>NW_012115488.1:9393833-9537321 GCF_000951035.1 Colobus angolensis palliatus | reverse complement strand
GATAGCATTAGGAGATATACCTAATGTAAATGATGAGTTAATGTGTGCAGCACACCAACATGGCACATGTATACATATGTAACAAACCTGCACATTGTGCACATGTACCCTAGAACTTAAAGTACAATAATTTTAAAAAAGAATATGAATAATTTCTTCTTTAAAATTCTGACTTTAAATTCAGGGTCTTGCTCTGTTTCCCAGGCTGGAGTGCAGTGGTGCAATCATAGCTCATTGCGGGCTCAAATTCCTGGACTCAAAGGATCCTCTAGCCTCAGCCTTCTCAGTAGTTGTGATTACAGGCATGTGCCCCATACCCAGTTCTGGTTTTGTTTTGCTTTAAGGAATTGAGAATATAGGAAGTGCTTATTTTCATGAGAAAATGGTGATAGGTTAGTTTCAGACTGCTAAGAATGTTCTTCATAAGAAAGCCTAAGATTTCTTTTAACTTCATTGTTTTTCTTATTCATTTAAACAGTTTTTTTTAATTGAATATCTAGTGTGAGCCAAAAGGCCTTTTATAAGTGCTAGAAACAGCAATGAACAAGACAGGCAATTCCTGATCTAATGGAGCTGACATTCTAGAAGCAGAAAGGGGAAAAGGGGACAGAATACAATATATGAACAAGAAAATTTAGATATTGATATGTGATATGGATAAACATAACAGTGATGAGACACCATGGGGGAGGGGCTTCTTGGGGAGGCCACTCTGAGGTGGTAACATAAGAGCTTAGTGTGAGTGAATGTTGTATAAATGGAAACACGGATGAGCAAAACACTGGGGCAGAAATTTCCAGGCTTAGGTATTAACTAGAACACAGCATGTAGGACAAGAAGAAGCTGGGCATATTTAAAGAACTGTGCCCACTGTGGCTGTGCTGGGTGAATGTGGAGGTGGTACAAGATGAGATCGGAGAATGGTCAGAGACTGATCCTGAGTAAGAGGGAGGTCAGAGTCCCTCTGTTATGTGCAATAGGAAGACATGGAAGGGTCTGAGAGAGAATGATTAGAGTCAATTTAGTCTTTAAAAGGACCACTCCTGCTGCTGAAAGGAGAACAGATTAAGGAGAAAGGGGTCAGGTTAAAACCATGGAGAAGAGTTTGGAGTCCATAAAAGAAGAAAGGTGGCTTAGGTTAGCAAGATAATGGTGACAATTGAGAGAAGAGATCACAAATGGGATAAACCCAAAAAATAGAGAGTAGAAAAGCATTTAATTCCCAAATATGGTTAACTGAAGTTTTTTTCCTTTCTTTTTTAAGAGACAAGGTCTTTATTACGCAGGCTGAAGTGCAGTGGCACGATCACAGCTCACTGCAGCCTCCAACTCCTGGGCTCAAGCAATTCTCCTGCCTCAACCTCCAGAGTAGCTGGGACTACAGGTGTGCACCACCACGTCTGGCTTTTTAAATTTTTTCTCTGAGCATTTTTTTAAAAGAAATCTATACTTTAGAAGTTTTTAAAAGTGCAAAAATTGAGAATTTGTACTCAAAGATTTTCATTCAACCTTGATCTCTGTCTTGCAGAAGAGTGAGAATCGGGGGGTGGGGCTTAGAGGTGCGCTCTGGAGTTATGGAATTTCTCAGTTTCCACATCAAACCCCATAAAATCACCGGCACACGCCATCACCTACAGATGAAATGTGACCACAAAACCCACTTGGTTGTTGATATTTGACATGTTTTTCAGTTTGGCAATAACATTCGCCCTTACAACCAAAATATAGTAGCTGAAACCAAGCTCCTTCCCACTCCTGGCAGAACACAGAGTGTATGTTCCCGGAAGGTGGTATTCAAATAGGGCTCTGCCAGAAGGGCAGTTCTAGACTGCACGCAAAGAATATGGAAAGGCTGCTTTGTCTTTATGACTGATGTTATTTTGGTCTTTTACCTTTTGGCATTGGATGTGATATAAAAAAGAATAGTCTCTTCCCTTGGGAGCTTAAAGCTCAGCTAGGCAGGTAGGCAACTACATAAAAGGCACTCTGTTGGTACAGTAAGCAGATAAAGCTCAGGAGATACAACTTCATGGGGTTGAGGTCAATGTAAATCTAAAAACCAATTTTATAAGGACCACTCATTTAAAAGTTTCACAGAAGAAAGCAAGATTTCAGAGAGTTACAAAGGAAACTAAAGAGAAGCCTACTAGCACGCTTGGTATAGTAACAGAGTGAATGCTAAAACTGTCTGCAAGAGGACTATGTCATTAGGCTCCATGGAAGTGGATGGAAAAAGGCTACCAGGGTGTCTGAGGGCTCCTCTGTAAAGGGGTGGAGAAGGGGTTATGGAAACACCTTTTGGAGATAGACTTACTTGATCTGAGACCTGGGGCAAGTCACAGAACTGTTTAGTGTCTCAGATTTCTTACACACAATGCAGAGGCAATAATATAAATACTGACTATGCCATAGAGTGCTGGAGTTAACGTATCAAGTGCTTATCACAGTTCTTCGCAGTACTGTTTCATTAAATAAGTGTCTCTGTATTTTCACAAGACCAGCGCTCTAGCCCTTCAGCTTTGGAGCCAAGTGTCTCTGTATTTTAAAATATAGGTCTATGTCAAATTTCAAATGTATACACACATATATACACAAGCTCACATCATATATATTTTTCTAGATAGGCACACATATATTTTATATATAATACATATATATATCTAATTTTTAAGGTTATAACAATTCAACACAAGCAATGAGGACACAAACACTTAGAAAATACTCAGATTAGGGAAAGAAACTCTTAAAAACTATAAACAAAATTACTGATGGTGTCTACAACAGATAATGCAGACCAACGGAAAAAAATTTCATGGTCTATATTATCTATAGTACAATGACAGGCACAGTTACAGGCTTGACAGAGCCAATTACTGAAAAAGGGTGGGGCCCCAAATTCTCTCCTCCCTTGCAGCTGATTTAAGAAAACCTGAAGCACAGAAAAGCAGACTCAGGGCTCAGGTTCTCCAGAAGGATTCCGTGTTCAACTCAGGGCAGAACCTGAAGTGCCTCTGCACATCGTGAGACAGCAGGAATCCTCCTTGCCCTCCTCTTCTGAAATCTCCTTCCCCAGATCTTGTGTTTTGTGCATTTGAACATGATCCACTATGTATCTTCTCAACAACGCTGCAAATCAGGCATTCTTATTATTTTCCTAGTGATTTTTTTTCCACTGTAGTTGACAGATGTTACCCCATCAGTCTCTCTAATTCCAAAACTGAGACGCTTCCCCCTACGCTCCATATTTGTTACAGTTATTTAGAGCACTCATTGAATATTCATAAAAACAACTTTTTTCATATGTTGATTTTGCCTAGTCAGAGACATCAAGGAAATCTTTTAAAAGTCAAGGATAGTTTATGTTACTGAAGCTGTAATAGATGGTTCCAAACCGGTATTTTTTTGGTAAAGTCTGGATTTGCCTCACAAATTTTCCTAGTAACAAAAGCCATGTTGCAAACATGATAATGTCACTGTAGCCTAATTCAGAATATTACTCACTCTTTCTGTTGCTTTGCTACTTCAGCACTTGGGAAAGTCTGAATTTCCCAGTATTGTGACCATGATACTATTTTTGTATCTTCAGTGTCCACTTATTTTCAATTTAGCGAGAACAGTCTATTTGAGCTGAATTTTGAAAGCTTGCTGAGGAAAAGGAATTTTATTTTATTATTATTATTTTTTTTTTTTTTTTTGAGGCGGAGTCTCGCTCTGTCACCCGGACTGGAGTGCAGTGGCCGGATCTCAGCTCACTGCAAGCTCCGCCTCCCGGGTTTACACCGTTCTCCTGCCTCAGCCTCCCGAGTAGCTGGGACTACAGGCGCCCGCCACCTCGCCCGGCTAGTTTTTGTATTTTTAGTAGAGACGGGGTTTCACCATGTTAGCCAGGATGGTCTCGATCTGCTGACCTCGTGATCCGCCCGTCTCGGCCTCCCAAAGTGCTGGGATTACAGGCTTGAGCCACCGTGCCCGGCCTTGATTTTATTATTAAGAGACTTTAAGAAAGACAAATTTGATACATAAAGGAAAATGCAGCCTTAAATAAAAAGAAAGCAAAAATAAAATAACATTTTTTTGGGGGGAGAATTCAATACCTTAATCAATATGCAAATTTCACTCTATTTTGAGTACCAAAATCATTGTAATACTCCAAAGCACACACTTGTGAATAGCATAACATTAATATTTTTGGTTGTAGAATGACTTATATAATTATTTGATAATTGCTAATTATAAATTTGTTTCATGATTGATTGCAAGTTTACATAAAGTTCAATAGTAACAATACCAAAAATACAAGGCTATCACAGAAATTTGGATTCAAGAAATGGAAAAAGAAAGATCAAACTAGAGTTCTAATTTTCTCCTAGATATAACGTGATTAGGTGAGGTGCACTAGCAGGGAGTCACTTGCCTAGACCTAAATAATTCAAATTAATCACAACATATAAATAAACACATGGATCAAAGAGAAACTTACTAATTCCTATCACCCTTTCAACAAACTTCAATAGGAAGTTCTCTTTCAAGGAAAGAAAATACCAGTGCAGGAGATGGGGGAGACCTGCCCCTTGGGTGGCAGCCCCAGGGGCCAGATTCCCTCCAGCAAACCTTCTATGATCAGAGTCGCCATAATTGTTCCCCACTTCCTGTGCTTTGATTGCCTTCTTCTTTCATTGACAAACTTCACAGCTGTGGTCTGATAGTCTCATCCATTTTCTTCCTACCCATTTACCCATTTACTCTTTAACTTTTTCTAATTTTCATTATCCCTCTCCAAGTTTCCAGGGACCTTGTTCTTGCCAAATTTGAGAATTAATCTCCTCATGATGCACAAATCCTTCCATTTGAAACATTTTTCCTTCCTTGGCTTCGAAAACTTTAACATTTTTCCAATCCTCTTGTAGTGATCCTTCTCATTCCACATAGCATGGTCTCTAAATACATGAGTTTTGGAGCCAGACACATCTGGCTTCAATTTCTTCTTCCTTCAATGTTCTACCTGTGTAGGTTATGGCAGGTAACTGAGTGTCCCTTAGTCTCTTTAGGGATGATAACAGTATCCACCTCATTTGGTTGTTACAAGAGTAAATAATGTAGTATGTGTAAATTACTAAATTCAGTGCCATAAAGTCCAGCCCTTAACGACATTAGGTATATGTATTCTATCTACACAGGCTCTCTACCCAACCTGTCTCAGAGAACCTATTTTAAAGTGTCAAGAAGTTCTACATTTATGTAGATAACATCTAAATCTCTATGCTATGGAATCCTTAAACCCTTCACGCTGAAAATTGCACATACCACTCTCCAACTATTAAACCTTTCCACTTTCCTATTTAAGTCAAATGAAACCACTAGTTTCACAATCACCTTAAAAATCTCTCTCATTTGGTGACAGAGTAAATTTTATTAATTCCTCATTTATGAAGCAACTTAGTATAGCAGTTTAAAAAAGGACTGGAGGCTGGCTGCTGTGTTCAAATACTAGCTCTGTTACTTACCACTATGTGACCTACGGCAGGTAATTCAACTCTTTATGTTGCAATTTCCTAATCTGTAAAATAAGAATAATACTAATACCTACCTCATAATCCCTACCTCTTGTAATATGTAATGAGTATTACATTAATGTTTAGTAAATAAAATTTGCAATGTGGCTTTTTTATTGTTTTAAAGACAGAAGACAAGAAAGTGCAGAAATTTAATAAAGAAAAATACAACATTTTTATTAGTCCTTATTCCTTCCTTTGAATTCTCATTGCCATTACCATAGTCTAAGCTCAGAACCCATCCTAACTGGATGATGGTAAAAGCAATCCACTAACCTCTCTACTCTCCCTAATTAGAGTCTCTTACCTTCTTTAATTCATTTTTCCTTTAATCTCTCATTGCCAGATTAATCCTTAAGAGCACTCCTTTCATATTGTGACTTTTTGGACTAACTCCATTGGTGACTTTCTAACTCCTCATGGTTCTCAGACAACGGGGAGCTGCCTCACCTGCAGTCAAAACTTACCTATTTCTCTGTGGGATCTTCAAGCCTTACTCAAGTGAAAGCAGCCAGGATCACTATAACCATGATGTCTTTGTTCTCGTTCTTTTCCTTGCCTAGAATGTGTCACATGCCAAGTCTTCAAATCTTATGCACTCTTCAATAACCAGGTCAGATTCCATTTCCTCCACAGAGACTCTGTAAGCTGGGATGCCTTATTCTCAGCCTATGTAGTACTACATAGTATACTACAGAGGAAGAGATTTTTTTCTCTTTATATACTTGGTTCTTACTATGAGGTTAGTGTTTTAGGTTATCATTTACATGCTTCGTGTGTGTGTGTATGCATCTTGCTTGGCATTTCTCATTGTACGGTCTCAATACTGCGCATATGATAGATGAGATGGAAGTGGTTGAGCTGCTCGATGAATAATGGTCTTGACCTGAGATGAGGGTTTGCTCAATTTTTTGGTTTTAATTTCACTATTGAATGTTGAATGGTCACTCAGTCATGAATGTAATAATATTTTCACCATACAGTGAGCATACCTAAATTGAGTCAAATAGTTTAATAAACTCAACTTAAATGTATATTCATATCTGTGTGCAGAATGTCTTTATTCATATTCACTAAACTAATCTCTACATGAAGAAAAGATGCAGTTAAATACCCCAATATCTACATAAAGACACAGTTAAATACAGTTAATTGTACAAAAAAAAAAAAAAAAAAGGCTTACATACTCAATACCTTTGTAGTAGGGCGAGGGCACCTACAAGATCTTGGTAGAAAAGAATGAACTTGGGGCAGGGGAACTAGTTATATCTTTTTTCTAGTAGCTTATTTTATGTCCAAAACAACACTGAGAAGTTTTGCAAATTTTCAAATGCTATGAGAATGACCAGAATAAAGGCCTTGTTCATACTCTAAATTATCTCTTAGTCCACTTGCCTAAGAACCTTTCCCTTTCTTAGAAAACAGAAAAAAAAGTCAGAAGGACACAGCAGCAGACTTTCATTAATTAGGGAAAGATACAAGTATGCAAGTCATTTTAAAGGCAGTAATATTTGAAATGAAACTAAAAAAAAAATACATGGGATTTCTTAAATAAAATTTCATACTAAGAAAAATAGCTTGATTATATGGATTTAGTAATAATAATAACGGCAACAGCAGCAGCAATAACAACCACTAGAGATGTTTTGGGGTCATAATATAGCTAATCTAATATCTTAACAAGTAGGATCTCGAAACCCACCACAGACTCACTGATGCACTATCTGAATTTTAACAAGATGCCTACATTGAAGTTTAGGAAACAATTCTTTGTTACTTTCTTGATCCATTTACATCTGCACTAACATATAATCATAAATGTTCTACTGAAAAATGACCCTCTGCTTCTCAATTTCCTAATCTTCAAAGCAAGATTTAATTTTGATCCTTGTACTTAAACTCCTACATACTTTTTCTTTTCAGCAAAAAATGTAGAAACGACAAAGGATATTCTGGTTAGTAAGTGATTAGCAAAAACTTCCAACTAAGGAAAATTCTGTTCTGACTAATGAACATTTTACCATCTCTATCCTACTCTGCTTCAGTTAAAATATGCTTATTACATATGTGTCTTCAAGCCTTACTCACACAATGACTTTCTTGTGTTGGCAATCTCAACAAAACAGCACAAGCTGCTGGAACAGAAACCAGGATTCATAGTATCCAGAAGGAGCCAACATTTGGGAAGTCACACAGGACTTCTGCCTTTAGTCATGCACGATCAAAGATTCCCAAAGATGCTAGATACTCAAAGCGAGAATGACATAATTCCAGATTAAAGCAGAAGTTTTTCGCAAGGGTGTCTGAGTAGGATCCTTCCTGGGAAACAGGACATTGCAAAATGACATCCCAAAATGTTGCAGAATGAGAAGTGGACAAAGGGCAGTAAGAGTCCAACTTTTTTAAATTCCAGAGACTAGGCCCCTAAGCTATAGTCTTGCTGGTAAATGTACACACTTACACACATCATTTCTAGATGAATTTGCTATTTAGTTTCAGAAAATACGTTTACGCTGTACAAATAACAAACCATAGAGAAGAGAAACAAATCTTTTCCCTTGTTAAGTATTATTAATCAGAGTAAATACAGTTCTATCTTATCATCATGTTTTCTATGAGGAAACTTCTGTTCTTTTTTTAGATTTGGAAGATTGCTTTTCCTGACAGAACCTCCAGAACTGAGAACGCTGAACTGCAAACTTGCCCTTTGTGACTAGTTGTTTACCAGCCTTATCGGGGCACACATGGGTTGGCAATGTGATTCAAAGATAAAAATCCCAAAGATATAATTAGATGTGTTTCTCAGAAATATCACCCAATACCATGCAAATTTGTTTGCTGTTTTTTCACATCATACTTGAAGAGCTCTACAATTTCTTGCCATTTAATCATTTTCATTTATATAAGTGAGAAAAAAATAACTTGGTATTGAAAAAATATGTATGTTTTTTGATAAACTGAAAATAGAGACCTCTATCTCAAAGCTTCTGTGACATATTAATAAACACATTTTTCTGTATCAATAACACACTTAATGCTCATAAATATAGTGATGAAAGTGATTTTATGTCCCTGAATTTGAACATATATAAGCAGTAGAAAGATATATTGAAACCAGTGGAGTACAATCTTTTCTTATGGCACTTTTGCATTTAATTAAATTCTGAATAAAGAGGATAAAAAGACAAAGGTAGGAAACCACAAATATGTATTTGCTATGCTGCAGACAAATATCCTCTAGTTCAGTTAAAGAAGTACTATGAAAGCATCTCTCAAATTTTTTACTGAATGCTGTCATGGCTAAAGGGAGACTGGCAAATTTAAGGGAGAAAAATAAATCTTCTACTGCCACCTACTGGTATTTTATAGTCGATGATTTTCAAAGGAGCTATAGTGACAAACTCCAGATTAAAGCAAAATCTTGATTTTTAAAGCAGGAATCATCTTTGGATTTGTATCTATATTCCTCTAATCATGAATATACACACACACACACACACATACATACATACACACATACACACAATAAATTATGGTTATAATAGTCTACATATTTCTAGAAGTGGAAAGTAGAGCTGGACGAGCATATTTTCCTGACTTTCTGATTCCATTATACCACATTGCTCCAAAAGGAAATCCAGGACTATCGCATTTCCATTCTTCCCTTCTCCACAAAAGCCATTCTACTTAGTCCTAGTTCATTAATAAAGATTTGAAAATGAATGGTCTTGGTAGACTTGTCTGCAAAGTATTCACAACTCAAACACTCTAGGTCAGCTACAGAATTTTCCCTCTTAGCTAAAGAACCATAGGCCAAGCCTGTATTTTTTGAAGACTTCTCTAGAGTTAACTCAATCTCCAAAAATGACAATATAACATTGACAGCGGATCCCAAATGAAAGATCCAAGTCTGGAACTGTAATAACTCCTGTTGGAAGATTCTATAACTGGAGCTATAAACATGACTTTAAAATTTATATAGGGTGGGGGCCCAACTTACTGTAGTCAGCTTCTTGTTTTGGGGGCCTAAGAATTTTTTAAAGCCTTAGCTAAAAGGTTTTAAGGGAGATAACTATTCTTCTTAACTCAGAGGGTATTTTTAAATCTAAGTAGATAAAGCATTTTGAAATAAATTATTTTCTATCAATAATATACCAATTCTTCCTGCCAAAAATGAGATATGAAAATACTTTAGTTATTTCATGTCACAAGTCATACATTACATGATTTTTCATGCTACATTGTTTCATTTATTCTAAAAATATACTGAAAAACATGGATATGACTAACCGTTTTCTCCAAAATCAATGTTAAATACAACATGAATCAAAAGTCAATGCTTCAACATAGAAATCCTGGTTTTGTCTTTCACATCCCTAGACATGAGCAAATTTGTCTGCTAGGACACTGAAGAGTTGTCTGTAATTCTATAGTGCTATAATTAAGTCTTGCACAAATTCTGCTGCCAAGAAATCACCAGAGTGGGTAGTGAATACAGCCAAGTAAACTCTAATTATGGAAGGCGGGTTTTCTAATATATTAGATTCAAGAAGCAAAGGCGAGATCAAACAGCTAAGGCAGGTTACAAAGGCAATATAAATAGCCTTATGAAATTCAAAGCAAGCACCTTTGGTAACCACTGCTACTTCTCATAGCTCATAGGGCCTTCAAAAACCCAATCAGAGACCTCTGTGTAGAATCCAGCACTTAATTATTCCCTGAAAAATAGAGTGTGGAATTTATAGGCCATTTTCACTCCTAGAACAAAAAAGTGTGACAGAATCCCAATGTTTAAGATAATTTTCCATTTTATATTTCAGCTCCACCACAAATGCTATTTTTTTCAAGTTCTATCCAGAGTTCAATAAATGCACTTTAGCATTCTAAAAAAAGTATGCAAATCATGTCTACAGCACAATAAATGCACACAAATTGAATACACACATATGACCAGCACCCAATCAATAGAGTATTGTCTGCATTGCAGTAGTGTCTCCCCACCCAGAAGAGTGCGATTTTCTAATTTTATAAAACAATATTAAAAAGCATCTCAATAAGAACATTATATAGAATATTCTTTCTGCCTGGATCTATAATTTCAGCCTTAAAGTAGAAGTAATTATGCTTTTTTTCCTTTGCCTATATAAATGTCTAGACCCTTTTTAGTCCTTATCAACAAACTGAATTTTCACTCATTTGAGTCCCAGCTCAATATTATCTCCTCTATGAAGACTTTCTTGACCTTCAGAGAAAAATGAAAAAAAAAAAATGACTTAAGCCTTCACCTATTTTCACAGAGTAGTTTGCAAATGGTCTATGTTCACACATCACACTGAATTATAGTTACTTATATGTACATCTGCCTTTCTAGACTATAAACACTGTAAGGATAGAAAAAGCATCTAATTTCATCTTTTGTTCTGGTTTCTGTGCTTTGCACGGTGCTTTAAACTAGATACTTTAAATTAACATTGCTAATAAGTCAATGTTTTTCACAGTTTCTTCTACCATAGAAAACTGATTGATTTTTCAAAAGAAAATGTTCTATCAAACTATTATATTATAGGAAACAATACAAAGTGTCCAGATACTTCAAAAGTTTACATCATCTTAACGTCCTACACTTAAAGAATTTATAACACAGCATATTTCAAACAGATTAATAAAATGTTAATTTTAATGTATATATAAATTACAAATGCATTCAGCATATATTAGCTGACAATAAGATACTTTGTGATAAGAAGCTTTTTTTGTAAGCGATGATATTAAAGTGCTTCTCTGTAGAAAGAAGCATTTTAGGCCTAATTTTCCTTACATGACTCTCCTGTCCCCATTCTCTTCCACTGCAAAACTAAGCAAGTTTATTTCAACTAAGTTGAGATTAAACTTTACTTTTACACTCAGTTCAAGGACCAAAGAAGAAGAAACACAGACATCTCACGATAAATCATAAATGCCAGCGCTCTCCTACCTGTGTACATAAGCTGGCTGCCATCATGTGAGTCAGAAGTTTAGCTGCAAACATGGAGTACCTGGCACAGAATATATGGGAAAGAACTGCCAAGCAAAGACCTGTAGGAACAAAAAAGTCCACGTATGGTTTAATAATCCACGAAGATTCTAACAGCATCATAGCAAGAATCTTTGGCAGCAGGTAGGCATGTCAGGTCTGCCACCTGCCTCTGCCCAGTACCTGTGGAAAAGACGACATGGCAATTGTAATCTACTCCATTTTCCATGACAAGTAAGATCTTCACACTTAGCAGTCAAGCCCAATGGATAACTATAAATATCTACATGTTCACTTCTCCACTAAAAAGAAATTACAAATTTAGCAGATTAATAATTTTATTAGGCCCTTGGTTTTCTATATTTACAGAAGTCAAGTTTTATTGTTTAAGAAAAAATCAAATTGGAATCCAACTTTCTAAGAACAGGTGGCTTGGGGAAATAGAAATATTCAGGTATGTGAATAAGATTTTTCAGTCATAAAATTTTGAATGGTCTTACCAAAACTCAGGTTTGGTAATTACCCCTTTTTTATCTACTAGAAGTAGTTATGTAATTACAATAGTGTTAATTATGAATTTTAAAGGCAACTTTGCACTACTGGATGCCCAAACCAGGAAGAAAATGTGCTATTTTCTCCACAATGACTTTTAACTTAAACTTCTAAATTTCTAAGTTGTATGAAGAAGATTATAAGATTATTCTTTTTTTTTTGAGACGGAGTCTCGCTCTGTCGCCCCGGCTGGAGTGCAGTGGCCGGATCTCGGCTCTCTGCAAGCTCCGCCTCCCGGGTTTACGCCATTCTCCTGCCTCAGCCTCCCGAGTAGCTGGGACTACAGGTGCCCGCCACCTCGCCCGGCCAGTTTTTTGTAGTTTTTAGTAGAGACGGAGTTTCACCGTGTTAGCCAGGATGGTCTCAATCTCCTGACTTCGTGATCCACTCGTCTCAGCCTCCCAAAGTGCTGGGATTACAGGCTTGAGCCACCGCGCCCGGCAGAAGAAGACTATTCTTATTATCTTTGAGTTTGTTTGAATTCGCCTGTTTACACAACTTCAAGGGGATAGTCAGAACCTTAGCACTAATCCAAGAAATCTTTTATCTTGCAATTCATATACATTTCTTTTAATGTTAGATTTTTAAAGGCAGAGTATACACATATTTTAAAAATATTTTCTGCCTTTTAAGACTTAAACATGCTGCATATGATAACCTATTTGCTTTTTCCCTTAAGTATTTTACCCCACGCTTATTCTCAGTAGGTTATTTCATCTAAGGATTACTGAAACATAACAGCAATTGACATATGTATACTGCTTTGCCATGTACTTTGCACGTATTACCTTGTTTAGTTATATCAATGCCTCCTTAATAAACAGGAGCCACTGCACTCATTTAACATTTTGTTTTCTTTTGAAGCTGTGGAACAAACTTTCAGAATACATTGCATGTTGGCATAAGTGGACTGGGCATCTGCAAAAGGTCTACATGGGGTCTTGTGACTCATTTTCTCATAACTTCTTTTTGAGAAACCATTTGAGTTATATTTTAACCAGGTAGACAAGGCTCTCCACAACAAGGGAGGCTTTGCATTAGTCAAGGCTTTCGGCCTAGAAATTTGGCCAAGATATCTGGAGCAATCCGTTTTTTGGGAAGGCTTCCATGGGGTGTTCTGGAACACATGTGTAGGTCCTGGGGCTGGCTTCAAAATCCACCCACACAAGTACAGAGTGTATCTTCAGAAACTGCAGAGTCATGCCAGATATTGTGGATCTTGACCCAGGTAGTCTATATACTATTGGAGCCGATGCTCAGAACTCAAGTAATGTATACTTTGAATTCCCTAAGATGATAAAAGCCAGTTTAAATTCAAGGCTTGAGTGTGTGAATGTGCATGCGTGTTTCTCTGTGTGTGTGTGAGTAATATACTGACTTTAAAGCAGGGCTTGCAAGATTTTCTTTTTCATTTTAAGGCACATGATCACAAATATGTGCTCTGCTGTAAGTTTACGCGGTAGATGATAACAATGTGAGGCAAGGGATTTGTGCTGAGCAAGGAGAAATACACAAGTCAACTATTTGTTCTAGTGCACAAGAAGAGCCTATTTATAGCCTTTTCCTTTAACTTAGTAATGCTCTATTATACTCCTGTTTCATAATATACATTTAGTATACTAAATTTGACCAGCTCAGAAATATTTAATTAAGTATATTAGGCTTCAATTAAAATGCTAGCATGACACCCGGTGGCAGTTCAAGATTCAAAGCCAGTGGCAGGAAGACAGGCGAGATTCTACTAGCCTATAACGCATCATAGTTATCCAAATGCGTTTTTTTACGTAGGAGAGAAGAATATTGCCAAAAACCTCAAACAGATCGGGTCCTAGTCTAGGGAAACTCATCTGGCTTGGGTGAGGGTATTGAATACCAAAAATTTAAAGAAATAATTATTTCAATTATCAGGTTTCTAAGACACTATAAACTAAATACTTATCTTTTATTTTTTCATCTGAAATTAAATAGCTATATTTAACATCTATTTAAACTTAGAAATCATTTTTTTAATTGCAGAAACTTTTTGGTTTAAATTCCTTAATATAAATATGCAAATTACAAAGCATAAAGTGTTATAACTATAAATAGAATGATTTTTTAAAAAATAAATATAGCCGGGCGTGGTGGCTCATGCCTGTAATTCCAGCACTTTGGGAGGCCGAGGTGGGCAGATCACAAAGTCAGGAGATCGAGATCATCCTGGCTAACACGGTGAAACCCTGTGTCTACTAAAAATAAAAAAAATTAGCTGGGCGTGGTGGCACGCACCTGTAGTCCCAGCTACCTGGGAGGCTGAGGCAGGAGAATCACTTGAATCCTGGAGGCAGAGGTTGCAGTGAGCCAGGATTGCACCACTGCAATCCAGCCTGGGCGACAGAGCAAGACTCTGTCTCAAAAAAAAAAAAAAAAAAGATAAATAAATAAAAATTTTAAAAAATAAAGTATCACAATTCCAGGTATTACTTAAAGGTATATGCCGAACAGTTTTTTAAAAAACAGATTTCTTGGCAATGATGTAGACAAAACAAGCAGCTAATTGAGTAATCTGCCTTTTCTTTTTTTTCCTACCACTATGTAGATAACAGATTTGGTTCTAAAAGAACATCTAATTAGTAAAGAACAGCTAAAGTCTTTTATTATCACACTTGACTACAGATTTCCCTGTCTATCTATACAATATCTGAAAGTTTGTATGCATATAAACATATGAAATATTTGTATGTAAATTAAATATGTACATTACATATGTTTGTAAACATCTTTATTATTTGGCATCACTTAAGAATGAGAGATACTTTCCAAATAACTTAAGTTTACTCCTTCACAAGAGAAGTATTAGTACATTTTCTCATGAAATTTTCCTTAAAATATTTATGAATTATCTGTTTATCTGTCTGCTTTCTCTACAGATAAATTCAAATAAAACCAAATTATCATTATTTCATTAGTAAGTCCACTATTAGCTTTTCAGCTTAGGCTTTTTTTTCTATTATCCCACCTAATGTATTAAGTTGGTGGAAAAATAATTATGGTTTTGGCAACTAATTTTTTTTTTTGAGACAGAGTCTCGCTCTGTCACCCAGGCTGGAGTGCAGTGGCCAGATCTCAGCTCACTGCAAGCTCCACCTCCCGGGTTTAGCCATTCTTCTGCCTCAGCTTCCCGTGTAGCTGGGACTATAGTCACCCGCCACCTCGCACGGCTAGTTTTTTGTATTTTTTAGTAGAGACGGGGTTTCACCGTGTTAGCCAGGATGGTCTCGATCTCCTGACCTCGTGATCCGCCCGTCTAGGCCTCCCAAAGTGCTCGGATTACAGACTTCAGCCACGGCGCCCGGCCTTGGCAACTAATTTTAATTAATTTTAATTTCAAAAACTGCAGTTACTTTTGCACCAACCTAACTGCTGTGCTTGTCACTTTTTCTACTTTTTGTTGCTTATCACTATTGATTCCCATGTTTCTCATCAGCATAATGCCTCTCTCCTCAGCATAATGCCTTTTGGTTATTGCTACTAATAAGCTAAAGGCACAAAATCCCACCTCTACTAAAAATACAAACATTAGCTGGGCATGGTGGTGGGCACCTGTAATCCCAGCTACTCAAGAGGCTAAGGCAAGAGAAGTGCTTGAATTCTGGAGGTGGAGGTTACAATGAACTGAGATCGGACCATCACACTCCAGTCTGGGCAACAAGAGTGAAACTCTGTCTCAAAAAAAAAAAAAAGATTTCTAGTATGAACAAAAGTCAGCATGAAGGATTTTACAGTATAAAAGTTCTGTGTATTAGGCGAAAGGAGTTATTCTAGAGGGGTGAGGTTGCCAGGAGATCACCCTCCAGATAAACAGGGTGGTTGAACTTAACGCTGTTCAATACAATAGCCATTAGTCACATGTGGGCATTTAAGTTTAAATTTTCATTACTATTATTATTATTTTTAAGAGACAGAGTCTTGCTCAGTCACCCAGGCTGGAGTGCAGTGGCATGGTCATAGCTCACTGCAGCCTTGAACTCCTGAGCTCAAGCAATCGTCCTATCTCAGTCACCTGAGTAGCTCGGACTACAGCATGTGCCATCATGCTTGGCCTTTTTTTTTTTTTCACTTTTTATAGAGACAGGGTCTCACTATGTTGCCCAGGCTGGTCTTGAACTCCTGGCCTCCCAAAGTGCTGAGATTAAAGGCGTGAGCCACAGTACCCAGCCTTAAATTTAAATTTTCATTAATTAAAATGAAATAGAATTAAAAATTCAGTTTTCCAATTGTATAAGCCATATTTCAAGGGCTCAGGCACCACTGGTGGCTAGTGGCTACCATACTAGACAGTGTAAAATATCCCCATCATCCTGGAAAACTCTGTTGGAGAGTGTTGTGTTAAACTATCCTAAGTGAAAGCAAGAAAAATTATTCCATATTTTAAAATAATTTTTTAAATTATCCAGGCTTGGTGGCACGTGCCTGTAATCCCAGCTACCCAGGGGGCTGAGGCAGGACACTCGCTTGAGCCCAGAAGGCAGAAGTTGCAGTGAGCCGAGACCACACCACTGCACTCCAGCCTGGGCGACAGAGAGAGAGACTTCATCTCAAAATAAATAAAATAATTTTTATTAAAAATGGCTACAATAATATGGTATGGCACTTGAAAGTATGAACTTGACATATAGCAAAAGTACATCTCATTATTGGAGGATATCATCAGATCAATACTGTGTATTTATTTACTTAACAAACATCTATTAAAACTATTGTATGTCAGGCTGGTGTGGTGACTCACAGCTGTAATTCAAGCACTTTGGGAGATTCAGGCAGGAGGATCGCTTGAGGCCAGACATTTCAGAGACCAGCCTGAGCAAAATAGTAGGAACTCCTGTGCCCACTTGCCTCACTCCCACCATCTCTACAAAACAACCAATGAACTAGTATATGTCAGGGACTGCTGGGCAACGTTCAGAAAGATAAACCTTTGCTGCTCTTTCAGTGCTTGTCTCTCTATTTCTATCTGGATCTTCTCTAAGACAAAGACTAGTTATGAAAGGGCACAGAATATAATTCTGATCAAAAAGATGCAAGGGAAAACATTCTGGGTGGCTTTTAGGAAAGTTTTCACTGGTGTTAAAACTGGACCCAAATAAGAGCTCTTCCCTTGGCAAGCCTGGACATTGCTAGCATGATGCTTGGAGCTGCCGCAGCCAACTTAAGATCATGTACAGACAAAGCTGAGGGAAAAAAATCTTTGAGGATAAAAAGAGAAGAGCCTGGGCTCCTGACAACACCATTAAGGTATTGAATTAATCAATCTGGGAACTAAATCCATTTGTTTAAGATATCTTTGAGCTGTCATCTGTTACTTGTAGCCAAACTCATCCCAAATAATATGTCCATATTGGCCAGGCATGGTGGTTCACACTTGTAATCCCAGTACTTTGGCAGGGTGAGGTGGAAAGATCGCTTGAGTCCAGGAGTTGAGACCAGCCTGGGCCGTATGGCGAAACGCTATCTCTATAAAAAATACAAAAATTTGCCAAGTATAGTGGTGCTCCATCTCAAAAAAAAAAAAAAAAAAGATTACAAGACTATAAGAGTTGTATTCAGAGTCAAACTCAATGCAGTAGCCTAACCAATAGTGTTATCTTTGATAGTACAATATCAAAAGAGTTATGGGAAGGCAGAATTGACATCCTCAAAATAGCAATGTGTATCTCAAACCATGCTAAGTTTCTTAATAATTATACTACAAAATTATGGCTTTATTATCTAATTATTTTAAGTTATACTTCTACCAAGCCATCTTTGTGTTGAGTTCCATAATGCTGCACTCTAATGCACACAGCAATGAATGATTTGTCCTTTCATTTTAACCTCAAGGAATGATCTTAGTTTAATTTTCTGATAGTTGGCAAACTAGTTTACAATTTTAAGTCACATGTATATGCCCTTTCCTTTCATCTTTCTAAGCTGAGAAGTGGTAAGCTTTTTGGCCTTTACAACTATTTCACACACTAGGGTAGTTCTGCTCTAGTATAGTAAATAGAACTGCAAACTAGAATTGGGACCCATACATTGTGATCTACTCTGTATGTTAAAAAAAAAAAAAGGTTAAATTCCTGTCTAATTGTATATTGCTGTATTTCAGGAAAAGTACTAGCAAAGTGGTATCACGTTCACAGGGATATTCAATGTGTCCTGACCTAAATTATAGAAAATGTATATAAGATATATGAAGAATATGTATATAAGATATATAAAATTCTCTTTTCTGGTTCCTGGGGATCCATCAGAGGGATGGGAATTCATCCAGCTCTGAGGGATAAGCCGAAACTGAGGTACAAAGACAAGACTTTGTATCTCCTTATCGACAGAACATGCAATTACATAACAATATGACATGGACAGAGAGAATAAAATAATTTCAAATATGACGCCAAGTCAAAAGTGATAAAAGCAGATACTAACATTTAGATGTTCTCAAATACATGAGCAAATCCATGTAGCCTTTTCTAGAGTAAATTGCAGAAAATATACACAGGTATTTACCAACGATTCTCCAGGAAACCCATTATAGTCAGTCCTACTAGTTTTCTATACAATCGGGATAACATTCTCTCTTCAGTTTTTAAAACTCCTTCTTTTTTTGATATTCAGTCTTTGGGAACAAGCAAGGGATTTTGTGGGTCATAGCAGCACATAAACCTATGTCTCGATGGAAATATTTAAAGTGACATCTAGATTGTATTTCAACATTGTACCTTTTGATATTATTTCATCATTCTATAAAATTGATTTGCTCTTTAAATATATTAGCATAAAAGTAAAATAGGATGTCTCCATCTGATTTTGGAACTATATGGACCTAGAAGATTCTATTAAGTAAGAAATGTCATCCTTTATGAAAGATATTAAGAATAAGAAGTTAATGTCTTGCTATTGAAGTTAGGTTCAGAATTAAAACACATTAAAGAAAATTTATAACTATATAAAATAAAGTTATATTGGAAAGACTGGCAACCAGAACAAAGAATATTAATTAATTACTTGATTCTATCTCCAGAAAAACTTCCTAAAAGATAATGACTATTAGAGACTGTTTGCATACCAAATACAAGAGATATGCATTCAATAATAATCACATTTACAGACAAAATATCACTAAAGCCGAATGTTAGAAAAGTCTCACTTCATATATTTACCACCCTGTTACATAGATACAATTGGTAATCACATATCATGGGTGGGAAAAATGAAGTACAGAGAAACTAAGTAATTTGATCCAGGTCCCACAACTAGCTAACAGCATAATTAGGATTTGAACCCAAGCAGTTTGGCTCCAAAGTTTGCATTTTTTAACCATTATCCTATACCCAGCTCTTAATTTAATTCACTATATAGCAACTTGTTCATAGAAAAAGTTGTGGGGCTGTAATCAGGGCACAGAATGGGTGAGGGTGAGGCATAGAATTATAGTTTAAGGAATTCTCAGATGCCCAACCATATCATTAATACAGCAAATAATAATACTTCTATTGTTAAGTTGTAGGTAAATAGTTTGACAGACATTAATACAACTTAATTTCTTCTTACTGCCAAATATGAGGCCTAGATGTGGAATGTGAAAGATGATTTATTTTTTAACACAGTGGTTGGCATATTCACAACTCTTAAGTTGCAGAATACAAAATCTTCCCATGGGGTAGCTTTAAAAACAATAAAAATACAAAATTCTTTGCATGTATTTTTTTGAAAATTCTTTGTATGTATTTCTTAATATCTCACATAGTCATCACATTGTAACTGCAGAACCTGCCCTCTAAACCACGGTATTGTAAACTATAGCCTTTCCTTAACTATTATCTAGCTTCTATCCTACACTGTAGTACATACTCTTTAGGGGTGAAACTGCATCTCATTCTTTACTGTATCCTCAGTACAGAGATGGCCCTCCATAAATATCTGTTGAATGAATTAATGAATAAGACAATGAAAAAGTTTGCTTTATCCTAGTGCTGATGGAATTATGGTATGTTTGCATCCTGCATATATAAAAGGACTATGGAAAAACAGATTTTCATTTTCATAAACATTTATAACTATTGATTCAAAAATACTGTCACTGACCTGAGATACATATAAATCCAGAAGTGAAGAAGGCTTCATTGTATGAAGATAAGTTGTCAGTCTGAGCATAGACAGCATATACAGACATGTGTGAACAGGCACATTCCACAGAGTCTGCAGTTTCCTCAACCACTTTGCAAAACTGACTGTCAGACAACCAGCTAGGGCAAAAACACAATAGTCATTTTTCCCCTTTCATCAATACTTAAGGTGTTGAGATGGCTTTTAAAGAAAAAAATAGCTTACTAAACTTAAGTGTTCTTTACTCAATACTTAAGTAAACCACATTTTCAAGAAGAAACAGTGAAGGGAACATCTTGTCCAGAACATGACATAACAGATTCCACAGGATGTCTTCAGAAGCAGCCTAAATACCAACCAAAGCTTTGAAGGCATTCCTGGTACCAAAGGAGCTTGTCCTCTCAACAGGGCAGTACAAATTCCTACCTAATCTAGCAAACCTACTCGACATGTTCAATAGAAGGCACTCTTCTCTAGCATTCAAAACGCCTACAAGAACATGGCTGTGATATGTGTTTACTCTTCTTTTTTTTTTTTTCCACAAGTCCTTGTATTTTGAACCATATCAATTACTTGTATGGTTTTCTAAGATTTCTTCCACAATTTTTTTCTACTCTGGAGTGACTTATGTATATGTTTTCTAAGCTTCTTTCAAGTGTTTCCTTTATGAATTCTGGCTAATTTAGCAGAAAAACCATGTCATGATTTTAGCAAACATTGCATCTGATGCCAAGCCTTCTGAGCCTTCCTCAGTGACTATCGCTTGAGCCTCTTCCCTTTTAATGCCTCTTAATTTCTTTACTTTTTTTAAGGACCTAAAACTTCCTGACCCAAACTCCAGATGCAGCTTGAAACATTCACTATTAATTATATATTGATTTCAGAGTATCTATGTATTAGGTTTAAGATCTGTCTTAAACCTAGGAAGAAATTTCAAGAGGAATTTTTCTAAGAGAAAGTAGAAATTTCAGTGTTTTTGAGGACACTTGGTTACCAAACTAAGCTATTATATTACACCTATTTAGAATTTTAGTTTGCGTGGCTGAAATTCAGTAATAAACAAAATCAAGTAGCTGACACGAACCCTAGACCCTTCTAGGCCAGCACTGCCTGATCCTGCAGCATTGACTGATCTCCTAGTGACTGTAACTGCTTAAAATTTGAGGCCTGAGGCCGAGGAGATTCAAAGAATCATTCTCTCCTTTCCATTTGTGTCCATGGATTTAATCTCAAAATGTACTCCAAGCCATGTGGACTAGAATTATAAATTCCTGCTGATTCCTCTTAAACACAAGGCATCAGCTTCCAGAATCACAAGCCCAGATGGAAATGGTAAAAGAAGTAATTTCTTTCCTGCCCAATAAATTTACTGATAACTTCAAGGTTGTCGGAATTGGGCAGAACTCATGCTACATCCCATGAAAGTAGTAAAAATGAAGAAGTAAATAATGTGCTACATGCATATTGAAATGCTGGGCTGCATTTGCCATCAGAACGATACTAGACCATTTCCTATGTTGCTTCCCCTTATTTATTATGGAGGTTATTTTCCAGTCTAATGTCATCTGGGGCTACCATCTATGCTCAGTACAAAACATTAGGCTCAGTGGTACTGAAATGGGGAAGGACCAAATTCTAATTTTTTAAATGTATTAATAAGTACCTTGCAGCAGCCTGATTCCAAAGGAGACACAGAGATGTCTGAGGGATAATTCTCGGCTCAGCAGCATGGATCCTGTAGAGAACCTCATTGTCATTAGTCAGGAGTTGTGAACTCTGACCTTTCACACTCAAAGATAATACCTAGAATGTTAAAAGCAACAGAACATATAATGATGTTTTACAATTGGTGTAATGACTGAGTCTCCTACCCTGAGCTTGAGCTCATTTTTCTAGTAGCTACAGTCACTTGTTTTCTCTCACTGTTAGTATTTAGCTTATTTATGCATGCAGGATGTCTGATTGGTTTTCCATTGTGCCCTTTCTACCCCGCCTTAGTCATTCAGCAGTCTTCAGCTGACAACACTCACTTTGACTCTAACTGGATGACTTCACTAAAAATTAAGAATAGTATATTATATTAGTGAAAGCTATACATTTTTTACTTTTCTCACATATATAATATGTATTTTACTCAAAACATGAAGGAAATATTTCCAGCTCACTTAGAAACTAAACTTTCTACAAATAGTTCATAAAGATGGAACACATTTCATATTAGTTCACCATGTGTAGCACTTACCAAAACTGTGATTAAACAAACGCATTCTGAGTGTGCCTGCTAAAGAAATAAATCACATTCCAACCATGTAAGTGTTTTAAATGATAGATTACCTTATTTTTCAGGGTAGGAAGATTGTTTCCACTTATAAACCACTGTTGGCTGCTATACTCTGTAAACTGGACTAATTTACATGTACTTTTCCCAGCCATTATTTCTGCATCCTGGATATCCAGTAGCCTCTCTGGAATTCGAATATAATCTCCTTCCTTTCCTTCAAACTTGTGTCCATTGATTTGCTGAGGATACCAGTGAAGAGCCAATATTGACAAGTAAGGGCAACTATCAAGGATGGTTTTGCCTCTACAACAGAAAAGCAAAGGGTCTGTAAAAATGGCATGTATTTGAATACATATATCCACTTATACCTGTTAAAGTGCATTACAATTGGGTTCTAATCTTTATGTATAACAGTAACACAACAAACCCAGAAGCAGTAGATAGAATGTGCCTTCAGTTCTTTTGTGGTTGTCATGATTTTTTGCACAGAATTTTCTGCATCCTCTGGCTTGATGCTCCTAGTAACCTAAAACATGGGTTTTTGAAAACTGTTTTATGGATATGAAGATGAAATCTGTGGCTATAAAGATGAAATCTGTGGCTATAAAGTATGCTTTTCTGTGTCAGTCACATCAGCATTGCTGGAAGAGGTTGAGAAAAGCATGTCCCCCACTGAGCTAAAGCCCTTTGCTTTATTTAAGAACATCATAAACCTTATATATGTAGAGCCATGTTTTCAACAAGAGTTTACCTCATGCCTTTCTAATCCACCAGAGCCTGGCTAATAAAATCTTATTTGACGGACAAGAGAAACAGCACTGAACAGTGATCTTTTTTCACTTAACAAGTCTGTTTTGAAGATCTACTAGGCATAATAAGAACCTGGGCTCAGTAAAATTGCTTCTAAACCTCAGTGTGCATTGAAATTACTTGGAAGTTTGTTTTAAAGTACAGATTTCTAGATTACACTGCAGATTTACTAAATCAGAATCCCTACCCAGGGAGGGGATTAGGGGTTCTAGGAATTTATATTTATAACCAGTCCCCCAGAGAATCAGATGCATCTTGTTGGCTGACCCATCATGTTTGCAAACAATCAGGAGACACATAGATAAATCAGATCTTAAACCTGCCTGGAAAAGCTGAGAGAATATTGGAATATTAGGATAAGATTTATGCATTAAATGTTAAAAGTTATATATGTCACAATTGATGCAGAGTATGCATAACTACATCATAGATTTACATGGTATCTTGTCAAGACCCCAGATGTGGGAAATGGAGCAGAGAATTTTAAACTGGGTCAGGAAAAGAAAGAGTAAGGGCCAACTTTTTCCTGTAGTGATACATCCTCTCTAAAAAAAAATCTCCTCTGTAACCTCAGCTATCCTATTCAAATTGGTGCCTTCAAATATCTGAATTGAATCCACTTATTCACCAGGGGCTCTAGGTCCTCTGTCCATGCCTCCTATTGAAACACCTCAATTTGTATGGACCCCACATACCTCCACCTCCACCTCCACCATAGCTTGTCAAAATCTCATCTTTTAATCTGAAGTCAATGGTGACTCTCAGCCTAAAAGGTGTCACTGCAGACACCCTGACCAGACACAATGTGGATGAGATCAGTGAACCTCAGACATATGACTCCACATCCCTTTTCCCCTCCCATCCTTTGTCATCTACTCAGAGTCAGTCCAGTCAGGGACTCTGCTATCTTGGCAAACTAAGAACACCACCGCATGCAGTGACTCTACCTAACCTTGACACAAGCATGACAATTCCTGACCCCTCCTATTTGTTGATAATCATAATTTCCCTGACACCTTAACCTGTGACACCTTTGTCCCTCAAATGCACTCACCCTGATCAATCTCACAGTCTGCTTTATACCTAGGTTGGTACGAGGGGGGAAAACTCCCACATTGACATGTAGATTGGCACCACTGCAAATTCACAGTGACCAATCTCAGTTGGATCCTCAGTGCCACCTGGCATTATTTTTACTTGGCTTCCAAGTGATTGTTTTAGATTTCATCATTCTCCTCAATATCCTTGCTCACTCCCCAAATGCTTAACTCTCAGCAGACATCCTTGATATTGCTCAAGACAATGTATAAATAATGCATATCAGAATGTTCAGCATCTTTAGGGCTTCCTGAGTAAACAAACTAGTCTTGAGCTCTCTCATTTTCTGTGTTCAATTTGTCATCTTCATATCAATTCTACTACCTAATTATTTTCAAGGTATCACCCTCTCATGTCCCTGCCTTAATTTCAGTCTTCATCTTCTTTTACCTGAACAGTAATCCTCTATGTGGTTTTCCTGTTTCTTTCTTTGCCCTATTCTCTAACCTTTAACACTCTTCTCAACATAATGTCTCTAAAATCCAAAGTTTGATTCATTCTCTCTCTCTCTCCCTTTCTCTCTCTCTCTCTCTCTCTCTCTCTCACACACACACACACACACACACACACACACACACCCTACCTAGCTTACTCCATGTTCAATCTTTAAAAAACTGATGATCTCCCCAAACATACCATGCTAATTCTTGCCTGCCTGTCATTGTACATGCTGTTTCCTTTTCCTGGACAACTCAAAAGGAAAAGTAAGTCTATTTAGTGGAAGCACATGGCAGAAAACATGTTGATTCATTTACTCATTCTATTCCTTCATTTTATTGTAACCACTGAGAATCTACCACATACCAGACACTGTTCTAGGCCTGGAGAATACAATAGTCAACAAAACAGAAAAGGCCACTCTTTTTGTACATCTTAAATGCTCTTGAGTTTTCACTGGGCCTTTGAAGGCACAGATATGGGACTCAATGTGCACAGCAAGGTAGATGGTTCACATCTAAGACAATCTGGTGATTTTAACATGTTGCTGTTATTATAGAGATACGGGGAAAATGGAAAAGAAGAATGAGATTGTGGGGATTGCAAAGCCATGAACTGCTTGATTTCATTGAACAAAATAGTTGAACATAGTTCAACATGGGAAAACAATGGCAGGTATTCTTGACTACACAAACACACAAATGCATACGGTGGCCTCAGTGAGTGTAAACTTACTTGAAGCAAATAAATGATCCATTTCAGAGGTTTCTGAAGACAGCATTAGAGACATTTATAAGACGCACTAAGGAGCCGAACTGTTAATCACTGCTCTCAGATGGACGTCTAGGAGCGGGCGTGAGGATTGGAGAATCCTTTCAAAAGGCCCCTGTGAGGCTTTTCTGATGCTTTTCTGATTTTGCACATTAAGAAAACCACAATTTCCAGGACCCGCTCATCAAAATTAAAGGAAGAGTAGACTATAGGGATATGTTGATTCTGTACGTTTACCTCAAGTCACACATTAGAACTGATCTGGGATGAAAGTTTAGGGCGCTTCAGAGCCATGGGGTTGGAGAAGGCAGATTTTGCTATGAAGTAGGTGGTTACAATCTATTCTGACCACAGCTGTACAGCAGGGGCTGTAGACTCAAGTAAGTCCGAGGTTGGGTCCAGGCCTCACCATGAACTAATTGTGTGATCCTTGGCAAGCTGTGTAAGATTTCTAGCTTTAGTGACTACATCTGTAAATAGGGGTATTAAAAGCCCTCACTCAGATCCTGAATAGCTACTTAAAATGATCTCTGTAAGAACAAAATAATATGCACAACTTTTAGCAAGGATTAGGTTGAACCACATGGAAATTTCATTATACTGTTTTTACCTATTAACAAAGGCAATCAATATTGTTCAATTTAAATCAGTGTCAGGACTATAGCAGAGGTATAATTAATATCATTTGTATTATTATTATTTTATTCCTTGTTCTCTCTTATAACTTTTTTCTATCTGGACTGACTATCTCTTTGGACTTCGTATGTCTTGTGACCTAGGAACTAACATTGGTCTGGGCACAGTGGCTCACGCTTGTAATCCCAGCATTTTGGGAAGCCAAGACAGGTGGATCGCTTGAGCCTAGGAGTTCAAGAACAGCCTAAGCAACATGGTGAAATCCTGTCTCCACAAAAAATACAAAAATTAACCAGGTGTGGTGGTGCACGCCTCCGGTCCCGGCTATTAGGGAGGTTGAGGTAGGAGAATCACCCAAGCCTAGGAGGCAGAGATTGAAGTGAGCTGAGACCCCGCCACTGCAGTCCAGCCTGGGCGACAAGAGCAAAACTCCGTCTAAAAATATATATATAGTTAATATAGAGGTATTAGTATAGTACCTACAGTATAGAGAGTTATGTTAACATACAGTTATAAAATTAATTATGTAGTTAATAATGAACATGAGCCACATGTTACTTTTTCCTTTTCCTTTTGCTAACTTTCCGACAACTAGTCTGAAGTTCAACAACATTCTGAGAGCTGTCTTCAAATGGACAAAACAATCACAATTGTTTGTGATTGAGGGAAGCACAGTTAATAGCACATCAAAACACTCCTAAAGGTTGAAATCACTTTTTTTCTATTCAGAATGTACCTTTCACTCATTAAATAAATAAGAGTAAACAGTAAGACTTTGTTATTTTCAAAAAACACTTCAAAATAAGTGGAATATATTATTAACAGTATACATTCATTTTTTTGATGTACCTGCTATGTTTCCTTCAAATAATTAACTGCAACTGCCCAAGAGGTACACAATGCATTGACTGTATCATTCTTAGTTACATTATCTAAATGTCATTTTGTATTACATGTTGCTTTGTAAACAGTGAAAAATGCATAAAAAGTACTGCTAACATATTAAAAGATACTTACTTTTCACCAGGAGAGCTGCAAGTAACATTAGTCAGCAGAGAAAAGGCAAAATTCTCAGTCACTTCAGTAAAGTGACTGAATCCCTTAGTGTCCTTGCGCTTTGGGTTAATAAGAGAACAAAGAATCTCATAGAAAAGAGTTCGGCTGGCAACACTGAAAGCTTGATTTTTTCCTTCAATAGTTATCTGGAAAAAGAATCTAAGTATAAAAATATATCTATAAAAAGAAATTTCTTAAATTATATGCTATATATATGTGTGTGTTCTTTATTAATAGTTATTAACATTAGTAAGGATAAACATAAGAAAATTTAAGAGAAATTGGTATCAAAATTGTATTTCAAATATATATATTTGCAGTTGAAAAGACATAATCATCTATAAAGAAAAGGCATAATCACCAAAATATTTTCTACTTAATCATTAGATAAAGTCCTAAATGGCTGCACAGATTACTTAATTTTAACTACAATAATTAACATCATGAGTTAAAATTTGTCTCAGTTTTACATCTATCCCAGGAATTCTTATTCTTTTGACCAACAAATAAGGAAACAAATACCTCAAGAATATTTGTTTATAATAGTGGCAAAATTATTTTTTTTCAGTAAACAGAAGCTACCATAATCACTAAATATTTAAAGCACTAAATGAGAAAATCCTTTTCAAGATTAGTTAAGAGCTCCGGTCACTTTTGCCTTTTTCAATAAGTATGACCCTTCCTACTAAAAAAAAACCCAAAAAACTGGGTTATTTGTTTTTTTGAGAGACAGGGGAAAAAAAGGAGGAAAAATCCAGAATGAAGGGGGACCACATCTTTATTGTTTAAGCATTGGTGTGAAGCCACTTACTCCATTACCTTCTGATAAGTCCCTATTACTTCCTCAAATTCTAAAAGTCATCACTTTCTCTATGATTCTTACACTATGCCCCATCTACCAACCTACATTTTCACTCTTTTTGTAACTTGCATGTACCTTTATTAGTGAACTTATGACAACCTAGAAATGATTTGTCTGTTTCAAGCTCATCGTGAAAGTGGATCATGTCACCCATTTTTTTTTATGACTTTGTAATCTAGTACAGTTCCAAGCTTGCAGTAGAGCTCATGATTGGCATTTATAAGAATAGTCATCTCCCAGATAGTAAGGCAGAGTGGAGAATAACCCACAGGGAAATGTAAAAGACACAGAATAAAAATTTAGCAATGCAAAAATTACAAATGGAGACAGAGCACAACCACTGGATACTGAAACAAGCAAACTGAATATGATAAATGGAAACAAGCTCAAGAAAATCTCCCAGAACTTAGGGAAAAGATAACAGGCTAGTAGGACAAATCTTGATAAATCCCTAAGATACAATTTTATATATAAAAGAGCAGGCAGAGGCCAAAAATAGCACAGCTCCTTAATATGCTGAAGAAATATTCATGTCTAAAAATGTAGAGATTGCTTTTATACTAGGGAAAATTAGAAAAAGAGACAACACCAGATATTATCTCGGTGATTTTAAAAAATATTATTTCAAGAGTAAAAAAAAATTATACCAGAAACCAGATAGGAAAAAAATTACCAACAGAAAAACAAAAATTTAGTTTAACTTCCGACTTTTCTAAAAATGAAATGTCAGAAGTCAGAAAAGCAGTATGTGCAGAACTGTAAGAATTAAAGGTTGTAATCCAGAGATTTTATGGCTACCCACACTTTCATTCATATTCAAAAAAAAAATAGAAAGTTTCTTTTAGTAAAGCATGCAAAACTGAAGCAAAAAGGCCATTTCTAGAACACTCCGTTAGTACAGGGACCTTGTAGTTTTTGGCACTTTCTAGCAACTAATCTTCACAACAACCTGTGAGGAAGGTCCTATTATCTTTGTTTCCAGTTACGGGAACTAAGGCAGAAGGAGGATGACTAACTTGTCCTTTTTGTTCGCACACAATTGGTGACCATGAAGCCTAGGAGGTGCTCCTGACAGCTGTCCTACACTGCCTGGCAACATTCCCCACTTGCTTGTCCAAAAGCAACCACCTGGATTGACTCAGTTCACAGACAAGTCAGTCAAAATTACCTCAAGCATGAAACACAAAACCAGCCAGCAAAATACAAAGTTAACTCAAAATCCTTGTTAGTATGATAACAAAATAAATCAAGTGTAAAAACTAATTACTGAAATATAAGGTACCTATTATTAAAAAGTATATGATGAAAAGAATAGGCTCGCTCCACAAGGCCAGTTTACACAAACAACAAAAGAACTCCCAACATTATTAAAATTGCCTTACGAACAAGTAGAAGACCTGAATCAACCATGAAAAAAACTTAAAAAGTTGTCAGGATAGAAGATAAAGATGGCGGTCTTTGGAAGTAGGGGATAGTCTATCAAACTTTTACAGAACTAATGATTCCTGTGCTCTTTCAAGTGTTTCAGACAAAAAATTAGAGTCAACACCTTCTGATGGGCTTTGCCAAGATTTGATAACCACAAAATCAAAACCTGACGAAATTCAAAGTTAGCATATCAGATTCAGGCGGGGTTTTAGACTGCTCTTGCTATTAAGGCGACTGAGAACTTCTAAAATGTTTTTTATTTCACTATGCCTGGGAAAATCAGGGGACAGAATATTCTGTCATAGCAAAAATTTGCCTGAACCCACAGCTGGATTTCATATAGAAAGTCTTTATAGTGAGGCATTTAAAGCTGATGCTCTTTTTCACTACAATACTTGTGCCACTTCTAGCATGTGTAATAATATTTCCTCAGATTTAGTGAGATTTTTTAAAAGAAATGCTTGTATAGAATAGATTTTGTTTCAAAGAACTCAGAATCTGGGGGAAAATAAAATTTAACAATATAAAACAATTTCACTTAAAATATAAGATCTTATAGAATGAAGTACCTTCCAGTACTTGGAAGTTCTATTCTGTCCTTTTTAATTTGAGGTTATTTTAGAGTGTATATAATTTCATATGGAATATATCAGTGGCTTGCCAGGTAAAGTACAAATGACCTTATTTGAATTTTAGACCGGCAACAATAACTTTCTGGTATAAGTATGTCCCAAATAAGTATCTGCAATATACTTATACTAAAAAATGTCTTTGTTGCTTATCTGAAATTCAAACTTAACTGAGCATTCCTTATTTTTATTTGGTAAATTTTGCAACCTTATCTTTATGTGATAATCTACATTTTCAGTATTTGTTTTATTATTCTCATTATTATTGCTATGCTTAAAATATAAAATATGTATTTCTTGCATTTTTAAATATATTTTATGCATTCATTTAGTCAGGCCCCTCATAATGGCTATCATTTTTCCCAGTTTTTATTGTTATGATAAGTAATGCTGAAATAAACATTCTCATCACATGTGTATTTGCAAAAATGTTCCCCACACTCGTTAGTTGTCTTTTCACTTTGCTTTGGTGTATGCTAAGATAAATTTTATTTAAACTGTATGTGGTCAAGGTATCAATCATTTCCTTTGTAGCTTCTGGGTTTTGTCTGATGCTTTAGAAAGATCTTCCTCATTCCAAACTAAAACGATGAAATGACTGATCCATGTTTTCTGCTGCTTCCATGGTTTCAGTTTTACACTGAAATATTTGATCTATCCAGAATTTATTTTGGGATAGAGTTTAGGATAAGGTTCAGCTCTTTTTTTTTTGCTTTCAAATGGTTATATCAGCCATCTCAACACTATTTGCTGAATAATATTTTCGACCCATTGATTCTTAAATAGCACCTTTATCACATATAACATTTTCATCTGTGCTTCAGTTTTTGAACTTTTTGTTCTATTCCATTGATGTGAATATTTATGTCTGCACCAGTGCCCCTTTAATCACAGTAACATCATTTTTCAAATATGTTTTCATGTCTGCTAGGGTAAGGTCCCTCTCCTTTTTCTTCTTTTTCAGGAAAGTTCTGCCCATTTTCACATGTTTACATTTCCAGGTAATCTTTAGTATCATTTTATCAATGTAAAAATAACCCCAAAACAACCTACTGATATACTGATAGGAATTATGATGCATTTATAGGTTAATTTACAGAAAACTGTTGTGTCCATATATTGAGTCTTCTTATTGCAGAACAAGGTATGAATTTCCATTTACTGAAGTCTATGTTAGTAGAATTTTTGTTTTCTTTATATGTTTTCTGTATGTACATATGTATTATATATTTCTATATTTATTAAATAAGTCAGTTAAATCAATAGATTCCAGTATTGATGTACATATAAAAAAGGAATTTGAGAGTACATTATACCATTCTATTTTTTTAAAAGTAGTGACAAAAACTTGATTTGAAAATAACCAGAGCAAAGAAGGCTTCAGTTGAAATCAAATATTAGTCATTTTCTTTTAAGAATTCAGGCCGGGTACAGTGGTTCACGCCTGTAATCCCAGCACTATGGGGGGCCGAGGCGGGCAGATCACGAGGTCAGAAGATCAAGACCATCTTGGCTAACAGAGTGAAACCCCATCTCTTGTAAAAATTTTGAAAATTAGCCAGGCGTTGTGGCGGGCGCCTGTAGTCCCAGCTACTTGGGAGGCTGAGGCAGGAGAATGGCTTGAACCCGGGAGGCAGAGGTTGCAGTGATCCGGGATGGCGCCACGGCACTCCAGCCTGGGCAACTGAGCAAGACTCCTCTCAAAAAAAAAAAAAAAAAAAGAATTCAAATGATGTTTTTACTTGATTTTACAATTTTTTTTTTTTAAGATGCAGTCTTGCTCTGTCGCCCAGGCTGGAGTGCAGTGGCACAATCTTGGTTCAGTGCAACCACCGCCTCCCGGGTTCAAGGGATTCTCCTGCCTCAGCCTCCCGAGTAGCTGGGACTACAGGCGTGTGCCACCACGTCCGGCTAATTTTTGTATTTTTAGTAGAGACAGGGTTTCACATGTTGGCCAGGGTGGTCTTGAACTCCTGACCTCAAGTGATCCACCCACCTCTGCCTCCCAAAGTGCTGGGATTACAGGCAATATTTTATAACATTATAATATTTTTATAACATTTAAAATTCATTTTATTCCTCCAAGTATTCCCAGGTTATTTATTTAAGTATCTTCATGTATGAGAAAATTGTACTGTTTGCTAATAGTTACTCAAGAAAAGTTAATTATATTTTCCCACAGGAGCTACTTTTATAATTCAATTGTATTATTCATGATAGTACTAGTAACAGTCAAGATGTACTATCTGACAACTCTACTGAAATAAGTGCTGATTCTTAACCAATAATAACTTGGTTAACACACACAACTTATTGAGAACAAAAAGTAGCAGAATTTCCATATATTTTCCCTAAATCATATGAAGTGAGGTCCTGTTTTCTTCCCTAAAATGTAATTACTGTACATTCTTTCTCTTTCCCTGAACAAAAACAACTTGGCATTGTTCTATGCCATTGGACCATTAGAAAATTCAAGTAATAATATTTTATGGAGTGAGTTTTATTGCTAGAATTTTCTCTGCATGAAATAGGAATTGCTTTCCTTTGCTTTATAAGATGTTTGCCACGGTCTGCTCTTTTTACCTCTGTACTTTATAATTTTCTTTCCTATCCTTCAAGCATTGTATTTTAAGAGCTAGCACCAGATGGAAAGTGCACGACCATCTAAAACTCCATTGTAAACATCTAAAGTATTTAAAGGTGACTATGTAAGAGATGTAGTAATTATACACTCATGTGTATGTACTCAAAACATTCTTCTATATAAATATATTGATAGGAAATATCTTTATAAGAAAGCCCAAAGTAAACCTTTAAAGGAGGCTTTTTTTAAGTAATAACTTTATAGATATCTTTCAAAATTTATATTCTTAGGCTCTCACATCTCCATTTAATTCCATCATTTGCACAGGTATAAGTAAATAGGTTTAAAATAAAATCTGTTTTGTACAAGTCTAAACCAAATGGAAAGTCTGAAATTATCTAGTCATTTCTTAATTTTTCTTTTCTGTGAGTTTTCAGTGCCCGTGAGGACCAAAGAACAAGCAGAGGGCAATAATCCTATTCCATGGCATTTAAACTGGAAGGACTATGTAGATAATCTAGTTCAAGTCCTTTTCTTAACGGACTAAAAAACTGAGGCTCAAACTACAAAGTTAATTGGCCAGTTTCTGGAGAATCGCCAACTGCCTATAGCTTCCAACCTCTGCAGCCTTTTTTTTCAGGCACTAGGCTGTCTTTACTACTGCACCAGGTCATTCTCTAAGCCTAAGACTGAGATTTCCAAAGAGGCATCAGTCATATCCAAGCAAGAGGACAGTGCTCGATATGATGCATTCTATTTCTATATTCAGAAATCTAACTTTATCATAATTTCATAATAACCAATGTTAAAAGAGAATGTAATTTTGGTTTTACTCGGGTTTTTAAATTTACAAAATTTCACTAAACCAAGTGCTAATATTCACAAGAACTTACCTTTTCTATTAAATGCATCATGGCACTGAGTTGTTCATCTGTGTTTTCTGTGGCCACTTTCATGCTGATGGTATGGAGCACTCTGTTGAGAATATCATCATTCACGGGCTGATGTAGCTGATCTGCAAGCCCCCAAATGGCCTGCGAATCTGCGTCCGAGACAAGAGTGATGTTGGCAGTACCATACACTTTATCAATTCTGGCACCACCTTTTGGGTCAAAAAGGACAATCTGGAAGCGTTTAGGAAAAGAATTTAAAGATCCTGTCTCTGGCGTTAGGATGACATCCAATACAGTGCTTCTCTGGCCAGGTTCAAAGACCAATGTACCTTCAGTTATCACAAAATCCTTCCCAGAAATAGCTGGAGATATGATAGTACGACCAATTGTTTCAGCACTCCTCAACTCCTAGAAATTAAACAACACCATTTAAGTGAATCTATGACACCTCTGATCTTGTCCTAAACAAATTCTTGTTTCTTAAACAAATTCAGTTTCTCTTAAACAAACTGGAGGGCAATAATGACAACAGTACTACCAAAATATAGGGTTTTATACTTTTTATAATCTTCTAAGATAAATCAGAGAGATAAATACATAATATATAGTGATGAGATTAGGAAAGAGATGCCTTCAAATGGACCAAGGAAGCAAATTAGACCAGAAATGTCACTCTTGCCTCCATTTCTCCAATAGTGACTGAAAATCGGGCTTCAAATAACACATGTGGCAAAATTTAAGTATGCAGGAAAAGGGGGAATATTTATATTTTCACTGTCACATAGAAATTTTGGGGGGCGGGCTGGGGAGAGTAGAGAGAAAGCAGTGGGGAGGAAGGAGGAAGTAGAAGAAATTGGTTTCATGTTTACACTCAAATATGGAAATATCCTAAGAAGTAGGGTCCTGGACATATATACCTCTGCTATTCTTCAAATTACGGTTATTGAAAAGTTTTCTTGGAAAAAGTGTTTTGGAACATGAAGCATGAACACCTTAGTCAAGGAAGAATCAAAGGAATGTGCATTTATTTACTACTGAGCCAAGAACTGTTAAACTCCTAGCACAAGCCAAGTGGCATACTACGGATGTAGATTTGAACAACAGAATACCTGCATTCATAGAACCTACTATTGTAGCAGAAGATACAGGTTGCACAAGGGCTGTGGAATTAATGATAGATTTTTACATGAAGACAAGTTCTATGAAGAAAAATAAAAGTAGGTAAGGGAATGCAGGGTGATGGTAAGGGTACCATTTGATATAAAACTGGACATAGAAGTTCTTGTGATATTTGAACAGAGACTGTAGGGAAATAAATGAATAGGCTACACAAGGATCTCGGGAAATATTCTAGGGAGAAAGAATAATTACAAAGGCACTGGAGGTGGGAACCATCTTAGTCTGTTCAAGGAAGAACCTAAGGCCAATGTGACTAGAAGGAGAGTGCTGGATGCTGATATAAGAGGTGGAGGCCGGGTGCGGTGGCTCACACCTGTGAACTCAGCACTTTGGGAGGCTGAGGCGGGCAGATCACAAGGTCAGGAGATCAAGACCATCTTAGCTAACACAGTGAAACCTCATCTCTACTAAAAATAAACAAAATTAGCAGGGTGTGGTGTCATGCACCTGTAATTCCAGCTACTGGGGAGGCTGCAGAAGGAGAATCGCTCGAACCTGGGAGGCGGAGGTTGCAGTGAGCCAAGATTGCACCACTGCACTCCAGCCTGGGCAATAGAGTGAGATTCCAACTCAAAAAAAAAAAAAAGAGAGAGAGGTGGATAGGAGTCAGATCATGTAGGCATGTAGGTTCATTATTCAAAATGTGGCAGGCAGACCCTAGAGGATTCAAGCAGGAGAATGACACATTTTATTTAACATTCATGAGTGTTCTGGTTATTGTGTATATTAGGATATAGTAGGGGGATGAGCATGGAGGTTTTTGCATTCGTTCATGCAAGAAACAGTGGTAGAATAAATAGGGTCACATGAGTAGAAATACTCAGACTAGAGATACACATGAGTAGAAGTACTCAGACTAGAAATAAATTTGAATGTAGAGTCAACAGGACTTTTTGTTTGTTTGATTTTGGGTTTTTTTTTTTTTTTTTTTTTTTTAGAGATGAGGGTCTTGCTATATCAACAAGGCTGGTATCCAACTCTTGGGCTCAAGAGATTCTCCTAAGTAGCTGGGACCACAGGCTTTGACCACTGTGCCCAGCTTAGAGTCAATAGAACTTTCTGATGAATTTGATATTGGGTGGAAGGAAGAGGAGAAGTAAAGGTAACTCCTAGTTGCTTGCCTGGATGAATGAGTAAATGGATAATGAATGGTGCGAAACTGGGGAAAACATTATTAAGGGACAAATTAAGAGTTATCTGTTACACACAGTAGTCTGAGATGCCTCTTAGACATTCAAGTGATGACATCAAGTAAGAGCAATCAGATACATGGGTCTGGATCAGGAGAGGTGATGAGGTTAGTGATAAAAATGTGGAAGTCCTCCATTTACAGATGATATTTAACAAACAGTTCTACATAGTCTAGCCTGGAGATTGAATCTTGGTGGATCCCAACATTTACTGGCTAGGAAGACCAACATAGACAACAGGAAGGAGCTCCAAGTGAGGTAAGGATTAAGAGCAGGAAGGTGTGGTATTACAAAAGCCCAAAGAAGAGCATTCTTCAGGAAGGAGGAAGTGATTGATTGTGTCAAAAAATGAAAAAAAAATCAATGAATGCTTTTTAAGAGCATCTGCAGTGTAATGATAAAACAGAAAGCCTTACTGAAGGAAATAACTCAAAAATCTAATGGCTTTAGAATAGATACATTAAAATATTCCCTGGAATACTATATAACAGCTAAAATGAAAGAATTTCAATTACACACATCAGCATGGATAGTTCACAAACATATGACTGAACAAAACAAGGAACACAGAACAATATAATTGGATTAATTTCATTTACACAATTTCCAAAACAGGTAAACCCAAATAATACATAAGAATAGAACTACTTAAAAAGCATATGAATAATTTAACATAAAATTCAAGATAGAAATTATCTGCAAGGTGGGGATAGTCAAGGAAAAAGCAAGATGGCATCAGAGGGGTTCATAATGAAAAGTTTTGTAATAAAATTCTGATAAAGTTGAATTTCTGAAACAAAGTGGTGGTGATCTGATTACTATAAACTGTGTATATACATTTGGCCTGCTGTTTTTGGCAGGACTTATTTCATAGTTCAAATATTTAAAGGAAATGAAACAATCAAAATGTTCTTGTGTTCTTTGTGTTTATTAAAATACATATAATAAACACAAAGAAGCACTATGCAATTTAAAAGTGATAATGGGGAGGGTGAGGCAGGTGGATCACTTGAGGTCAGGAGTTCAAGACCAACCTGGCCAACATGGTGAAATGTCATCTCTACAAAAATACAAAAATTAGCCAGTCATGATGGTGGGTGCCTGTAATCCCAGCCACTCAGAAGGCTGAGCTGGGAGAATAGCTTGAACCCAGGAGGTAGAAGTTGCAGTGAGCCAAGATCGCACCATTGCACTCCAGCCTGGGTGACAGGGCGAGACTCCATCTCAAAAAAAAAAAAAAAAATCAATATAGAAATAGTCTTTGAATAGAAAAGGCAATGTGAAAGTAAGAAGGAAAAATATGGTCTTTCTTGAACTTGTGTGCTTTCAGCTAGCACACATATATAAAAGAAAGTATTTGGAATCAGTTTCAAATTTGTTTTTAGCTATAGGTCTATTTAATTGAAAGATAACTAGAATAACAGATGTCTTCATTGTCTCAAATAGGAAGGACCTGAAATTCCGTCTTAACTTGATATCACAAACTCAGATATAAGAGAACTGATGCTAAGGCTACAGTACTTATGTACATGGGAATGCTGGTCTACCAAAGGGTGTCTATGTTACAATGACTGTTTTAACTGCATTAATCTATTTAAAGTAAAATGAAAATCAATATCATAACAGAATAACAACTTGATCCATAATTATTTTTTCATCCATGCCAGCTACTGGAAAAGAGAATTATATGTTTCTGTTTTCTAGTAATATGCCTAGCACTTAGAGTACAACACAAGAGCAATTAAGCAACAAGAAAATAATACCAGAGAGGTGAAACTGTCATTTCTAATTGTTAAAACTTTTATTCTGACATAATTACAGATTCGCATGCAGTTATATGAAATAATGAAGGAGATTTCCTACACCCTTTACCCAATCTCCTTCATTAGTAACATCTTGCATAACTGCAATATAATATCACAACCAGGATTTTGTCATTGATACAGTCAAGAGCCAGAACATTTTCACCCCCACAAGAATTCTGTATGTTACCTTCTATAGCTACACTCGCATCACCCCAGCCCATTCCCTCCTTAATATCTGGCAACCACCAATTTCTTTTCCATTCCTATAATTTTGTAATTTCAAGAATATTATAGAAATGGAATCACACAGTATAGAATCTTTTGGTATCAGCTTTTTTTTTTTTTTTACTTAGTATGATTATATGGAGATTAGGTGGTTATATGTATCAATAGTTTGTTTCTTATTATTAGTGAGTAGTGTTCCATGCATGGATGTACTACAATTTAACCATTTACCCATTGAAGGACACCTGAATTGTTTCCACTTTGGGGCTATTATTAATAAGATACTATAAATGTTCATGTGTAAGTTTTTGTGTGAACATAAGTTTTCATTTATCAGGAATAAATGCCCGGGACTGCAACTCCTGAGTCATAAGGTAGCTCATGTTTAATTCTTGAAGAAACTTCTAAACTGTTTTCCAGAGTGGCTTACCATTTTTCATCCCATCAGCAATGAATAAGTGATCCAGTCTCTGTGAATTCTCACCAGCATTTGGTATTGTCATGGATTTTATTTTAGCCATTCTGGTAGGCATCTAGTGATATCCCATTGTGGTTTCATTTTGCTAATAGCTAATGGTGTTGAACATTATTTTACATGCTTATTCTTTATCTCTACATCCTTTCTGGTGAAATCCACTTTTGTTTATTGTGTTCTTTCTTCCTTCCTGATGTTCCAAGGTTCTTTCCTTTTTATCATTCCCTTTCTGTTTAAAGATCTTTCGTTAGCCATTCTTTCAGGGTAGGTCTGTGTGCAACAAATTCTTCGTTTTTCTTTCATCTGGGAATATCTTAATTTCCCCTTCACTTGTGAAAGACATGTTCACTGGATATAGAATTTAGGGCTGAAGTTTCTTTTCCTTCGGCACTTGAAAAATAGTGTGCCATTTCCACCTGGGACCCATGGTTTTCCATGAGAAATCTCCTGTCATTCCTATTGCTTTTGCCCTAAAGATAAGGTACTTTTCTTTCTCAGTTCTTTCAATATTTTTCTTGCCTTTAATTTTTATTAGTTAGACTATGATATATGTTATGCAGTGGTCACCATGGGCCTTGGGTGAGACCCCCAGTGCTGTGCTGGCTTCAGGTCTGATCTAGCACAATCCCAGTGGTAGTGACCACAAGAGTTCTTGAATCAACCCTCTGGCAGCTCCAGGAAGTTCAGCACAGACAGAGAAGCTCCTTTTGTTTAGGAGAAAGTAAGGAAAGAGAACAAGAGTCTTTACCTGGTAATCCAGGGAATTTTCCCAGATCTTATCCAAGACCACCAACGCAGTACTTCTAGCAGTCTATAAGAGCAACAGCATTACTGGGCTTGGGGTGCCGCCTAATGCAGATATGGCTGCAATAACCAAAAATTTAGATCACAGCACCCAAGTCCCTTCAAATATCTGGAAAAACTTCCCAAGAAGGATGGGTAAAAATAAGCCCAGACTGTGAAGACTACAATAAATGCATAATTTTTCAATGCCCAGATATTGACAAATATCCACAAGCATCAAGACCATCCAGGAAAAGATGACCTTGCAAAACAACTGAAGAAGACACAAAATGCAGATATTTCATGTTCATGGATTGGAAGAATCAAGAAAGAAAGGAAAGAAAGAGAGAGAGAGAGAGAAAGAAAGAGAGAGAGAGAGAAAGAAAGAAAGAAAGAGAGAGAAAGAAAAAAGAAAGAAAGAAAGAAAGAAAGAAAAGAAAGAAAGAAAGAAAGAAAGAAAGAAAGAAAGAAAGAAAGAAAAGAGAAAGAAAGAAAGAAAGAAAGAAAGAAAGAAAGAAAGAAAGAAAGAAAGAAAGAAAGAAAAGAAAGAAAGAAAGAAAGAAAGGAAGAAAGAAAGAGAAAGAAAGGAGGGAGGGAGGGAAGGAAGGAAAGGGAATCAGAGGAAACAAAAGAAAAAAGAATGAAAAACAATGAAACGTGCATACAAGATCTATAAATATCATTCAAAGGCCAAATCCAAGAGGTATTGGCCTTAAAGAGGATGTAAAGAAAGAGATAGAAGGAGAAAGTTTATTCAAAGGGTTAATAATAAGGACCTTCCCAAACACAGAGAAAGATATCAGTATTCAAGTACAACAAGGTTACAGAATACCAAGCAGATTTAACCCAAGGAAGGCTACCTCAAGGCATTTAATAATCAAACTCCCAAAGGTCAAGGATTAAAAAAAAAAAAGAATCCTAAAAGCAGCAAGTAAAAGGAAACAAATAACAGAATGGAGCTCCAATACATCTGGCAGCAAACTTTTCAGTGGAAACCTTACAGGCCAGGGGAGTGTAGCATGACATATTTAGTAAGTGCTGAAGAAACTTTTATCCCAGAGTAGTATATCAAGTGAAAATATCCTCCAGACATGAAGGAGAAAGACTTTCCCAGACAAATAAAGCTAAGAGATTTTATCAACACCAGTCCTATCCTACAAGAAATGCTAATGAAAGTTCTTCAACTTAAAAGACAAAGATGTTAATAAGCAATAAGAAATCATCTGAATGTACAAAACTCATGGTTAATAGCAAGGACACAGAAAATTACAGAATATTATAACACTGTAATTTTTGTGTGTAAGCTACTCATTTCTTGAGTAGAAAGATTAAACAATGAACGGATAAAAGTAATAACTACAACAACTTTTCTAGACATAGACAGTATAATAAGATACAACTAGAAACAACAAAAAGTTAAAAAGTGGAGTACAAAGTTAAGGTGTCAAATTTTATCAGTTTTCTCTTTGCTTGTTAGTTCACTTGTATGTTTATGGAATCAGTAATAAGATGACATCATTTTAAAATAATGACAATTACTTTAAATGGCAATTACTTTAATGGCAATTAGACAAGAAATGATATAAAGGCCATACAAATTGGAAAGGAAGAAGTCAAATTATCCTTGTTTGCAGATGATATGATCTTGTATTTGGAAAAAACTAGATTTCAACAACAAAAAAAATAGAATTGATAAACAAATTTAGTAAAGTTGCAGTATTTAAAATCAACATACAAACATCAGTAGCATTTCTATATGCCAACAGTGAACCATATGGAAAATAAAAAAAAAAATCCTATTTACAATAGCCACATAAAATAAAATACCTGAGAATAAACTTAGCCAAACAAGTGAAAGATCTCTAAAATGAAAACTATAAAACTGGGTAGGCATGGTGGCTCATGCCTATAATCCCAGCATTTTGGGTGGCTGAAGTTGGTGGATTGCTTGAGCCCATGAGTTTGAGACCAGCCTGAGTATTATGGTAAAATCCCATTTCTACAAAAACCACAAAAATTAGCCAGGTGTGGTGGTGTGCACTTGTAGTCACGGCTACTTGAGAGGCTGAGGTGGGAGCATTGCTTGAGCCTAGGAGGTTGAGGATGTAGTAAGCCATGATCACACCACAGCACTCCAGCCTGGGCAGAAGATCAAGATCCTATCTCAAAAAAAAAAAAAAATCTATGAGAAACATTGATGCAAGCAATTGAAGAAGACACAAAAATGCAGATATTTCATGTTCATGGATTGCAAGAATCAGTATTGTAAACATGTTCATACTACCCAAAGCAACCTACAGATTCAACACCATCCCTATCAAAATGCTAATGACATTCTTCACAGAAATAGGAAAAATAGTCTTAAATGGAGAAACAAAAGACTCAGAATAGCCAAAACTATCCTGAGCAAAAAGAACAAAACTGGAGGAATCACATTACCTGATTTCAAATTATACTAGAGAGCAATAGTAACCAAAACAGCATAGTACTGGCATAAAAGCAGACATATAGACCAATGGAACAGAATGGAATAGAACCCAGAAACAAATCCATACTTCTATAGTGAACTCATTTTCCATAAAGGTGACAAGAACATACATTGGAAAAAAGGCAGTCTCTTCAATAAATGGTTCCAGGAAATCTGGATATTCATATGCAGAGGAATGAAACTAGATCCCAATCTCTCACCATATACAAAAAGTCAAATCAAAATAAAAATGGATTAAAGACTTAAATATAAGATCTCAAACTATGAAACTACTACAAGAAAACATTGGAGGAAACTCTCTAGGACATTGGACTGGCAGATTTTTTTGAGTAATACCCCACAACCAAAGCAAAACTGGACAAATGGAATCACATCAAATTAAAAAGTTTCTGCACAACCAACGAAACAATCAACAAAGTGAAGCAACAACCCAAGGAATGGGAGAAAATATCTGCAAACTACCCATCTGACAAGAGATTAATAACTAGAATATATAAGGAGCTCAAGGAACTCTATAAGTAAAAATGTAATAATCCAATTTAAAAATGGACAAAAGATCTGAATAGACATTTCTCAAAAAACATACAAATGGCAAATAGATATAAGAAAAGGTGCTCAACATCACTGATCATGAGAGAAATGCAAATCAAAACTGCAATGAGATATAATCTCACCCCAGTTAAATGGCTTTTATGCAAAAGAAAGGCAATAATGAATGCTAGTGAGAAGGTGGAGAAAATGGAACCCTCATACACTGCTGGTAGGAATGTAAATTAGTACAACCACTGTGGAGAAGTTTGGAGATTCCTGAAAAAACTAAAAATAGAGCTACCATGTAATCCAGTAATTTCACTCCTAGGTATATACCCCAAAGAAAGGAAATCCTAGGGATACACCCAAAAGAAAAGAAAGTGTATCGAAGAGATACCTGCACTCTCATGTTTGTTGCAACACTATTCACCACAGTCAAGATTTGGAACCAACCAAAGTGTCCATCAACAGATGAACAGATATTGAAAATGTGGTACATATACACAATGCAGTACTATTAAGCCATTAAAAAGAATGAGATCCTGTAATTTGCAACCTGGATGGAACTAGAGGTTATTATGTTAAGTGAAATAAGCCACGCAGAGAAACACAAACATTACAAGTTCTCACTTATGTGTGGGAGCCACAAATTGAAACAATTGAACTCATGAAGATGGGGAGTAGAATGATGGTTACCAAAGGCTGAGAAGGGTGGTGGTGGTGGGGTGGAGGGGGTTGAGGGAAGTTAGAATGGTCATTGAGTACAAAAAATAGTCAGATAGAATGAATAAAATCTAGTATTTGATAGCACAACAGGATGACTATAGTTAACAGTAATTTATTGTACATTTTAAAATAACTAGAAAAGTATAATTGAATTGTCTGTAACAAAAATAAAGGATAAATGCTTGAGGTGATGGATACCCCATTTATCCTGATGTGATTATTATGCATTGTATGCCTGTAACAAAATATCTCATGTATCCCATTAATATATACACCTACTATGTACCTACAAAAATTAAAAATTAAAAAAAACTGGTATTAATGCATTGCCACAAACATTCTCTACTAAGCCCATAATCTCAGGGTAGTATGTTTATGGGTCAGGGTCAGAATAGCGCGTGTGTGTGTGCGTGTCTGTGTATATGTATGTATGTGTATATGTGTGTGTATATATGTATATACGTGTATGTGTGTGTGTATATATATAGAGAGAGAGATTTGTTATAAGAAATTAGCTCATGCAGTTATAGAGGCTGAGAAGACTCAAGATCATCTGCAGGATGATTTCACAGGCTGGAGACCAAAGTCAGTGGTTCCAGTTCAAACCTTATGGCCTGAGAATTAGGAGAACCAGTGGTGTAGTTCCAGTGCAAAGGCCAGCAGGCTTGAGACCCAGGAAAAGCCAATGTTCCATTTTGAGTCCAAAGACTGAAAAAGCCACTATTCCAATTCAAAGCCTATCAGATAGGAAAAATTATCTCTTACTTAAGGGAGGGCCAGGCTTTTTGCTCTATTCAGGACTTCGACTGATTAAATGAGGCTCACCCACATTATAAAGTCAACCTGCTTTACTCAGTCTACTGATTTACATGCCAATATTATTCCAAAAAATAACCCTCACAGAAACACTAAGAATAATGTTTGACCAGATATATGGGCACTCTGTGGTCCAGTCAAGTTGACATATAAAATGGTAGGGAAAACTGGAAATTCCTAAAAATATATTGTTCCATAAATAAGTGCCCTTTATGATTTATACACTAGTGATAGCATGCATTTTGCAAAGAATCACTTATAAAGAATCTAGAAAAGATATAAATATATATGATAGAGATGCTGGCCTTCAAATTCTTCTTTTGGCAACTTCAATTTCCCTCTCATCTGACTGAGCACATACACTCACTTAAGATGTGCCTCAAATCTCTTTTATCATCTGTTTTTTCATCTCCAGTCCCCTTTCTTCCATTCTACAAAGTAGGAAGTTATGACAATACACATTTTATGGGAGAAGAGGAAGAATGAAACAGACTTTCTATAGTTTGTCTTCTATCTTAAATACTACAATAAAAAATACTCAAGTCTTCCTACTGTAAATGAACATACTTCTCTTTGTGCTATTTAGAAAAGACTTTATTTCTAGGGTCTCATATAATAGAGAGTTTTCTTTTTGCTTGCTGAGCTGTGGACTCTGTCATAAAGATAACTTTTATTTCCTGGCAAACTTCCAGAACAGCTTAATATTCACAGCTTGAGGCCTATTCTCTCATCTTGACCCATGCAACTGCTACAGCATACTGGCCACATATATGTTCTCTTTTATGTACATAATGTCCTGTTTGTTTGAGTCACCCAATGGTGACACAACCAAGCAGATACTAAAGGGAACTTTTAATGAAACTGTGAAATCTTAAGGACCAAGGAGTCATCTCGTTTGGACTCTTAAAACATGGGAAATAGAAGAGCTGTCCAGAATGGTAGTTTTCAAATAGTGGGTTTCCTGAAGTTACATAAAGTAAGGGGAACAAAGAGAGGACTAAGGTGGGTCAGCTATGATCCTAACAATCATGCTTCAAGCAGAGTAGAGACACATTTTTGCTTTACTATATTAGAGTTTCACTGCTAAAACAAAAGCAAACAATAAAGCTGAAAGGGCTATGATATTGTTGGGGCCAAGTCCATGGTCTGGTGACTTAGTGTTATGCAGCATTGATCTTCTGAGCCCCCAGATAGCCTCCCTGTCTTTTATCCAACCTAAGAGGATGGATGTGAAAAAAGTGGCAGCGAGGCTTTGTGAACGCATGGATTTGAAGAAGTGTAAAGATCAGCTAGTACTGGAGGTTCTGAAAAAGAAAATTTTCAACTGTTTTGGATACAAAACATAATAAGATCCTTACTTTCTGCTTCTGGCCTTACACAGTTACCTTCTGAAGAAATTTTAACTCCTTAGAGATTTTATAAAACAGATTTATGTAAGATATAGTTTGCACTGTATAACCAATCTTGTCAAAAGAGAGAAAAAATACAAGTCTGTCATTTTAAAACATGATCTGATACTGATGAGTGAAAAGCTGAGCTGTTTCAAGGATAAAGCGTAATGTAATGAACAAAAAGTGAATTACGATGTTATCCTCAGAAAATAACATATCAATTATTCCCTGTGTCATTACTCTAGCTGCAGTTAAAGAAGATAACCATAACATGTATGAATATATATTCCATGCTTACCTGGGTACTAAAGTTAACAGACATCATTAGTCCTGTCCCAGAATCTCTGGCCACCTGTAGACTGATTAAAGTGGCCTTCTTGTGAGCTACTGCCAGCCGAGAACCCACAGAAAAATACACGAGGCTTTGAGATTCATCACTTTGTAAGATTTTAATCTGTGCAAATCTGGCGCTGTTGTTTATTGCTGCTCCAGCAGTAGCTTCATATAGTTCCACAAAAAAATACACTTCAACCTGTGGTATCTGACAATGAGAAAAAGGAAAAAAGAAAAGAACTATTACTAATATATTTATATCTGTAGATAGTTCTGATATTTAAAAATTGTATGATTCATACACATTATTAGAGAAATAAGGGGGACGGAGCAAGATGGCCGAATAGGAACAGCTCCAGTCTCCAACTCCCAGCGCGAGCGACACAGAAGACCGGTGATTTCTGCGTTTTCAACTGAGGTACTGGGGTCATCTCACTAGGGAGTGCCGGACAATCTGTGCTGGTCAGCTGCTGCAGCCCGACCAGCGAGAGCTGAAGCAGGGCGAGGCATCGCCTCACCTGGGAAGCGCAAGGGGGAAGGGAATCCCAAATCTAGAGATATATTCTGTAAATTATGGAATTAAATTCTTAGATTATCATGACATTTATTTTTTGGTCTTTCTTTAAAAATACGTTTACTTTCTCTGGGTGAGCTTCTTACTAGAAAATCAATGTCAGGAAATAACCTATGTATACTATGATCAGCAAAAAAATAAATTAAATGTATTCATACCACAAAACACTATAAAGTAGTTAAAAGGAATAAACTAATTCAATATTTTTTAACACAGACGCATCTCAAAATATGACAAGTGAAAATATCAAGCTGTATAATGATATGTATAGCATGATACCATAAAGGTAAAGTTAAAACCACACAAAGCTTAGTATATTTTATTAATAGATACATATTTATGTAAAGTTTTCTTTTTTAACTACCACACCCTGACTGCAGTTGCTCTGGGTGGAGGGTTTGGGTAGGGGACAGGGCAGGGAGTGGAGTTGGAGAATATTACTGGGGAGAGGGAAAAATGGATGTTCAATTTTGTAAGGTTTTATTTTTTTTAAGTGTTTTAAATAAATATAATCAAATATTTATAATATAATAGTTAAATATTATATAACACTGCATATAACTGATAACTTCCATAAGAAACGTACAGATTATGTTTTGTAAATTTAGCGAATCAACAACTCCAACTAGAGGTTTCATGGGAGGCACCATGGAGAAAGTGGTACTTTGATTAAGAGAAAGCTATAGTTAAGAAATATGGAGGCTGGGCATGGTGACTCATGCTTGCAATCCCAGCACTTTGGGAGGCCAAGGTGGGTGGATCGCTTCAGGCCAGAAGTTTGAGACCAGCCAGGCCAACAGGGTGAATCCCCGCCTCTACTAAAAATACAAAAATTAGCTGGGCATGGTGGTGTGCACCTATAATCCCAGCTATTCAGGAGGCTGAGGCATGAGAATCGCTTGAACTCAGGAGGTGGAAGTTGCAGTGAGCCAAGACTGCAGCACTGCACTGCAGCCTGGGCCACAGAGTGAGGCACTGTCTCAAAAAAGAAAATAACAAAAATAAATCTGGGGTTGAAAGGGTTGATGGAAGCATAAAAATATTTGAAAGAAATGCATGAAGAAAGGTTTAAATGTTTTCAGGTAGAATACAGTAAGTCTTCACTTAACCATGACAGGTTCTTGGAAACAGCAACTTTAAAGGAAAGGACATACACTGTGCAGTAGGAACTGTTGTTTATATCAATTAGTCTATGGTAAAACTGGTTTCATTATACAGCACATTGTTTCACATAAAGTTGCAGTTTCCAAGAGCCTACCGAGTATGTGAAGTGAGGACATACTATATGATCAAATGCCTTGAGTACTGAAATTTCAATTCCTCATTGTCAGTGTGACAGAAAGTTTTAGTAACTGATGATAACTCAAGAAAAGCAAAAAACAATGATGTGATATGTTGAACTACGAAAAAAAGAGTGGGGATTCAAGACCTTAAGGAAAATATATTTTCTAGCGCTGCTACCACCAGAGTGGCCACAAGAGCAACACATTTGCCTGCATCAACTTCCCTGCATAGCTCTAGTACATACATATAGATCTCTAAAATCTTTCTGATCAAAGAAATCAAGTCCTTTGACACTAGTTAATTGGCTGTCTTGCATTAGGGAAAAAATCAAGACAGCTCTAGAATGCTTGTTATTGCTATAAAGCAAGTATGCTTCCAGATATTTTTAAAGTAATACTGAAAGCACAAAAGACCAGCTTAATAAGACTATCAGTGGCCATGCCATGACTATTTGAATACCAAAAAGAAAATCACTTAGTAAGTAATAAAAATTATTTGAATTTATAGTGATACTGAAAGAAGAAATGTTATCATTATATAAAAGAGATAGCATGCAAGATAAATATGATTCTAATGTTATATACTTAATATTTTATTAATTTTAGTAGAGTTAGTATATCAAGATACATCTTTTATTAAGCATGTGTTCATTTATTAAGCAATGATAAACATTTTTTTCTTTGTATGTAAGTAGGAAGGGGTTAATAAAAAGAATTGTGAAGAAGACATTTATTTTGAGAAAAGGAAAGAACTGTACCAAGAATACAAATAAAAGAAGTGAAATCTACATGGTTGTTATTTTAGAATATGGCAAGAAACAAAAAAATAGAAAAATGACAAGTTTATTTACAAAATTCATAATGTAATCAAGTCTGTCTAAAGTTTGTTGTCAGCAAAGAGATTTAGACATTATAGCTAAGAAAGACACAAAGAATCTCCATATTAACAATGTATAAGTTTCAATAGTGGTTTTAAAATGATTAATTCTAAAGAAATATAATTAGAAGTTGACACTAGTGTGTGTCTTCATTTCTTACCTTCTCTGGTTTGAGTTCAATGCTGATAAAGCATTTTGTTTGACCCGTTGTACAGGTTGTGGTCCCTGACACAGACTCAAGTTCCTCCATCAGGTTTACCCCATCCTTCTGGAGCACGATGACTGTTTTGTTAAGTGTGACTCGCCAAAAGACCGTGACATCTTCAAAGGCCCTGTGAGCAAGAAACCCACCCAATGCCTTAACAAAGGGTGTCATCCCCATGTCTAATAGAGTTTTTTATCACTGTGCCAAATGGTACCTCTTCATCCAAAGTACAGCACTTACTTTACCATTGATGATGCTGAAAATGACCAATTTTCCTCACTACAAATGAGAGAATTAAATTAAGCCTCAGGGCTTATGTGGTTTTCTTTGACTACATTCCATTTGATAATGAATAAGTATCCTGATACTCTGTATAAGGAATGTAAAAACAAATAATATTTTTCTATTATGTCCAAAAAATGTGAAAATGAGAATTACATGGAGTTCTTAAAGGCAAGTAAATGTTTCTCATTTCTCTTTTAAAAAGAATTTTTCTAAAGAAACAACACTTCCACTCATAATGGTTGTTTCTGCAAAATAGGGCAAAGGGAGATTTATATTCTCACAGATTATTTAGGCCCCAAATGGAAAATGTAATATATACACATGTGCATGTGTGCAAGCCAAGCACATGTATGTGATTAGTATCCAAAGCTGCTACTATACAGTTTTAAGTTGCAAACAAAATTTTGGTACTCCAAGTTTTCCTTACAGGAAAATGGTATGTATGTGGAGTGAGCAGATAACAGGCAGTAAGATGAAGTGATGACCTACGTAGTCTGATATTTGTACGGTACTTCATGAAGTATAAAACACCCAAGGTAACCCTAAGTTATAATCATAAAGGAAGTATCATAATCACAGATTAAGAACTAGAGCATCTGAAGACATGCCAAATTCCACACTACTTCCTTCTATCTTACCCTGCCTCTACCATTGTATGAACTGAACTTAGATTTATACAGACACACAGAATGTTACGTCTTCCATATACTATATAGATACTTACCTGTTTGGCTGTCTTGTGACAAGAAGGTGCAGTCTTCTCATATCAGCTCCTTCCCTGAGTTCTAGTCCACTCTGGGACTCCTCACTGAATCCTATGATGCCATTGTGAAGGTCACTCCCTGAAAAAAGAATGGAGGGCTATAATATATTCAAGAATTATTTAAAAGACCGCCCATGCTCCACTAATCTTGCCAGCTCACATGGTTTAAAAGTGAGAAATTCACAGGTGGTGAGAGGAGCTAGAGTTGTTAAAATATCTTTATTAAAAATAAACTAAACTATGATAACATCAAGGTGGCTGTTTGGGAATAGAAGAAAAGAAGAAATAAATCATCAAATCCCACTCTTTCACCTGACACACATGTTCATTTTTCTATTAAGATCCTACTTTACATTTGACAGTACTTGAAATTTTAGATATTTATCTGTTTTAAGACTATATATCCCCCACAGAATGTAAGCCCTACTCAAGCAACAACTTTTATTCACTACTGTATCCCCAGCTCCGAGAACAGAACTGAGCATATAGTAAGTGTTGAATAAATATTTGTCAAATAAATGAACTCTGCTCAACAGATTTACCTTCACGTAAGAGGTTTGACTAAAAGACCATCTATGCTACCCATTAAGCTATTTGCCCCAGAACAAAACAGAAATATTAAGGAACTCCTGAGCATCTCTCGGTATCAGAAACTTTCCTAAGCAACACTTGAGGTTACAGGTACCATTATACTTAAAAAAATGTTTAAACTGGAACAAAACTAGGGCCCATACTATACAGAAATCATCACTTCAAATTCTAGGCAGCACCTAAGCCAGCTTCTCAGACTAGAGAAATACCAGTGCACAGCTCTGACTGCTTTCTATTTCTCCATGACCCAGTTTTACATTGATCCTAGAAGCAATGATCCTAAAGCCAATCAGCCTGAAAAACAATGTGTATTAGTTCATTTTTATGCTGCTATAAAGATGCTAGCTGAGACTAGGTAATTTATAAACAAAAGAGGTTTGATTCACAGTTCTGCATGTCTGGGGAGGCCTCAGCAAACTTACAATTAAGGTGGAAGGGGAAGCAAAGCACGTCATATATTGTGGCAGGAGAGAGAGAGCAAGGGGAAGTGCTACTTTTAAGCCATCAGATCTCATGAGAACTCACTCACTGTCACAAGAACAGCATGGGGGAAACTGCCCCCATGATCCAATCATCTCCCACCAGGTCCCACCCTCGACACATGGGGATTTGGGGGATTACAACTGGAGATAAGAATTGAGTGGGGACTCAGGGCCAAACCATATTATCATGTGTACCCATCACCCTGAAACCTGACTCCTGGCATTCTAAGGAGACAGAATTTCTGAAGTTAGGGAGTAGGTTGTGTTAAGGAAACAGAAAACCACTGAACTGTCCTGATAGGGAAGAACTAGTAGTCATCAGCCTCTGGACCATTTCCCTGGTCTTAAAGTAAATGTGGAGCCCCTTTATTAGGGACATGCAAATGATGGGTGACATTTGTCCTAGGATCTCATGTGTGTTTTGTTTCAGACTGCCAATCCTCATCCTCACCAATTAATCACTACAATCGCTTCGTAGCCTTTGTAGTGTCTGTATCAGAATCTGACATTGACTTTTTATCTTTGGCAGCAATTGTTTCCTTGTCACCTTAAGTGAGGATTTGGGCTCTTCAAGTAGATTACAAGACTATCACAGCAGAACCCTCATTTCCTTTTCCAAGGCAATAGCAACTAGCATGATTCTAATGAAAATAACACTTCCCTTGTCACATTTACAATAACAAATTTGATTTCAGATTTCTAGTAAGATGATTCCAGACTGCTAATATGCCAATGATCTAAATCAAAACTAAATAAACGATTTTTTCCCTGACTTACTCAGAAAGTTTGCTCTAAAATCTAAATGTAAAAAGATTATAAAGATGGGTGGATGCAGCAAAGTTAATTATCCAGTTAAGTGAGAAATATTATTAAGAAAAAAATGCCAGGTAGAGAAAAGATGAGGGCAACATTTGCAAGTAAAGGAACTTAAGGTTTTATGACCACGTGAATGTGCCTGGTGGTGTAGTCAGGCCAATTACATCACATGACGTTAGTGGTAGCTATGGCAGGGTGTCAGTCATTTGCAACAGGTGTGTGATGAGTGTGCCTTATGTAGGGAAGGTAAACATCACAGAATCTCACAGAGCTCAGCTGACTTACCATTTGCCTGGTGAGTTAAAACTAAGCTCAGAGCTGATGAAGGGATAGGCACTGGTAGGCTATATTATCTCATAAAACAGGGAAGCACTTCCATTCCAGTTGGTACCTAACTTCTGTCCTGAGCCCCCAAAGAGCCCACTGCCACTTTCTTAACCAGGACTACAAGACCTCCTCGTGATCCAGTAATTAATGGAGTATCGCTTAGAACAGCAAAGAACCTCCAGAAGCCATTTTAATGGGCCTGACCGGTGCCAAACTAATTGTTAAATGTTTTAACTATCAGCCCTGGTCATATTCAAATAACTGTAATAAAATATCTGTGTCATAGAATGAGAAGGAGGATGCTGACTGCCAAACTAATTTTAATAGAAATATATAGATGGTATTAAGCCAATTTGAATCAAAATCAGTAAATAACTTGTAGAATAGAATAAGAATTTACAATACACTACATAAACTGTAGAAATAGGAATAAATCATACTAATTGATGTAAATTTGTAGGTTAACATAAATGAGATAATGCTGAGCATATGAAAGGAAGTTAAAAGACTGCAAAATTATGACAATTAAAACTGAGTGACTAAAACAAAATATGAACTCCAGGAAGCATCAAATCTCAAAAACATGTTTTGAGGTCTATTGCACAGAATGGTGAATATAGTTAATACAGAGTACTGTATGTTTACAAGTTTCTAAGATAGTAAATTTGAAATATTCTCACTACGAAAAATGTTTGAGATAATGTACATGTAACTAGCTTGATTAAATTATTCTACACTGTATTTATAAATCATAACATCATTCCTTGTACCCTTTAAATATGTATAATTACAAGTTGTCACTTTACAATAAAACATAAAACTGAAAAAAGAAAAGAATCATGAGATAGCCTGTCACTAATTCATATAAGGTATTGACATGCTGATGTATTTCATTTGAAGAAATACAGTATGATTGCAGGCCGGGTGCAGTGACTCACACCTCTAATCTCAGCACTTTGGTAGGCTGAGGCGGGTGGATCACGAGGTCAGGAGTTCAAGACAAGCTGGCCAACATAAGGAAACCCTGTCTCTACTAAAACTACAAAAAAATTAGCCAGGGGTGGTGGCAGGTCCCTGTAATCCCAGCTACTCGGGAGGCTGAGACAGAGAATTGCTTGAACCCAGGAGGCGGAGGTTGCAGTGAGCCATGATCGTGCCACTGCACTCCAGCCTGGGCAACAGAGCAAGACTCCATCTCAAAAAAAAAAAAAAAGAAAGAAAGAAAGAAAAAAAAAGAAATACAGGATGATTTCAGAGGTAAATTGCAAACTGTCACAAAAAGATTGCATAAGATACCTGAGAAACAAAAAATAATTAAATTTTTAAGCTATTGTAACATACATATGCAATAGTATGATGGCTGTATCAACTACATTGGATCAAAAGCAAAACAAAAGGCAATAGTTTAAATCTATTTGGTAACAGAAAAAAAAAAAAATTCCTGCCAATGAGATCTTTGACTTTAGGATGGGTTACTGAAAGTGGCTGGTAAATTTAGATTGTATTACTGGCTCTGATCTCAGTGACATTTACAGTACATTAAATTACAGGGCCCTCAGAACAGCACATCATGAGTTCATGGCATGGGTCCATGCTACAGAAAAACAACACTTTAATGCATTCCTATGAATAACTTAAGTACTTCACCTTCTTCCATTAAATTTAAGCCAGATTCATCTTAATACAAATTATGTACCACAAAAGTACATTTTTATCTCCATCATTTCAAAGATATACCTGTAATAATAACCATGGCAAAAGCTGCAAATCCAGTGTCATCCTTCCCCTCCACAATCTGTGCTCCCCCTTGAGGGTTTGTGAGAAACACATAGAAGAATTCCTGCCCCTCAGGCTCATCGTCATCCAAAATTTGAACTGATACTTTACGTTCTCTTTCTCCATCTAGGAATATAAGGGTAAGAGTTTGTTCTTCAAAGTCTTCTTCTTCAACTGCCCACGTTAGGTTGGAAATCCCATAGATACCATGAAAGGGCAATGCATTTGGTTCCTTCTGAGCATGTCTTTCACCGAAAGTTTTAACTGTTATGCTGACATTGCCAGTAAACCCACCAGTTCTTCGGATAAGAACTTCTGCAGTGTTGAATATGCCATTCTTCATCTCCTCTTCAACATAAACAATGGATGGCCCAAGGCTGAATGTTCCATGAATGGAAACATTGGCAGTTACCGTGGCCACATCAGGCTTTTCAGATGCAGCAGGTGTGCCATGAAGGGTGACAAGTTTCTCAGGGATGGCAGATACACCAGTTGCCTCAGTAACAATGGCAACCACATTGGTTGGCTGCAGAATGGTAGTCGTCTTGCTTGTGCCGAAGTATGTGGTGGATTCAGTTTCTACAGGAATGAGAGTTGTGTCAACTGTTACAGCCACAGTTGTCATGGGGAAGGAAACATCCATTCCTGCCAGGTCATCATTATCCAATATTGTGATCACTGCAACACTGAAATCTAGATTCAGGCGTGGGCTCCAATTAACATCAAACTTTTGTAATCCCCTAATTTCTACTGAAGTAAGGTTAATGTAAAAGAATTCTTCTATCTCAGAAAGCTGATCATTAATAATGGTTATTTCAAAATCAACCTCAGTTTGGAATTTTTGAAAAAACAGTTCCCCATTCTGAACAGGCTCAAAATCTTCCAGTGGCTTGGCGCTTCCTGCAGTGGTCTGATAAGAAACTTTAATAAGATCGCTGTGGAACCCAAATAGTCTTTGTACATGTAATCTGATCATCTGTGTATCTTCTGACACTATGATATTTCTTGAGCTACTGGAAAATTGGAAGACGCCCATTGGTTCAATTTCAGCAACGATGAAACCTGATCTGGGAAAAAAATTAAATCAAGAAGAAATTGATTTTAAAAAATAGGAATATGACTGTAGAGATTCATCGTTCACAATTTAAAATGCTGATCGTGAGGGCAGCAACGTAACAATGAAGTGCCATTTCAAATTCCATCAAACCCTATTTATTGATAAGTAAGGGCACAAGAAATGTAAGAACAGGAGCTGCAAAAGCAGGGACAGGACCTAACAAGTCTGAGCTAAATGAAAAGCTCATAGGTCTCTGTTGTATTTCTCCATCATCCCAGAGCAACTGTCTGAGGGATCTGAAAATAGGCTCTCTCTTAGGATCAGTGCAAGGGGAACAATATTACTACAATGTTCTGGACCTCTGCCAGCTTTCTTATCTACCAGACAGAAATAGTTACCGGCACTAGAAGCAAAATCCTTGCTTCCTTCAGCTGCCAGTAATGGGACTATCCTCTCATGCAAATGTAGCTAAAACTGTGTGTGAAGTAGGATAGACACCCATGACAGAATAATTTATCCTCAGTTTTTTCCTATAGATTTTTGTTGTGAGTTAACAGCTATATCAGAGCTTACAACTGGTGGCCTCTTGGCCTAATTCTGTCTACAGGTATAATTTCTTTTGCTAACAGGTTTTTGGTTTTAATATAAATTTAAGTGTCTTTAGGGAGGATTCTTCAGAGCCCATCACTCTCTCTTGTCAAGCAGCTAGCACTCACTACATAAAACAGCGGTTAATACCTCAGACAGAGGCCATTCAGCCTGGATTGAAATCATGACCCCAACATGTATAAACTGTGTACTTCTGGGTTACTGCATAATCTATCTATGACTTTTGTCATCTATAAAATGGGACAAATAATAGAATCTACTTCGTAAGGCTGCTGGGGAGAGTAAAGAGAGAGAGAGAGAGAGTACGTGTGTGCATGCGTGTGTTTGTGTGTGTGTATGATTTATGCCTGGCCTAGAGTAAGCACTATAAGATTTATGCCTGGCCTAGGGTAAGCACTGTAATACTACTTGTTGTTGTTGTTTTTGAGACAGCGTCTCACTCACTCTGTTGCCCAGGCTGGAGTGCTGTGGCGCAATCTCAGTTCATCGCAACCTCTGCCTCCTGGGCTGCTAAAGCGAATCTCCTGCCTCAGCCTCCCAAGTAGCTGGACTACAGGCACTCGCCATCACACCTGGCAGATGTTTTGTGTTTTAAGTACAGATGGGGTTTCACTATGTTGGCCAGTCTGGTCTTGAATTCCTAATCTCAGGTGATTGGCCTGCCTTGGCCTCTCAAAGTGCTGGGATTACAGGCGTGAGCCACCACAACTGGTCAAGCACTATAATACTGTTAATAACTATTGCTGCTGTTAAAGCATTTGAATTTGTAACTCTAAAACATGTTTTAAAATGACAAACATTTTAAAAATGGCATATGTATAATCTAAAGTCATATCTGATTTCCCCAATGGAGATTTCCCACACATAAACATGTATACAAACATACTTGAATACACTCTAGTTTTCATACCCCCAAATTTTCTTTATTTTACAAGTAAACTAAAGAATAGAAAGATCAAGTAACTTTCTCAAAGTCACACAGTGAGTAAGTGGCAAAGCCAGGACTAAATCCCTAAGTCTGAATAACAGGTCTGCCCTCTACTGCTCTGGTTGAGTCTATCCCAGAAATAAGGAAAGTAAATTGCTTTTGGCTGGTATGTATTTATCTGCAAATATACTGTATTTGCAAAAAGAGTCACTACAGATACATAGTAAAATTCAATAAAATTAAATTAAAGTCAAAGGGTCACTGGTCCAAAAAGGTAATATTTATCACCCCACTGTGATGTTTTATTCTTACTTAATCTTATTCTTACTCTTAATCACTTGGGGCAATCAGGTGTTTTCAGCTTCTCAGAAGATAGCTTCCTTTAACAAGAGGAGAACTGCCATTATGGTTCTTATCGGAGATGGTACCCCAGTCCCCATTCTCAAGGTGGAGCATGAGGAACTCTCTTTAAGGCAAGCAGTGGGTGGCGGGGCTCCTGAGAGCCGCCTCCTTCTCCCGCATGCACACCATGTGATGCTCTACACTAAAACTATGTTTGCGTTTCCTTCAAGGAGAATAATCCTTGTGCCTTTTTCTGTTTTGATGGATGAATTCCAGATTATTCCTCAGAGAATTTCTTGGGTGAGAATTAGGTTGGTCTTACCGGAGTTGAGCTCCACCAGGAGCGCTGCTCTGCACTCCTGATAGATGAAGAACAAAGGCCTCTGGCCGACCAGGGCTGGGAAACGTCCACAGGAAAACTCCTTTCCTTTGTTCACCGTGGGAAAATGAAAGGCTCCCTGAAGGAAAACATGAAAAGGAAAGTAGGGTATTAGTTATTATCTTAAACTGGGATTTGACTTTTAAAACTGTAGTAATATATTTTCTTATCCAAAATTCGATTATAGTTTACAAAAGGTAAAACATTTCTATAAAGGGATAGGGGAGAGGTAAACTTACAGGAGACCACACAAATCTTGCTGTCAGTCCCTGTTTACTTTTCTCCTTTATATCTTTTTCTTTCCTGGCTCAATGACAAAATCCAATAGTGAAAAGAGACTGGTGTTAGGCAGGCTTTAATATAGATTTAGTGTCAGGCTTTGCTTTAAATTCTGGCCCCAGAATATTTTTAGGAGACATATTGAAGTAGATTGGGGTGAAATATCATAATCTATGTATTTTACTTTAAAATGCTTCAGAAAAAATGTCACAAATATGGCTGACTGTAACAACTATTAAATCCAGTCAAGGCCAGGTACAGTGGCTCACACCTGTAATCCCAACACTTTGGGAGGCCAAAGAGGATGGATCTTGAGATCAGGAGTTTGAGATCAGCCTGGCCAACATGGTGAAACCCCATCTCTACAACAAATACAAAAATTAGCCGGGCATGGTGGTTTGAGCCTGTAATTCTAGCTACTCAGGAGGCTGAGGCAGGAGAATACCTTGAGCCCGGGAGGTGGATGTTGCAGTGAGCTGAGATGGCACCACTGCACTCCAGCATGGGTGATAGAGCAAGACTCTGTCTCAAAAAAAATAAAATAAAAATAAAAATAAAATAAATAAATAAATCTACTCAGTGAGTTTATGGGTGTACAATGTACTTTTCATTGTGTTTGAAAATTTATTACAAAGCCTCAAAAAAACTAAATGAACCTGTTTGAAGATACAGATCTATTATTTGGAAACTCCTGTTATTTCAGTTGAATCAAGTTAACATAAACTCACAAAAGTGTTTGAAGATTAATGTGATATGTAAGCACAAAACCGCATACACATTCATAATAAGCAATATTTCTACACATAAATCTTTTCATATGTAGCAAGTAGTTACTAACATACAATTTTTAAAAAATCACCCTAAATTGTATAGAGCTATGCATATCACCCAAAGTGACAGAGGAGTAAGGAAGTAAAAGATAAGAGTTTCTGCAGAAAAAAAAGGGCTAGAAAATAAAAAAGAAGAGATAATTAAATATCTTTAACTTAGGGAACATGCCAAAAGGAAAACAAGAGGAGCCAATGTCTCAGACATCAGATCAGGGCACCTATCCAGGGGCTAAAGAAGCCCCAGTATCCAAGGCAGTTATCACACTATGGTGTCTCTCAATCACGCAGCTAATTTCTCTCTGTTTTCTGGGACTGCTGTTAGGATGGAAGCTGGCATGAAAATGTCATTTTCACTGGCCTAGCCCTCACCCCCCATCTTCTACAGGACTTTAGCTTTCATTCCTTCTTATCTCTCAGTGATGCCAAGGTCTTGGGAAAATGAAAATCATTCCCTCCTCTCTGAGAGACTAAGGATCTCAGTCTTCCGCAGGATTCATTAGGTTTCTTACTGAGTGTAAATGGTGTTTGCCTGCTGACCAACAAGACCCTGTGAATCAAGGAGGGAGATCCTCAGATTCAGGGTCCACTGAAGGGTTCTTTATAAACTCTCATTATCTAAATTTGCAATGAGCTTTCTATAACACGGTAGAGGTCAAACCATCTAACATTCGCATCTCACTAACTCTCAAAGAGCTAATTGTATAATTTAAAAAATAAAGTATCTAAAGTAACAGCTGCCCTACTGCCAGAAATAGTCAGGTGAACATGGAAATGCATACAAGGGCTGTATGCATTTTTATTTTTCTTATTACTGTATTTGCCAAATTAGATTCTTAGAACTACTTTCAACAAGCTCCTATTGTATAGACAGAGTAGTTTGCTGACTGACCCCACTCTTTTGAGGTAAGGCATGAAGTTGTTAATTTGACTGAAAAAAGCTTCTCTCCTTTTCTCACCAAGCAACCTGCACTACTCTGATCACTTAAATATGGGAGTATTGTATTAGAAAACTACATTCAGCCAGGCGCGGTGGCTCAAGCCTGTAATCCCAGCACTTTGGGAGGCCAAGGAGGGTGGATCACGAGGTCAGGAGATCAAGACCATCCTGGCTAACATGGCGAAACCCCGTCTCTACTAAAAATACAAAAAATTAGCCGGACGTGGTAGAGGGTGCCTGTAGTCCCAGCTACTCGGAGGCTGAGGCGGGAGAATGGCGTGAACCCGGGAGGCGGAGCTTGCAGTGAGCTGAGATCCAGCCACTGCACTCCAGCCTGGGCGACACAGCGAAACTCCATCTCAAAAAAAAAAAAAAAAAAAGAAACTACATTCAGTGTCCAGAATAAGAACAACCCAAGATAATTAGTGGCCAATGATATCCTTCCAATATTCCACAGGACTCATCTTAGAAAAAATACAACTCACCCAGTGTTGGGGTCATGTTGCCAACAACAATGAATTCAGGAATTTCTAACCCAGGAGCATATCCAGTGGTCCAGGCAACCGAGAGCGCGCCATATGTGCCCCTCCTAGAAATCATAACGTGGCTTGTGCCAGCAGTGATGTTCATGAGTTGAAAAGCAGTGGAGTCAAATCCGACCTGAGGGAAAAATCATGCTTATTTTATTTCTCTCTAAACCTTCCTGTTTTCTGAGGGATGAGTTAAACATAAACTTTTCCTTGGTTTATATAATATATATCCTTGTCTTATATTGAATTAAAGAGAAGTGCTTAAGAAATAACATCTCAGATTTTAAAATTTATTTTACTTTATTATTTAGGTTATAGTCGATAGCTTTTTCTTTTTTAATCAAAAGGCTATCTTTTGAATGAACAACATCCAAAAAAGGTAAGCATAATTATGGTTAAATGAAAGGAAACTATTTTAAATGGCATTTAACACGACTTGTTCATGGGTCTTTCCAGAACCTCATTTGTAGAACTAAAATTTGCCTTCTAAGACAGAATAGTATGTTTTGTCATTTATAAAATAAGCACCACATTAGGGTTCTTTTCAGCTCCGACTAAATTTTATACCTTTTTTTGAAGAGCGGAAAACTTTAGTTTTTTTTAATACCCATCTTTATCACAAGCATCAAGTAAGATTTTGTTTTATGCACAACATTCCCAGGGTATGTGATTTATAGATGAAGTAAGTTCTGAGCAATGAGGAAGAATAAAAGCAGATTCCTGGCTTCACATTTTGATTTGAACAATTCAGTTTACCTCTTTTGGTATCAATAGCTATAAATGTGGGATACCATTTAATCAAGAGTTATATTTAAAACTCACTCTCCCCTTCTTAAATTGGAATGAAGAATAATAGAAAAACGTGAGAGGGTTCCGCAGGATAACTTCTGGAGCCACAGAAGAAAAGAAACAACTACTTTAATTTGACTCCAGCCTAGATTCTCCGTTACAGTGAGGCTGTTCTTCTTCTTCCTCTTCTTCCTCCTCTTCTTCTTCCTCTTCTTCTTCGTTTTCCTCCTCCTCCTCCTCCCCGTCCTCTCCCCCCTCTCCCCCCTCTCCCTCTCTCTCTTTCTCTCCCTCTCCCTCTCCTTCTTCTTCTTCTTCTTCTTTGACAGAATGTCACTCTGTAACCCAGGCTGGAGTGCAGTAGCATGATCTCGGCTCACCCAACCTCTGCCTCCCGGGTTCAAATGATTCTCATGCCTCAGTCTCCCCAGTAGCTGGGACTACAGACGTGTGCGACCACATGCAGCTGCTTTTGTATTTTTAGTAGAGATGGGGTTTCACCATGTTGGTCAGGCTACTCTCAAACTCCTGACCTGAGGGGATTTGCCCACCTGGGCCTCCCAAATTGCTGAGATTAAAAGCATGAGCCACCATGCCCAGCCCAGTGAGGCTTCTGCTTAGCAAATGCCAAAAGCTTTGAGTGAGATCATTCTTGCTACATGGCTAGAGGGCTGTTTTAAAATGCCCTAGCCACATCACACACACAAACACACACATACACACACACACACACACACCAAACACTGATACGAGTATAGAGTATACACCAAAGACATGAATGTACCATGATGGACTCTAGCCTTGCCCTTTGGGGTGATACAGTATTGTGACAATATGCATGGATAAGTAGTAGGAAATGTTTTACTCCAAATGAATGGTTTTGCTGAATCTTTTTTTTATAACAACCCATGAACAAAAAGAAGACAACAAAATTCAAAGCATTAATAAATTCTATTTCTTCATTCACTCTTAAAGAAGAGGAGGCAAAGAAAAAAAAACCTCTTTCTCTCAGTTATTTTAAATGCCAGTGTATTCCATTTTAAGATAAAAAGCATTCATTCTCCTTGGAGAAGATGCTCAGGAGGGAGTAGCTGAAGAGCATCCCATAGTGGCCAGAGACTATATCTGCCCATATTCCTGCCCATTCATCTGTACAGATTCCACCTCAGCATCTTAAGACAGGCTTGCCCAAGTCACTTCAGCTCCCACCTGAAGGAGCAGGATAGAATTATATCTCACAATGGCTTCAAAAATACATGTTACCATAGCCACAGACAATAGCCTTGCCTTTTTCTTATATTGACAGAATCCGCCTGAAAGGAAAGGAAAGCCCTCAAGTTGTTCTTTGTTCTCATGAGCATTTATGAAGTGATTGGGAAATAATCTTCCCTACAACGACCTCAGACAGAAGATGCAAATACTCAGATACAACCATATCACAGGATCTGACCATCAACATTTATCTACATCAGCACAAACTCGTCCCAGTAAACCAAAGTCTGAATATTAAAGATAAACATTCACAATGGTAGTACAAGAAAAAGTCTGGCATATTAGTGCTTCACTATAATTTTAATTATTTAACATAAAATACCTCAATATTAGATACATAATATCAAGAAGAGATCTGGATATGTCTCTTTTTTTCCTACTGAATGTTGAAAATAGACTAAGTATTTTTATATAATATATTGGTTACATCTACTGTGATATTCACAGTTATTTATATTTAAGAAAATAGTTACTCATGAGAAATGCTAACTCTAAGAGTCTCCGTCCTTCCTGTAAAAGCTGCTCTCTAGTGGTCTGCTGAGAGAACCACACCCAGGGCCAATTACCTGAGAATTGGCAGCTTTCTCAGAGACTGGAAGGACAGCAGATTTTGCTTCCTGAAGAATTGTTGGCATTCCATAGAAACGTCCACCGACAAGCATCACAGTCACCAGTTGCAAAGTGAAATTAGAGCCCAGTGATAGGAAGACCTATAAACAAACAGTGTCAGTGATTTAGAAATAATTTTCAGAGAAAAATGCTGTTATTTGACTTGAGCCATTAGCATACTACCTGAGGTTGCTTCAGTAGCAAACAGTTTCATCAATATATGCACTTTCCCCCATCACAAAACAAGATGTAGACTATAAAAAACTACAAATGGGCCAGGCGCGGTGGCTCATGCCTGTAATCCCAGCACTTTGGGAGGCCCAGGCGGGTGGATCACTTGAGGTCAGGAGTTCAAGACCAGCGTGGCCAATATGGTGAAACCCTGTCTCTACTTAAAAATAAAAAAAGTTAGCTGGGCTTGGTGGTGCAAGCTTGTGGTCCCAGCTACTTGGGAGGCTGAGGCAGGAGAATTACTTGAACCCAGGAGGCAGAGGTTGCAGTGAGCTGAGATTGTGCCACTGCACTCCAGCCTGGCAACAGTGCAAGACTCTGCCTCCCTCTCCCCCCCCAAAAAGGAAAAACAACAACAACAAAAAAATACAAATTTTCAAATTTTTCATGTGCCCAAATGGCTTGACCAATGACAGTAGTCACAGAGACAGTGTTCATGATGGAATCAATTGTCAAGGAAACGGAAGAGGCACTCTGGCGAAAGTGTCAGCTCCTATAAACTTGACAAAACTCACTTTCCTCCTCGTCATTGAATAATTACTAATAATTCATCATATTTACTCAAAATGAATAATTTCAGTGTACTAATTATTTGAATATGTTGGATAAATATTAATGCCATATATTATATATTTTCAAAATTTTAGAATCCAACAAAATAGGGGGAATCTGGAATTTATGTATTGATGTTATGCTAAAAGTTATTTTTGAAACTTACAGCATATTTTCCCATAGAAACATTGGTCTTGGTAATAATCCCCAAGTTATCTTACAACCTGAAATACTCCCAAAAACTTCCCATATCTTTATTGAATGTAATAAGCAGCCGTTTCTGTAAAGTCTCTTCTTTTAAGTATAATGAATTTAGACAACACGTCCTCAAATTTGCAAAATATACACCGTGGTGGTTTCAAATATTGGGCACCATGAGGGTAACAGATGTTTTATTCATTCAAAATGACATTCACTGAATATGAATCATGGGTCAAGTGCTAAAAAAGACAAATAAATCACAGAAAAACTTTAATCATATACATCCCACCTCTCCTATAAGAGTGTACCCCTCCCCCATGAAGGTCACTGGCTTGGCAGCTAATGATTTTTCTTTATCTTTATTTTCCCAAGAGTGAAGAGCCAGGTGTCAGCTTAAAGCACCAGGTCACTTGTGCTTTCCCGCCTAGCTCCTCTGCTCGTGGGCCCATCCGGTATACACAGATTTGTATGATGTGGCAGATCTCCAGGGAGCAGTCATTAAATGCTAACATGGAACATGAGTTAGAGCAGATTTGAGGAAAAGCTGGTTTATCTACAGAAGAAAATAGGTTAATTTAAAAATGAACTTGAAAGTTTTTAGGAGTTGATCGTGTTCTCAATATGCTCTTCCATTTGTGTAATCCAAGACTGTCACCAATACCATTTTCTATACTGGCTATCATTCTTTCTTTATTTTTATTATTATTATACTTTAAGTTCTGGGGTACATGTGCAGAATATGCAGTTTTGTTACATAGGTATACACATGCCATGGTGGTTTGCTGCACCCATCAACCTATCAGCTATATTAGGTATTTCTCCTAATGCTACCCCTCCCCTAGCCTCCATCCCCCGACAGGCCCTGGTGTGTGACGTTTCCCTCTCTGTGTCCATGTGTTCTCACAGTTCAACTTCCACTTATGAGTGAGAACATGCGGTGTCTGGTTTTCTGATCTTGTGTTAGTTTGCTGAGAATGATAGTGTCCAGCTTCATCCACGATTCTGCAAAGGACATGAACTCAACCGTTTTTACGGCTGCATAGTATTCCATAGTGTATATGTGTCACATTTTCTTTATCTAGTCTATCACTGATGGACATTTGGGTTGGTTCTAAGTCTTTGCTATTGTGAATAGTGCCACAATAAACATATGTGTGCATGTGTCTTTATAGTAGAATGATTTATAATCCTTTGGGTATATACCCAATAATGGGATTGCTGGGTCAAATGGATTTCTAGTCCTAGATCCTTGAGGAATAGTCACACTGTCTTCTACAATGGTTGAATTAATACACTCCCATCAAAGTGGTAAAAGTGTTCCTATTTCTCCACATCCTCTCCAGCATCTGTTGTTTCCTGACTTTTTAATGATCACCATTCTAACTGGTGTGAGATGGTATCTTATTGTGGTTTTGATTTGTATTTCTATAATGACCAGTGATAATGAGCATTTTTTTCATGTTTGTTGGCTACATAAATGTCTTCTTTTGGAAGTGTCTGTTCATATCTTTTGCCCACTTTTTGATGGAGTTTTTTTTTTGTTGTAAATTTGTTTAAGTTCTTTGTAGATTCTGGACATTAGCCCTTTGTCAGATGGATAGATTGCAAAAATTTTCTCCCATTCTGTAGGTTGCCTGTTCACTCTGATGATAGTTTCTTTTGCTGTGCAGAAGATCTTTAGTTTAATTAGATCCTATTTGTCAATTTTGGCTTTTGTTGCCATTGCTTTTGGTGTTTTAGACATGAAGCCTTTGCCCATGCCTATGTCCTGAATGGTATTTCCTAGGTTTTCTTCTAGGATTTTTATGGTTTGGGGTCTTACTTTTAAGTCTTTAATCCATCTTGAGTTAATTTTTGTATACGGTATAAGGAAGGGGCCCAGTTTCAGCTTTCTGCATATGGCTAGCCAGTTTTCCCAACACCATTGATTAAATAGGGAATCCTTTCCCCATTGCTTGTTTTTGTCAGGTTTGTCACAGATCAGATGGTTGTAGATGTGTGGTGTTATTTCTGAGGCCTCTGTTCTGTTCCATTGGTCTATATCCCTGTTTTGGTACCACTACCATGCTGTTTTGGTTACTTAGCCTTGTAGTATAGTTTGAAGTCAGGTAGCGTGATGCCTTCAGCTTTGTTCTTTTTGCTTAGGATTGTCTTGGCTATGCAGCCTCTTTTTTGGTTCCATATGAAGTTTAAAGTACTTTTTTCCAATTCTGTGAAGAAAGTCAATGGTAGCTTGATGGGGATATCACTGAATCAATAAATTACTTTGGGCAGTATGGCCATCTTAATGATATTAATTCTTCCTATCCACAAGCATGGAATGTTTCTCCATTTGTTTGTGTCCTCTCTTATTCCCTTGAGCAGTGGTTTGTAGTTGTCCTTGAAGAGGTCCTTCACATCCCTTGCAAGTTGGATTCCTAGGTATTTTATTCTCTTTGAAGCTACTGTGAATGGGAGTCCACTCATGATTTGGCACTCTGTTTGTTACTGGTATATAGGAATGTTTGTGATTTTTGCACATTGATTTTATATCCTGAGACTTTGCTGAAGTTGCTTATCAGCTTAAGGAGATCTGGGACTGAGATGAAGGTGTTTTCTAAATATACAATCATGTCATCTGCAAACAGAGATAATCTGACTTCCACTTTTCCTGTCTGAATATCCTTTATTCCTTTCTCGTCTGATTGCCCTGGCCAGAACTTCCAATACTATGTTAAATGGGAGTGGTGAGAGAGGGCATCCTTGTCTTGTGCCAGTTTTCAAAGGGAATGCTTCTAGTTTTTGCCCATTCAGTATGATATTGGTTGGTTGTCATAAATAGTTCTTATTATTTTGAGATAAATTCCATCAACACCTAGTTTATTGAGTTTTTTAGCATGAAGGGCTGCTGAATTTTGTCAAAGGCCTTTTCTGCATCTATTGAGATAATCATGTGGTTTTTGTCGTTGTTTCTGTTTATGTGATGGATTGCTTTTATTGATTTGCATATCTTGAAAAAGCCTTGCATCCCAGGTATGAAGCTGACTTGATTGTGGTAGATAAGCTTTTTGATGTGCTGCTGGATTTGGTTTGCCAGTATTTTATTGATGATTTTCACATCAATGTTCATCAGAGATATTGGCCTGAAATTTTCTTTTTTTGATGTCAGGTTTTGATATCAGAATGATGCTGGCTTCATAAAATGAGTCAGGGAGGATTCCCTCTTTTTCTTTTGTTTGGAATAGTTTCAGAAGGAATGTTACCAGCTCCTCTCTGTACCTCTGGTAGAATTCAGCGGTGAATCCGTCTGGTCCTGGACTTTTTTTTGGTTGATAGGCTATTAATTACTGCCTCAATTTCAGAACCTGTTATTTGCTCTATTCAGGGATTCGACTTCTTCCTGGTTTAGACTTGGGAGGGTGTATGTGTCCAGGAATTTATCTATTTCTTCTAGATTTTCTAGTTTATTTGCGTAGAGGTGTTTATAGTATTCTCTGATGGTGGTTTGTATTTCTGTGGGATCAGCGGTGATATCCCCGATATCATTTTTTATTGCATCTATCTGTTCTCTCTTTTCTTCTTTATTAGTTTGGCTAGCAGTCAATCTATTTTATTGATCTTTTCAAAAAATCAGCTCCTGGATTCATTGAATTTTTGAAGCATTTTTCATGTCACTATCTCCTTCAGTTCTGCTCTTATCTTAGCTATTTCTTGTCTTCTGCTAGCTTTTGAATTTTTTTGCCCTTGCTACTCTAGTTCTTTTAATTTTGATGTTAGGGTGTCGATTTTAGATCTTTCCTGCTCTCTTGTGGGCATTCAGTGCTATAAATTTCCCTCTAAACACTGTGTTAACTGTGTCAGATATTCAGGTACATTGTGTCTTTGTTCTCATTGGTTTCAAAGAACATCTTTATTTCTGCCTTCATTTTGTTATTCACCCAGTTTTGAGTGAGTTTCCCAATCCTGAGTTCTAATTTGATTGCACTGTGCTCTGAAAGACTGTTTGTTATGATTTCCATTCTTTCACATTTGCTGAGAAGTGTTTTACTTCCAATTATGTGGTCACTTTTAGAATAAGTGCTACGAGATGTTGAGAAGAATACATATTCTGTTGATTTGACATGGAGATATCTGTAGATGTCTCTTAAGTCCACTTGGTCCAGAGCTGAGTTCAAGTCCTGAATATCCTTGTTAATATTCTGTCTGGTTGATCTAATATTGACAGTGGGGTGTTAACATCTCCCATTATTATTGTGTGGGAGTCTAAGTCTTTTTGTAGGTCTCTAAGAACTTGCTTTATGAATCTGGGTGGTCCTGTATTGGGTGCATATATATTTAGGATATTTAACTCTTTTTGTTGAATTGATCCCTTTACCATTATGTAATGCCCTTCTTTGTCTCTTTTGATCTTTGCTGGTTTAAAGTCTGTTTTATCAGAGATTAGGGTTGCAATTCCTGTTTTTTTGTTTTTTTGTTTGTTTGTTTTTTGCTTTTCATTTGCTTGGTAAATATTCTTCCATTCCTTTATTTTGAGCCTATGTGTGTCTCCGCACGTGAGATGGGTCTCCTGAATACAGCACACCGATAGTTCTTGACTCTTTATCCAATTTGGCAGTCTGTGTCTTTTAATTGGGAAATTTATCCTATTTACATTTAAGGTTAATATTGTTATGTATGAATTTGATCCTGTCATTATGATGCTAGCTGGTTATTTTGCCCATTAGTTGTAGTTTCTTCATAGTGTCGATGGTCTTTACAATTTGGTATGCTTTTGCAGTGGCTGGTACCGGTTTTACTTTCCATGTTTAGTGCTTCCTTCAGGAGCTCTTATAAGGCAGGCCTGGTGGTGACAAAATCTGTCAGCATTTGCTTGTCTGTAAAGGATTTTATTTCTCCTTCACTGATGAAACTTAGTTTGGCTGGATATGAAATTCTGGGTTTAAAATTCTTTTCTTCAAGAATGTTGAATATTGGCCCCCACTCTCTTCTGGCTTGTAAGGTTTCTGCCAAGAGATCTGCTGCTAGTCTGATGGGCTTCCCTTTGTGGGTAACCCGACCTTTCTCTCTGGCTGCCCTTAACATTTTTTCCTTCATTTCCACTTTGGTGAATCTGACAATTATGTGTCTTGGAGTTGCTCTTCTGGAGGAGTATTTTTGTGGTGTTCTCTGTATTTCCTGAGTTTGAATGTTGGCCAGTCTTGCTAGGTTGGGGAAGCTCTCCTGGATAATATCCTGAAGGAGTGTTTTCCAACTTGGTTCCATTCTCCCCGTCACTTTCAGGTACACCAATCAAATGTAGATTTGGTCTTTTCACATAGTCCCATATTTCTTGGAGGCTTTGTTCATTCCTTTTTATTTTTTTTCTCTAATCTTGTCTTCTTGCTTTATTTCATTAAGTTTATCTTCAATCTATGATATCCTTTCTTCCACTTTATCGATTCAGCTATTGATACTTGTGTATGCTTCATGAAGTTCTTGTGCTGTGTTTTTGAGCTCCATCAGGTCATTTATGTTCTTCTCTAAACTCCTTATTCTAGTTAGTAATTCATCTAATCTTTTTTCAAGGTTCTTAGCTTCCTTGCATTGGGTTAGAACATGCTCCTTTAGCTCAGAGAAGTTTGTTATTATCCACCTTCTGAAGCCTACTTCTGTCAATCATCAAATTCATTCTCCATCCAGTTTTGTTCCCTTGATAGCAAGGAGTTGTGATCCTTTGGAGGAGAAGAACTGTTCTGGTTTTTGGAATTTTCAGCATTTTTGCTCTGGTTTCTCCCCCTCTTTGTAGATTTATCTACCCTTGGTCTTTAATGTTGGTGACCTTCGGATGGGGTCTCTGAGTAGATATACTGTTCCTTTCTGTTAGTTTTCCTTCTAACAGTCAGGTCCCTCTGCTGCAGGTCTGCTGGAGTTTGCTGGAGGTCCACTCCAGACCCTGTTTGCCTGGGTATCACCAGCAGAGGCTGCAGAACAGCAAAGATTGATTCCTGTTTTTTCCTCTGGAAGCTTCGACCCAGTGGGGCATGTGCCAGATGCCAGCCAGAGGTCTCCTGTATGAGTTCTCTGCCAGCCCGTACTGGGAGGTATTTCCCAGTCAGGATACATGCGGGTCAGGGACCAACTTGAGGAGGCAGTCCAACCCTTAGTAGAGCTTGAACTCTGTGCTGGGAGATCCACTGCTCTCTTCAGAGACATTAGGCAGGGACATGTAAGTCTGCTGAAGTTGTGCCCACAGTCACCCCTTCCCCCAGGTGCTCTGTCCCAGGGAGATGGGGGTTTTCTCTATAAGTCCCTGACTGGTGCTGCTGTCTTTTTCTCAGAGATGCACTGCCCAGAGAGGAGAAATCTGGCAGTCCAGCCACAGCAGCCTTGCTGCACTGTGGTGGGCTCAGCTCAGTTAGAACTTTCTGTTGGCTTTGTTTACACTGTGAGGGTAAAACCACCTACTCAAGCCTCAGCCATGGTGGACGCCCCTCCCCCAACCAAGCTCGAGCTTCCCAGGTCGATCTCAGACTGCCGCTGTGCTGGCAGTGAGATTTTCAAGCCAGTGGATCTTAGTTTGCTGGGCTCCTTGGGGGTGGGACCCGCTGAGCAAGACCACTTGGCTCCCTGGCATCAGCCCCCTCTCCAGGGGAGTGAACAGTTCTGTTTTGCTGGCATTCCAGGTACCACTGAGATATGGGGGGCGGGGGCGGAACAAAAAAAAAACTCCTGCAGCTAGACTGCTGTCTGCCCAAACAACTGTCCAGTTTTGTGCGTGAAACCCAGGGCCCTGGTGCCTGGTGGTGTAGGCACCGGAGGGAGTCTCCTGGCGTGCAGGTTGCGAAGACTATGGGAAAAGCGCAGTATCTGGGCCGGAATGCACAGTTCCTCAGGCTCGGTCTCTCATAGCTTCCCTTGGGTAGGGAGAAAATTCCCTGACCCCTTGCGCTTCTCAGGTGAGGCGACGCCCCACCCTGCTTCAGCTTGCCCTCCATGGGCTGCACCCACTGTCCAACCAGTCCCAGTCAGATGAACGGGGTACCTAAGTTGGAAACGCAGAAATCACCTGCCTTCTGCATTGATCTCACTGGGAGCTGCAGACTGGAGCTGTCCTATTCGGCCATTTTGCCAGCAATTCCTGCCTATTGTTCTTGATGGCATTGGGCACAAACAGAAACAATTTATGGTACCATAACATCCTGTGAACATGCCAACACTATTTATCCACATGCTTTTATAACTGGTTGTTCATACACTAGACAGGGAGCAACATGGCACCAGGAATTGTTTTTCAGTTATCTTTGTATCTGCTGAGCTTCTCACAATGATTGGCACATAATAAGTGCTCAATAAATGACCCAGCCACAAATATAAAATTCCTCTTGCATTCTGAAAAAGTATTTCAAACCTAGACTTGTTTCTTTAGCAGGCCAATGATTCTTATTGTCAGTTTGTGCCTCATAAAAAAATGTCAGTTGTTAACCAGGTGTTAACAACTTACCAGGTGCTAACAGTTGACAATCCAAGGTTCTGGTGTTAAACCTACATCAAGACTCTTTTGTTCTTAGAGCCTAATGGAAATCTACCCTGTTCAAAGACCCACTTGAAGGTTACAAGCCACAGCACAAGAGGTTAGATACATCATGGCCCTTGGGGTCCTTCTCTGTGGCTTACCTGTCCAAAGTCTCAACTTTTATCCCGGAAGGTAGAAGAGGGAGAACAGGATGTAAACTCTTGTAACTAATATCCTAATCTTCAAAGAGCAATGGGTTATATACCGGGTGAGAAGGAAGAAAGGGACCACTAAAAAAACTCTTGTCTTTGGTTTAAGGGCATGCCACACCTTTCCCCAAACAGTTCCTTGGAAGACTAACTCACCAATACATAAAAATCTATGTGGAGTCTTACACCACAATCCTGGAATGTGCCAGAAAGAAGGAAGATATGCAACTTGAAATAGGTTAAAGAGAGGCATTAAAGTGAGCAAAAAAGAGGGGTTTTTTGCATGCATAAACTAGTAAACTTGTGTTACTCTTTATGAAAATAGAAATCATAAAAACAATTAAAATGGGTTCAAAGACAATATTAAGAAATTCATAAATGATACTTCATTTATCGTATTAGGAAAGCTAAGTATTTTTATAAACTGCAATGCTAAGCTTTGAAATGAAATGAAAAGCGGACTACCAGGTACTGTGAAAAACAGTCTAACAACTAGGCATATCAAGGGTGTTAGTCCATGTAATAAACATCACATATTTTGGTTTTCTTACACCTGAGAGCAATTTTGTACTACACATTGCTTAGTAAAACAATACAATATCTAATCTTCTCTTTGGCATGCCTTACTGTCAAATGAAAACTTACTATAAAATGATACCAAGCTATTCCTAGAAAAGTTAAAGGATTGCCCCCTAGTGTTCTTTAGCAGCTTATAACCTGAATATGTTCAGAATGTAATGCTACGAATATATGGGAAAATGTTTCGAGTTACACAATTGAGGCATACTGTATTTTTAAAAATTTTTCTAATCTGTAAGTGAGACTTGATACATGATATTCTGGCTAACTTAATCCACCTCTCTTTTTCCATTTTTGTACTCTTAAGCTTTGACAGCTGTTGGATACAGGAAATGGAGGTTAGAAATTGATCAAGCAAGGTCATGACATTGAGTCAGTTTCCCAAAGAACTACAACAGGTCTTCAAATCACACGGTTTCATTCAATGCTCTTTCATACAAAGTTGATAATAAAAACATGAATTCCCAGCCAGGGCCACTGTCCGTGTGGAGTTTGCACATTCTCCCAATGTCTGCGTGGGTTTCTCCAGGTGTTCTGGTTTCCTCCCACATTCCAAAGATGTGCACCTGAGGCTGAATCAGCATGTGTCAATGATTCCAGTCTGAGTGAGTGTGGGTATGAGTGCGGCTGTGCCCTGCGATGGGATGGAGTCCTATCCAGGGTTGATCCCTGCCCTGAGCCCTGAGCTACCATGACAGGCTCTGGCAGCCCATGACCTTGAACTGGAATAATAGGGTGACTAATTATTTTGTTTTTATTACTCTTCTGACTAATTATTTTGCGTTCATTACTCTTTCTCAAATGTAGGTATAGCTCACATTTATTTCAATGTTTAATTTCAAAGTAGGTGGTCTTTATTTAGAAGTCTGGTGCTGTTTTTGTGACCAGAAATATGCTGTAGGAACTTAACTATTGTTTATATCAATTAGCTTATGGTAAAATTGGTTACATTGTACATCATTTCACTTAAAGCTGCAATTTCCAAGAACCTGTGGACATTAAGTGAGGACATACTGCACAGGAATGTAGGAATGACTATGAAACCCATGTCTCACTAAGAAGACCCCATTTGTTTTCTTTATTAAGCAACAACAAAAGGCTCAGGTACACAACACACCAAAATGTTGCACTGTAAATATGGATTAGTGTAATAGGCTTATTCCTTATCCAGAAATGATAACCTATTTTCTATGGATCACAAGTTTATACGAAACTAAGCTGACACTGGCTGAACACCACACCTCCATGAAAGCAGCACCCAAATGCTCGAGCCTTCACAGAATTGATTTGGGTGTTCCCAAAGGCTTCAGAATTCCCCTCTTCACCATTCTTCGACAGAGAGAATATATATCCTTTCTCATTCTCTCCTAGCTTCAGAATTCACCCTGCAAGTTTTTCTCAAGATGACTCCAATCCGTCTACTTCTTGGATAGCCTTTCTTACCTGTGAGATAATTAATCCCAATGCCATAATGAATCCAGTGGCAATGAATGCCATAATGCATGCACAGAGGATGATATAACATGTACCATCCTTGGGGGATTTAAAAAAACAGTCACATCACTTTCTGTGGTTCAGACTGAGAAAGACTGCTGGGCTGTCTGCTTGACCCACAGGATATCCATGCATTCTGATCAGTCACCCCAGATGTTGGCAGACCAGCCTGCTGTGATTTCTCCTCATGACCATTAGAGAATATCATAGCCAATTTCCTATGTTCCAACTTTTCAAAGAGAGAAGCAGGTACCAGTCTCTGTATTCACAAATCTTTTTCATGTAATCTATTTCATTGCACTACTCTTTGCTAGAAGCACAAAGAAGCCTACAAATTTCTCCCCTTTGACAAGTAGTGTATGTGTGTGTGTGTGTGTACACACGTGCATGGGTGTGCAGGTGTATATGCGCAGCACTGCAAACACTTCCTAGAACTTTGTAAGTAAGTGTCTGTTACTCTCTACACTAAAATCTATTATCTCCATCCAAATAGTAATACATTTATTACAATCTGCAAGTGTATTATCCAGTAGTTACTAAACATTTTCAAGGGCAGTTTTTGTGGTTCCATTTAAATACCTGAATAAGATTTCAAACTGATCATGAGGTAAGCACAAGCACTCCTGAAAGGGTTTTATTGGAATGATCGGAAAACTGAAGAAATGCCACAAACCTGATTCTTTATTGGCACCATGTCCACTTTATATGTGGCACCATCTTTGACCACCAGCTGCCTCTCCGCATTTTCAGTAACAATCGGCTGTTCTTTATGATCAGATGATATTCGAAGCCCAACAGCCACATCTCCAAATGTTCCAGCAAGCCGGGTGATGTTAACTTGGATGGATCTAATAAGGTTCTGCCCAATAAGTATTGACTGGCGATCAGAATACAGGGCAAATATTCCATGTGGGTCATCATTTGCATAAACAGAGAACCATGTAATACTTTTCTCCAGGTCCAGTTCGGCTCCTCCCTCTACAGAAACAAGCTGGATCATATAATCTTCCTCTATCTCAGGTACCTCATCTGGTAGCAAATGAACATCAAAGCTAGCTTCACTCTCTCCATCAGCAATGGCGAAAAATCCATTGGTGGAAAGAAAGTCTTCAGTAATGTCAAACTCACTACTTAATTCCCAGTAGACCTAAAATAAAAGAAAAAAACTCAGCAAAGTTATATAATTCAGTACATTGCACCAAATTCCTTTAAATTATGTTTTTCTCTATAATATACAAAAAGAATTGTAATTGTGCATCACTATATTCAAAGCCAAACTCTCTAAGTATATGTTAGCTTGAGACGTATATCGACTCTTTCAGGCTGTTGAATGCTATTTGCAGGACAAGATTACAAAATCTCATTATTTAAAATAATAGCACAATTTGAAGGGACACAGAGAAGCAAGCTACCTTAAAAATTCCAGTTCCACAAATAGCTTTAGTAGTGAACCACACACAATATTTGAAGGTAAAAAGTAGATAATTTGACAATTCAAGTCAGAATTTGTTTGTTTTTAATAAAAAGGAACTATCTATGAGACGTCAAAAATCAATCATTATTTTTCAAGAATTGCTGGCCTCCAAACTATGAAGTTTCAACTGAAGAAGTACCAGTTAATATCCAATACAGAAAGATAAGTCAGTGTATAGAGAAATTTCACCAAGTATGTTTTTCTAGCAAATTACCTTGATCTGTTAATCAAAAAATCATGAAAACTTACAAGGCCAAACATTCTATATAAATACACATGCAGATACAATTTCTTAAAAAAACAGTTGCTAAATGGAAAAATTCTAATGAGAAATAAGGCCTGGGAGAATTTACACAAATCATTGAGAGGCTTAAGGAGGAAAGGCTTCACTTTATAGCAAACAATAAAATGTAAAATCATTTGGTTCTTTTTTAAGTGTGAGGAAAATCTTTTGAACTAACTGTAACCAAATTTAATTTAGAGAGATAGCTAGTGGTTGATGCTGAGAGAGTCCAAAGATGTTTAAACAAAGCCTCTGTTTCTCTGAAGACTCATGTAACTTTAGTTTATTAAAAACTTTAATTAACTAGAACATGTGGTTTCTCTGTCCCTCTTAACCACATTTGTTGGGCAAACTGGTACTTTGAAAAATCAAATGAAAAATAATACCGTAATCTCTCCAAAGGTGCCCTCGACTCTTCTGACAAAGAAGGTAATGAGCAGGGGCCCTTCCAGAGCCAGAGGCTCCGAATAAGTCTTCTTAGACAAAGTCTCAGGCGCAAACTGAACAACTCCATTTGGGTCACCAAACTTTTGTATCTAAAAAATATAAACAGAGAACAGAGGAAATAATATATAAAACAATAGGGATACAATTACAGTATCCCACATATTAACAAACAGAGAAACTGAGGAAATTAAAGAAACATAAAAATGACACTTGAATATAATCTACCTAGCTACCTGATTTTTGAAAACTTCTTCATCACATTGACTGTTACCTAAAACAAGTAGGTTCTTATTCCCCAAAGATGATGGGAATTAAGAATCCAGAAAACTCCCATTTGTAGAATCCCAAGAGAATAGTAATTTGATGCCCGAATTTTGCTTTATTCATCTCATATTTACTACATTTAATCAGTTAATTTTAGCTAAATTCTTCCTACTAGCTATGATATACATGGAGAGAAGCAAGCAGGTCCTGTGAGGACTAATTTTGTGTATCAGCTTGCCAAGACTATGGTGCCCAGTTGTTTGGTCAAACGCTCATCTAGATGTCACCATGAAGGTATTTTGGAGATACAACGAATACTTACAATCAGCTGACTATACGTAAAGGAGATCACCCTCAAGAATGTGAATGGGCCTCATCTAAACAACTGAAGGCCTTAAAAGCAAAAACTGAGGTTTCCTGGAGAAAAAGGAATTCTGCCTCAAGACTGTAACTTAGGAATCCTGCTTGAGTTTTTAGCTTATTGAACTGCTCCACAAAATTGCAACTTCAACTCTTTCCTGAGTTTCCTGTCTGCCAGCCTATTTCATGGATTTTGGATTTGCTAGCCCTCACAATCATGTGAGCTTATTCCTTCAAATCTCTCTCTCTCCCACCACCCCGCTGTGTGTGTGTGTGTGTGTGTGTGTGTATGTGTGTGTGTGTGCGCACACGCGCATGTCTGTCCTATTGGTTTTGTGTCTCTGGAAAACTCTGACTGATATAGATCCCAAATACAAGTATTTTATAAACTTTAAAAAGTGGGTCATCCATCTGCATTATTTTCAGTAGTCTTGGTCCCAGCACTTTTTGCCTTAACTGAACAAGTACCATTTTTCCTTCAAACCATCTGGAATATAACTAGTTAATAATTTTTACATTCTCTGAAGACAAAGATATCCAATGTTTGGTATGCTATAACAAATACCTCTGGTATGCTATAACAAATACCTCTGCTCTAAAACAGCCAAATATTCCAAAAACACCAAATTTTTTCCAAGCTTGTAAAATAAGTATTTATCATATATTAAAATGTTTTTTAAATTACCAATAATCACGCTATGTAATGAGCTGACATGAAAACCAAAAAGTTTGACCCTTCAGAATTATTATAATTTTATTTGGTTTTATAATTTCCAATTCATCACAAGTATGTAGAGTTTCAACAAATGTAAATGTATTTTCTGATAAATCCATTAAATCCACAGTTTGTGAGAAAAATAAAGTCATACATACGGTTAATATAACATCTTTAGCTCCGGAGTCTAATTTAGCTTCTCCTTTCACAAGATGAAGTTTAATAATGAATGTCTCTTCAACTTCAATTTCTTCATGAGGATAGATTGTCAGAATTATGGTTCTCACTCCGCCTTCTCCTTCTCTAAAAGAGAAGAGCCCGCTGACCGGGTCTGCAATGTCTCCATTCTGTGGCAGTAAGGCTTCTTCAGAGTTGGGTCCTACTATCTCCCATTTCACCTACAGGATGTTTTTGGTTTTGGTATTTAATAGAGATCAATTTTAAGCAAAGAATTATTTCAGGGTATCTAGTATTAAGAAAATATATACACATACAGGAAAATTATTCTAGGATAATTCCATCAAATTGCTGTTTCATAAACTTTTTTGTTGTTGAAAATAATGATATCTGCGGCAGGGTGCAGTGGCTCACACCTGTAATCCCAGCACTTTGGGAGGCCGAGGTGGGCGGATCACCTGAGATCAGGAGACCAACCTGGCCAACATGGTGAAACCGTGTCTCTACTAAAACTACAAAAATTAGCCAGACGTGGTGACAGACGCCTGTAATCCCAGCTACTCGGGGCTGAAACAGGAGAATTGCTTGAACCCAGGAGGCAGGGGTTGCAGGGAGCCAAGATCCAGCCTAGACAACAAGAGTGAAACTCCATCTCAAAAAAAAAAAAAAAAAGATATTTGCAAAATATAAACTACATACCTATAATATTCATGAATAAAATTATCTAACAGAAGAAAAGTATTAATAACCAGTAATTTGTCATCATATAGGATAAAAAACATGTAAAAATCTATATTAAAATATATATTGGAGAAATATAAACATTTAAAAAACATACAAGTACAATACTGTCCTGCTGTGTGCACAGGCTGTGCCAATCAAAACCTATATAAATAAGACAACAAAACCATGCAAAAACTCTGCTGTAGACCATGCAAAAATGTTAAAGCTGTAGACCATGCAAAAATATTAAACCTACTTACATTCCTAGTGTAAAAGACACAGAAATCTTCATACATTGTTATAAGAAACAAAGTTTTCTAAGTTTCTATGATTTGAAATGGTATGCCTCTCACACAGTCTACAAAGAATATTGGGCACTTGTTTTTGCTTCTTACTTGATCTTTCATCAGCAGCGCGCCAGCTGACTATTTCCTTTTTCAAACACCATGTCCTGTCTTCTTGGCTTACATGATACTTAATGTGCCACCTGCCTTCCTAGTTTTCCTCCTCCTTTACTTCTCAAGCTTCTCTGCTGGCTCTCCTTCCTCTGATCTCTACATGGTGGAAGCTCAGGACTCAGCACCATATCCTTCCCGTTTCCAGATATACCCCTTAGGCCCCATGTGTTCAAACGCCTCTCCATGTGTCAACACCTTCCAAACCACAACACACACTCGCAGCTGACCTGCCTACGTGACCATGGTCCCCTGGGATGTCCAGTAGTATCTCAGAAGAACATGGCCAAAACAGAACTCTTAATTTCTCCCTGAGCTTCTGCATTTTAGTAAACAACCCTACAAACTATCCAGCTGCTCAAACTTAAATTCGAGGAGTTATCCTTGATTCCTGTGTTTCCCTCAGCCTCTCCTTCCAACCTAGTGAATTTTTCTTCCAAATATCAATGTAAATCCACTTCTCGCCATCTTTATTTTCACCACCCTGTCGGAGCCACTGTCAGCTTTGACTTGGACGATAGAGGGAAATAAATAGCCTCCTGGCCATCCTTCCTGCTCCTATGCTGCCCCACCAACTTCTTGAATCCGTTTTCCTTGCAGCAGACTTCAATAGCTGCTTTAAAAGACAATCTGGTGACATTGTTCTCTGGCTTACGATTTTCTAATGGCATCCTATTTCTACTTCGGATGAAATCTTTTTTTTTTAATTATTATACTTTAAGTTCTAGGGCACATGTCACAACGTGCAGGTTTGATACATAGGTATACATGTGCCATGTTGGTTTGCTGCACCCGTCAACTCGACATTTACATTAGGTATTTCTCCTAATGCTATCCCTCACCCAGTTCCCCACCCCCAACAGGCCCCAGTGTGTGATGTTCCCTGCCCTGTGTCCAAGTGCTCTCATTGTTCAATTCCCACCTGTAAGTGAGAAAATGTGGTGCTTGGTTTCCTGTCCCTGTGTTAGTTTGCTGAGAATGATGGTTTCCAGCTTCACTCATGTCCCTGCAAAGGACATGAACTCATCATTTTTTATGGTTGCATAGTATTCCATGGTGGATATGTGCCACATTTTCTTAATCCAGTCTATCACTGATGCACATCTGGGTTGGTTCCAAGTCTTTGCTATTGTGAATAGTGCTGCAATAAACACACGTGTGTGTGTGTCTTTATAGTAGCATGATTTATAATCCTTTGGGTATATATCCAGTAATGGGATTGCTAGGTCAAATGGTATTTCTAGTTCTAGATCCTTGAGGAATCGCCACACTGTCTTCCACAATGGCTGAACTCATTTACACTCCTACCAACAGTGTAAAAGTGTTTCTATTTCTCCACATCCTCTCCGGCAACTGTTGTTTCCTGACTTTTTAATGATCATCATTCTAACTGGAGTGAGATGGTATTTCGTCACGTTTCGATGTGCATTTGTCTGATGACCAGAGATGATGGCATTTTCTCATGTGTCTGTTGGCTGGATAAATGTCTTCTTTTGAGAAGTGTCTGTTCATATCATTTGCCCACTTTTTGATGGTGTTTTTTTTTTCTTGTAAATTTGTTTGAGTTCTTTGTAGTTTCTGGATATTAGCCCTTTGTCAGATGGGTAGTAGATTGTAAAAATTTTCTCCCATTCTGTAGGTTGCCTGTTCACTCTGATGGTAGTCTCTTTTGCCTTGCAGAAGCTCTTTAGTTTAATTAGATCACATTTGTCAATTTTGGCTTTTGTTGCCATTGCTTTTGGTGTTGTGTTTAAGTCATGAAGTCCTCGCCCATGCCTATGTTCTGAATGGTATTCTAGGTTATCTTCTAGGGTCTTTATGGTTTTAGGTCTAACATTTAAGTCTTTAATCCATCTTGAATTAATTTTTATATAAGGTGTAAGGAATGGATCCAGTTTCAGCTTTCTACATATGGCTAGCCAGTTTTCCCAACACCACTGATTAAATAGGGAATTCTTTCCCCATTTCTTGTTTTTGTCAGGTTTGTCAAAGATCAGATGGTTGTAGATGTGGGGTGTTATTTCTGAGGGCTCTGTTCTGTTCCATTGGTCTATATCTCTGTTTTGGTATCAGTACCATGCTGTTTTGGTTATGGTAGCCTTATAGTATAGTTTGAAGTCAGGTAGCATGATGCCTCCAACTTTGTTCTTTTTGCTTAGGATTGTGTTGGCAATGTGGGCTCTTTTTTGGTTCCATATGAAGTTTAAAGTACTTTTTTCCAATTCTGTGAAGAAAGTCATTGGTAGCTTGATGGGGATGGCAATGACTCTATAAATTACCTTGGGCAGTATGGCCATTTTCACTATATTGATTCTTCCTATCCATGAGCATGGAATGTTCTTCCATTTGTTTGTGTCCGCTTTTGTTTCGCTAAGCAATGAAATCTTTAACCTGGCTTAGGAAGTTCTGTGTGATCGAATATCTGTTGGGCCCTCTGATCTATCCTGTGCTATTATTCCCTTACCTCCAGGTCCCAACCACATGAACCCCTCCATGCCTGAAACATGCCAGCTTATGCCTCTGCAGAAGCTATTATTCCTTCTGCTCAAATGCTCATTCTTCTAACCTCTTTCTCATAATGCATCTTTCAGTTGAATTATCACATCCTCACCATCCAGCACAGCACTTGCAATTGTGTCTCCCAATTTTACAAGCAGAGCCCTTACTGTTATCAGATCAATTTTTTTTAGTTGTTTATTGCTCAGCTCTGCTTAATAAAATGAAAACTCTGTAAGAACGGAGATGAGGTCTGTCTAGTTCCCCAGTATATTCTCAGTACCTAGAACAGCGTGTGACACACAGAAAACATTCAACGAATACTGATGAATTACTAAATTTTATCTGAATCACTTACTTCATTTCTAACAAGCCCTCAAGGTTCCCTGAGGACAGGTGTATGCCTCATACATTTTTATGTACTTCATCTAGCTCAAAAGCTGCTGTACACATACAAGGTAATTAATAAATATTGATTGATTGTGAATAAAGAAATAAATATACTTGGGGAATGAGAAAACACACCATACTCAGTCCATCAAAAATTATATTTAAAGTCATGAGTAAAATAAATCTACCTGAATCTCTCCCAAGAGTCCTCCAGTCCGCTCCAGAACCAGTGATAAAATCATTGTGGAATTGGGATTTGGAACAGAAATTTTGCTTTGATTGAGAAACCTTACAACGCCAAACGGAGAGTCACTCTTGGCTATTATTATTTTGCTCACTAGGTGGCGTCCAAGGACCGCTCCTCCAGTAGCTCCAGTGAGTAGAATTTCAATGGGCTCCTCAAATTCACTGCATGGCAAGAAGGAGCAATTCTGTGAGTCTAAACATATTAAAGTGCTTGTAAAATCCCAATAACCAGTCATTTTCCTAATTGGTCATACATATTCAAGGCACAGTAGTCACACATCAAGTGGTAAGAAGTGGGTGCTTAGCTAAAAGAATGAATTATTAACATCAATATTATATGACCTAGGGCAGTCGTAGGGACTTTCTTGCCCTCTTTTTAATTGCTTAATGCATGAAGCAAGTGAAGTGAAGGATGTTTCCACATTCTGATTAGAGTTTTTAAGTCTAGAGAAACAGAAAATATTATTTCCTTTATTTGAAATGAAGTGACATATGCAACCACGTCGTCTCCTAGTCCCTTTCCCTACCCCTACACCCCAAAAGTATTTCACCTGTTGTTTCTCAATGGACACATATTATCTAAAGTTATATTGTCAGTGCAGAACATATGTAAGGGTTAGAACACAATACTTATGTCTTATGTATGCCCACATTATTTTCTATATACCAACCTTTCATTGTCATCAATGATGGAGATATTTATAAAACTTAAGTTTTGCCCATGCTGAAAGGTGACTGTACTGTCATGCAAAATGTAATCAACACCTCCAGGACTGGCGGAGGAGCTCTGAGAGATGAAATCAGCTGTCACATAGCCATAAGTTCCATGTAGCCTCACCACTGGAATCATGATCAGCCCAACATCTTCCTCCACTGTAATGGGAACTTGGAATTAATTGGTAAGCCAGACAGAGCAACTAACTTATAAGATTCAGCCAAATTAAACCTGGCAATGAAATATAATGGCACAAAGTAAGCACTCTATTTCTCATAGTTCTTTTTTCATTTTCAAAGGGGATTAGTGAAAAACCTCCTGACTTATTTTTTAGGAGGAACAGTTTAGGAGATGTTGAAAGTTACAGTGAGCAGTACAATTAGCATTTAAATAACCTATTTAATCGGTAGCATTGGCTTTCGCTCTCTGTGTACTACATACCAATAAATGATCCTTGCTTTCTAAGACAATGTTAGATGGACACAAGGAAACATTTAAGGTGGTCGTGCTCACAGGAAACCACTCTGGATTGCTTCCACACATTCAATTGAAATATAAACATGGTTATATAAATAAATGAGGTTTATGATATGTATATCATATGAATTTTTTAAAAGTCTAGATATAAGTACAATTTGATTACATTTTCACTTCCCATGAAATCTACTTGTGAATCTGAAAATGCATCTTCAATGTTTGATTTCAACTTAAACATTATTTTCAAAAATATATTTCTTAAACTATGCTAAATTCTGCATATTAAAATATAATTTAATAGGGTTCATATTAGCTATGACTAAACAATACCCAATGTATATTATAAATATAAATATGCACTGACCAAAATCCCCAAAGACAATGAATCTAACAGAAAACAATGAACTGAAAAAATTCTAAGTGTCATTTATTTCTTGATGCAAAAATGTAATAAGATTTTTACCAGGTAGAGACTGAAGTTCACAAAGTAGTGATGCATTCCATGACTTACCTATAAAGTCATTATAAACCGACGCCTAAGGCAATTTTTTTTTTTTTTTTTTTTGAGACGGGAATCTCGCTCTGTTGCCCAGGCTGGAGTGCAGTGGCCGGATCTCAGCTCACTGCAAGCTCCGTCTCCTGGGTTTATGCCATTCTCCTGCCGCAGTCTCCCACGTAGCTGGGACTTCAGGCACCCGCCACCTCGCCCAGCTAGTTTTTTGTATTTTTTAGTAGAGACGGGGTTTCACCATGTTAGCCAGGATGGTCTCGATCTCCTGACCTTATGATCTGCCCGTCTTGGCCTCCCAAAGTGCTGGGATTACAGGCTTGAGCCACCGCGCCCGGCCTCTAAGGCAATTTTTTATGAACTTTAAAAATGGCTAGATAACCAAAGAATTTTGAAAGAGGCAAAGAAGCCAATCAGGTTAACTGCAGCAATAAGATATTTATTTTTAAAGTCATATTCGTATTCTGTATTTTAATAAAATCATTTCCTAGAAAGGTAGCCATCTCTTCCTACCTGGGAAGGAATGTAACCATATATTCTATATTCTGCTTCTACAAGAGGAAAGAATTGGGAATATCAGGCAAGCTGCTATTGGGGACTGTTTCGAGAAAGCCAGATCAAGGATTCAGATACTAACTGCATCTCTAGGCCAGTAAAATATTCATTTCAAAGATGATTATTAATTAGGAAATAAATATTCACTGATTTCTAGTCACATAGGAAATTAAATATGCACAAATTACAAAGGCTTTCATTAAAATGTTTGAAACAGAAACATTTTAATAATCCTAATGTTAAATACAGTTTTTCTAGATAGCCTTGTTCCTAACATTGCCATTCACAGCAAGGTTCAAGACCACCCAAAGGTGACGGAAAATGTACTTCAAATAAGTAAATAAGTATAAAAGTGCATATGTGTAAACACAAACACACACACCCACAGCAAACTAAAAAAAATGTACACATTGAGATTCAAACTAATGTAATTTGGAAAGTGGTGGTACACTTACTTACAAGCCAGCTAACTGAACCTACCTTCGAAGGCAGTATACTTTGGGTCAAATTCAATGATGCCTTCTGCGTTATCATTTTTCATTATCATGATTCGAACAATGGAGATGTTTCCTATTTCAGGAGGTTGATCTATCTGAAGTCCATTTTCTTGGATGGTAAAATCATACCCTCTTCCAAAGTCATATAAATTAGAATAAAATAAAATACAACAAAATAAAAAATACATAATTGCATAGCATGAATTAAAAGATCCTCTTAGCTCCTACAACTTAGTTCTATAAAGTACTTCAATACTTTTAAAGATCCTCAACACTAAAATACTTTTTTTTCTGAAATGATATTTTGAAACAGATTTCTGTACTGCTCCCAATTATTGGTGCCTATATGAAGCCAAAACTAATATAAAGTTACTAAATGTGGGCAATGGGAAGATAATAAACTGTGAGAAAATCGGAAAGATGCTGTCGTAAAATGAACCTCTGGGAATCACGGCTGAATACTTGTGCAGTAATAGACCTAGTGCACTCAGAGATAGGTAAGCAGGAGGCCTTGAGATTTACAGTGTTAGGTTAAGATGATTTATTTAAAGAAACAGTGAGTGTCATGACACTAATTAAATTTCAAACTAAAACATCAAGATTCAAAAAAATACCTCTCAATACCAGCCTGGGCAACATAGTGAGACCTTATCTCTACTAAAAACTAATTTAAAAAAATTAGCCAGACATGATGGCACATGCCTGCAGTCATAACTAGAAGTCTGAGGTGAGAGGATCCCTTTAGTCCAGGCATTCAAAGTTGCAGTGAACTATAATTGTGCCACTGCACTCTGTCCTGGATGACACAGCAAGACTTTGGAAAGAAAAGAAAAGAAGAGAAGAGAGAAGAGAGAAGAGAAGAGAAGAGAAGAGAAGAGAAGAGAAGAGAAGAGAAGAGAAGAGAAGAGAAGAGAAGAGAAGAGAAGAGAAGGGAAGGAGGAGGAGGGGAAGGAGGAGAAGGAGAAGGAGAGAGAGAGGAAGGAAAGAAGTGAAGGAAGGAAGGAAGGAAAGAGGAAGGAAGGAGAAAGAAAGAAAAATAAAAAAGAAAGAAAAGTATTTTAATTTCTACAGAAACCAATCATAATCAATTTCTCTATCTTTAATATAGATGGTAGTTTACTTCTGTAATGATACTTCTGCAAAAGAAGTTTTTTTTTAGATTAATATTATTCCCATCAAACAAAGCTTCAACTTCCAGGGCTTCAAAATATGACTTTAATTCCTGATGCTAAAAAACGGCGATAAACCATTTTAATCCTTCATTCAACTCCCAAATTCTATTCTGGTATTTACACCCTACCTAATGTTGAAAGGTTGAAAGTTGGTGAATCAAATATAAGGCAAAATTATAAAACTGAGGTTTGGACTATTAAACGATGAGTAACTGTTATCAGTAGTCTGAGATGGGCTGTAGATTAGCGAGTTGTACTACTTACCTTTTGAGATCAAAGAAAACCTAGAAATTTATCTGGAAGGCAAAACTTGCTTCCCCAGAATTAAACTTACATAGAAAGTGCTTTTTAAAAAAACAGTAGCAAAGAAGACAAAATCCTCAAGCTCTAGCTGGTTAATAACACAAATATGATCTCACATTAAATAAGCTTTTACCAAATTGCATTTATTTAATTAAAATAGTCAGTGATCAGCTCAAACTTTTTACTGTATTTACTAGGAGTACAAATTCACTCTCACTGCCAGGCACAGAAGCATTTTTGGGAAATTTAAAATTTGAAGGGTATGTGAGCCCACAATATATTTTTTTCCCAGATGGGATGATATACACTTAAGTCACTGAGTGACATATTTTAGTTTAAAAAAGTTTTTAAAGCATGATATTCACATTACAAATGCAAAAATATTTTCATGCACAAGAAAAATGTCTTTGTGATTCTTCTAAACGCAGGCATTATTCTAGTTGAAGGGCCCACCTATCTGCTATCCGGGCAGAGGTGCTGGTAGGTCTCTCTCAACCTGTGCACTGCAGAACCTGTGAGTATTTAAACATGCTAAAGATGTTTTTCCACCTCATCAAATCTGCCCCACTAAATCAGGGAATGAAAGAGACTCATTATGGTTAATTCATGATCTTCCTTGAAAACATGGTGCACATTAATGGCCAACTAGCTTTCACTCAAAATTTTCCCCACTTTAAAACTATGGGGCAAGCATCTATGTCATTCACCCACAGAGAAAACAATACAGCCTTCAGATGCACAAAGGAAAGAAATCCCTCCCTCCAGCCCTTTCACAAGTATGGAAATCAAAAGCAGCAAATTCAGCCACACCAGTTGACCTCTGATTTAGAGAGCTGTTAGGCTGTTTCTTCACCAGTTAGAAGCCCATATCATATTCAACTTCCTGGCCACCCAGAATGAGTCCACACAATAGAAACACATACTTTCAACTTTCAGAGGGAAGTTATATTTGAGAAAATTTAAAATAAAAAAGCAGTCATTGTCATAATTTCCCTTCTATGACCTGTTCTAATGTAACACAAATCTGAGAAACAGCAGGGAAAGAACTGCTTTAGAGCTCAGTATCAATCTCTACACGATAGAACTTTCTCTCTCTCTGCTTTTTGCTTTCTTTTTCATAATTTCCTTTCTACTTTACCTTCCCTGGAGTTCCACTTTTGTAATTGTTAGAGAAAATTCCTCTGGGCCTTCAGGATGGTCATCATCAAGGATTTCAACTTGCAGACTTTTCCTCATCTCCCCTGCTTCAAAGAGGAGTTCCCCAGCTGCAGGAACAAAATCCAAGCCTGCTTCCGCTGTCCCGTCCATCGTCTCGTACCAGAGTCGCACGCAGCCAAAAGCTCCACCGGAACGGATGATTGTGATGTTAACCTATGCAAAAAGCATTTTCTTATTTGATTTGGAGGTTTAATCTATCAGACAATACTATCTCTAACTAAAGGTTCTATTTACCAGGATTGTGTTAAAATTACATATAAGGTTATAAAATTATATACATTATATGCTAAGATAATGATGTTTGGAGCAAATTAATCAGTTTGTAAAAAGTTTGGAATAGAAACAAGAAAACATTTTAATATGTAAAAATAAAAATGATATTAAAATCTTAAGCATTTCATACTATACCCTCTGTGCTTCTGACACTCGAAGTTGCTCATGTGAAAAGGCAAATCGGCCATAGGGAGAGTCGCTGGCCACCATCGTGATGTTGGCAGTGCTGCTGGATTCACTCAGAACTCCTCCCTCACTGATGGCAGTGAGATGAAACTCATAGAAACTTTTTTCCTCGGGAATGTCATCGTTCAAAGCCTAGAGAAAGACAAAGAGTCATCGACAGTAGAATCTGTGAAATTTCAAGAAAAACTCCTAACCTCTAAATAATAAAAGATTTTGTAATAATAATCTCTTCCCCATTCCCACTTTTAACCCCACGCACAGGCACCTCCACAATAACAAATGCTGTCATATTAACCTTCTCTCCAGTCCCCATTGTCATCCATACACACACACACACACGCACACACGCACACACACACATGCATGTGCATGCCAACAACCATAAATGCTGGAATATTTACCTCCTCCCCATTCCCCACTTCTAACCACACACACATACACACACACACACATATGCTCACACCTGCACACACACCAGCACACAGAGTAAAGGGCATAACAGAAACCAGCTAATATTGATACCTGTATTACTAGAATGACTGCAGACTGTCCATCTCGCATTGTCAGTTTTCCTGATGTTTCAGCAAATTCCCCCATGGAAGGAGGGAATATCCTCCAGAACACTGTGACCTCCCCCAGAATCCCTGGGCCACGAACAAGGCTACAACAATAAACAAATGTATATCCAATACATTTCAATTGAAGGTACTTTTGTTAAACATTTTCTCTTTTAACAGTAATCAATTTTCATCCATTTCAGTAAGAGTTCTCTTTTAAATAACCTCATCTACTACCAACTATAAACCAAAGAAAGTCTTAAAGTTCCAAGATAGTAACACCCAAAGTATTAAGCTGGTGTAAATCTATCTTGACAGGAATACAGGCAAAAATTTATCACTAAAAGCACAAAGTTTAAAGAAATAAAAAGAAGTATTAATATTTATAGGCTTTTCACTTAACACGAAAGGTACAAAATATGAAAAGTCTAAATTCTCTAAAGACTGGAAGACCCTTCATATAAGGGCATGCTGATGGGAAGCGATAGCCTTACTTCTGTGTAACTACCACGAGGATAAAGTATAAAGTCAAACTCAGCTAAGCCACTGATAGTTGCTTCCCATCCCTCATAAGAAAATTTACGAGAAACAAACTTGCCTATGATCATACTAATTTAGTTATATGATAGGCCCTGATATGGTTTGGCTCTGTGTCCCTACATAAATCTCATGCCGAAGTGTGACCTCAAGTGTTGGAGGTGGGGCCTGGTGGGAGGTGACTGAATCATGGGGACGGAATTCCCCCTTGCTGTTTTCGTGATCAAGTTCTCACGAGATCTGGTTGTTGAAAAGTAGGTAGCACCCTTCCACCCCTTCCTCCTGCTCCAGCCAGGTAGGACGTGCCAGCTCTCCTTTTGCCTTCTGCCACGATTTTAAGTTTCCTGAGGCCTCACCAGTCATGCTTCCTGTACAGCCTGCAGAACCTTGAACCAATTAAACCTCTTTTCTTCGTAAATTATTCAGTCTCAAGCAGTTCTTTATAGCAGTGTGAAAACAGACTAATACAGACCGATTTTAGAACACTTGGAAGCAAATGTTTGGTCCTTATGATTTTCTAAGGAATGATTTTGTAGCTAAGACACACAAGCTTCCAGAGATGAAGTAACTCCCTTATGTCACATGTTTAGTAACAGAACAGAGGTGAAAGCATAGATTTTCTGATCTCAACTCCATGTGTTTTCCTTGGTGTAAATTGTGCAAATCACTCAAGAGTCAGAAACCTTCTCATGATCTAACATCAAGATAGGTCAGGATATTATTTCCATTTCTGCCCAAAACTTGTTCTCCTCTCCACAGGATGTTAACAGTATATAGGATGTTAATGCTTGCAGACTATGTATGTATTGAGAATGATGGATTTAAGACTAATTATTTAAATAAAACTTTGTAACCCCCACATAGGCAAAGAAAAATCATGAAGTCCTTACCTGATAATAGCGGTACCATTATATTTTGCTGAGGGTTCCCCGATGAGGATGTGCCTAGATGACGGAGCTATCCCAACTTCTCCTGATGCTCGCTTATCACCCCGAATAATTATTGATGCACTACCTAAATTCAAGATGATATAGACCGCTTTGTAGCAGATGCACACAAGCACTTAGTATATGCCTGGCAACTTTCTAAGCACTTTACACACAGGAATCTAGTTCATTCTCATGACTCTCATGTAAGTTAGATATTAATATCCTCATTTTACCTATGATGACACTGAAGCACACCGAGGTCTTGAAGACATGGGTGCAAATCACTTGCCCAAGATTACATTTTAATGAAAGGGGCAGAAAGAAACTTGGCAGTAATTTCCCTATCACTCTCATGAAAAGCAAGGGCTCCTCTACCACTGGCATTAATTTGCTTCTATAGTAACCATTTTGCAGCTCACTGCAATTGGCTACACAGCTATGTCAACTGGCTATGTGGCCAAAGCAAGGCTTCTTCGATGCACTTTTCCATTTTTATTTTTCTGACTCTATCATTTGACTGTAAGCATTTATAAACCTGTGTCAAATATTTCTACAAAGATGAAATAAAAACGATATCAAGTATTTGGGTATCCATATAACTTAGCAGAAACTTAAAGAAAATTGTTTCCAGAAACACACATTAGGGGTTCATTACACAAAGAGCTAGATCACTATACTCTCATTTTGCTTGACAATGGATTAATGGAAGCAATAGTGGCTTGTCACAGCAAGTGTCACAGTCAGACAGAACTATATTAAGAATTAGGTACAATGGATCACACCTGTAATCCCAACACTTTGGGAGGCTGAGGTGGGAGGATCCCATGAGCCCAGGAGTTCAAAACCAACCTGGGCAACATAGGGAGACTCCATCCCTGCAAACATAAAAATAAATTAGCTGGGCATAGTGGCACATGCCTGTAGTCCTAGCTACTCAGGAGTCTGAGGTGGGAGGTTTGTTTGAGCCTGGGAATTGAAGGCTGCAGGAATCTGTGATCACACCACTGCACTCCAGCCTAAGTGACAGAGCAAGATCCTGCCTCAAAAAATATTTTTTAATATGGTAAATGATTTATCCTGATCCAATGATATATTCTTCTATGTTTAATTAGCCTATGTGACATCTGTCATTTTAACATGATATGGATAACTAAAGACCTATGAAAGAGTTAACTAAAGCTAACTAAAGACTTATAAAAGAATATGGTGCAATGATATGATTCCCTTGTTGGAAAATATACTAAATGAAAATGCAGAAAGAATAACTACCCTAAGTATACACAGTGATAGATACTCCACAATTCTAAAAATTTCCTTGGACATGAAATCTGCTTTTAGCCACAGACCCTTGCATAGGATGGAGTTCTTGATGGTAAAAAAGAAATGTAACAATCACCAAATTTTCATGCTAAAAGTTTCTGAACCAGTTTTTTATGGTTGGTTATTATTGTTTATAGCACAATAAAACCATTTTAGAATCATTAATTTTTTCTCTATGGATCCAAGAAACAAATCATCATATCAACTGGAGGCAAATGAGAATTAAAATGCCTATTTCTGAAATATCAAAATATCTGAGTAACTACTTTCAGATGAAAATAGATGTACATAGGCTATAATGCTAAACATAATAAGAAACATTTAAAAATAGTTTTATTACAAAGATAATGTGTGATAATTGTAAATATGTTTTAAAAATATAGGTAATCAAAAACCATTATTAACATTTCAAATTAATAATTCCAATCTCATGTAAGACATGCACATGACAAAACAGATTACATTTAGCATGTTGTAAAATCTGTTTTCTTAATGTGACTATTATCCATGTAGTTATGTGTTCTTAATTTTTAATGTAATTAACAGTTTTTCCTGTTACGTCACGTTGAATGGCTGCATAGTATTATAACACATTTAACTAGTCTCCTACTACTGGACCACTTAGGAAGCTGACATACTTTATTTTACATTTTATAAACACTGCTACAATAAACATCTTCATTAAAAAAAATTACACAGCTAAGCAGTATGAAATCTTTGACCTATGATCTTACCAAGATTGGATATTGTAATTTTAATTTAAAACATTCTTAACCTTTAATACATGTGGAAAATGGTATCTTTATGTTTTAGGAATTATAAAACCTAACATTGCCCATTTTTGTAACTATGGGTTATTTTATTACATTTTTTTCTGAGAATTTACTTTTTAATTTCCAAAAATGTGAATTTCTCTTACCTTTTACTGGAGATATTTCTGCATCATCAATTGGTATCAGCTGAATGGTGAAACGCCTGTCCTCCTCCAACACTGTGTCTTGAAGTGTGTGCAACACAATGGTCTTCTGCGACTCAGTCTACATCCAATAACAGAAACAGTGCATTTTCCAGATTAACCAAAGCCAAAGTTTGAATGTTGTCATTAAGCAGAATAATGTTTACGTCCATAATCACTTTTAAGGGTGTCTTTTTTGTCACTAGAATTATAAGTTGCACCTAGAAAGAATTACTCCACAAAAATCAGTTCTGAATACAAATTCCATTTGGGTTCTTTATGGCGAAAATGGGAAAAGAATACAACCACTAAATTTACTGAAAAATTTTAACCATTGAAAATACAATCTTTAAAGAAAGCTAAATGATCACACAATTATGTAAACAGACAAAGGCCACAGACTTAATATTTATAAGAAACAGCTCCATTCAAAGGAGGAAAAAGAGTGCAAATGACATTAGATCACAGTTGTAGGGACAACCTACAGTCCTGAGATGCCAGTCGTTGTTCATCATCACTGGATATCCAACTCATAGTATATTTTGCTGATGTTAAATTAGTAATGGCACCTTCCCGCTAACAAAAATATCTAAAGGTAGCAGTAAAGGGCCTAATTCATAAGAAAATGTAGTTTTTCTATCCAGGAACTTGGTATTTTATATGCATGTTTCAGTTTTCTTTTACCTTCACCTTTAAGATTTTGTTTTTATCTTTATTTATTAATCAGTTCCACTTGTTTCTTGCTGAATCTATTCCTAGGTACTTTATACTTCTTTCTCATAATACATTGTTTTCCATTACTGGTAATTCATAAGAATGTTAATGATTTTATTTTTTCTTACTTTTTTTTCTTGGATCTCAGGTGTATAGTTTGAATTGGTCCTTCTGTCAGCAGCATTGTTTCTACTGGACAACAAATGGTCTTTTATTATAATTTATTATTTTTGTCCCCTTTATCAGCCCATTTCAATCCCCCTTTTCAAAATTCTTCCCATCCTATTATTCACTCTAAAATGCATTATGTCTCCTTAATTTTTCCTTCAATGCACACTCTTGAGGTTACCCATGTTTTCATATGTAGATTCAATGTTGTTTTTTTTTTTTTTTTTTTTTTGAGACAGGGTCTCACTCTGTCACCCAGGCTGGAGTGCAGTGGTATGATCTCAGCTCACTGCAACCTCCGCCTCCCAGGTTCAAACTATTCTTCTGCCTCAGTCTCCCGAGTAGCTGGGACTACAAGTGTGCGTTACCATGCCTGGCTAATTTCTGTGTTTTTAGTAGAGATGGGGTTTTGCCATGTTGGCCAGGCTGGTCTCAAACTCCTGACCTCAAATGATTCACCAGGCTTGGCCTCCCAAAATGCTGGGATAACAGGCATGAGCCACCGCTCTCAGACTCAATGTATTATTTTCATTGCTGTGGGGATTCCATTGTTTGCCTTTATACTATTTGCAAGATTTATCTGACAATGGCTATTTACTCTTACAAATAATACTGCCATGAACATCTTTACATACTTATTTATATGTAGAGTAATTTCTCCAAGGTGCTACTGATTTTATATACAGTTGGTTCCTCTATTCTTGGATTCCTTATTTGCACATTTGTCTACTCACCCAATTTTGTAACTCCAAAATCAATACTGAGAACTTTTGTGGTCATTTGTAGATATGTGCACATTAGCAAAAACTTAGAATCATTCAAATACATTTCTCATGTTTAATAAGCACTATGACTCACACCTGAATAAAGTTTATCTAATATACATATTTTCTCCTTAGGGTACATCACAGCCTTCTTGTGCTTAGGAACACCATATTTCAGCACTATACTTGAGGGAAAATTTAAACAGTAAACTCACCAACAGAAAGCACAAAAATTTTAAAAAGTGATAATAAATGGACTGTAAAAAGAACATTTGTTCACAACATGAGAGCTGAAACAGTAAGTCAATGTGTTGACTTGTTGAACCTCGGCTGTAAATGTACAAATCAGGTGAATCAAATTCTCCAACACTTTTTGTATGTTCCTGAATGACCATGAAAACACCAGGAGTATCGACTTTGGAGGTTGCAAATACACCTTAGTGAGTAGGGAAACTCACAAGTGGGGGATTATGAATGATAAGGATTGGCTACTGTGAATCATGAGAATCAACTATATTTTATGTTTATATTGCCCTCCACCTTATCTACTGTATATATAAGGCAGCTCTTCACATAATATGCTCTTCATTTCTCAAAGAAATCTACAACCAGTAAGAAGGGGGAAAAGGGTGACTACAGGTGGAAAATTCTAGCCAATGGTTAGAGAAGATAGTAATAAATGTTCTCAGATTAAAAGGTGATGGGGAAGTTTCACAGGGGAATAAATTCAGAATATTTCTTCTATTAGAGATTCAAAATGGACTTAAGTACATTAAAGTATCTAAAAATAATCCTGCATAAAAAGAGCCTACTTAGTTCAATCAAGGTTTTCCCAAATCCATGTGAACCTGGAATCCCTTTTTTTCTTTAAAATTCAGAACAATTATTTCTGTTCTGCTGAATGGCAGTGCAGAGCAACAGTTTGAGAAACGGCACTACATAGAGGCTATCTCAGGAAAACAGAAATACAAAGTCTTCCCATTTTTACAAAATTTAAAACCTTTCATGTTTTTTATCCTATGATGTAGAAAAGGTGTCGAGCTTCAAACATTTAAAGCGTTTAGTTGTCCTCCTATGATGTAGATACTAAGTTGAGGTAGCAGCCTGCTATTTCATTAAAATGTTTCTAAATTACAGTTGGTGTATCAAACACTTTCCACATGTCTGTAAATTGGTTAGTTTCCTCACAAACATTATTTCATGCAATGCTCAGAGCCTTTGTTTAGATTAAGCCTTATTATTGCCATGTTGCAACTAAGAACCGAAATGTGAGATAAATTAATTTTCCTAAAGTCACATGGCATTAAATAATAGAGTGAAGATTTGGATTAAGGTCTAGCTCGCTATAAAATGTATATCCTTTTTACTTTTCAGTGGCTACTTCCCATATCTCAAGAGAATCAAGATTGTGAAGATAGTAAAGGAGAGGAAAATAATACAAATTATAGGTGATAGAAGTCTGCGAAAGTATATAAACATTCGGGAAAGGAGAACTAGACAGAATTAAATACTAAACAAGAAATGTGAATCCCAGAAAGACAGAAAAAATGTAAGAGAACTATAAACACCACAGTAAAATAGTGCTCATGAAGAAATGTCAATAGTATCAAATACTAAGGGGAATCTACGCAATAAAAAACATGTAACCAATTTTTTTAGTGCAATGGATTTTGGCTAGTATGAAAAATAAATGTTTAAGATAGATTATAAAGTAAAAAGAGCAAGCTACTGAACAGATTGCAGTGTAAAATTCCATTTTTGTAAGAATAAGATACATATGTTTGGATATGCATAGAAAATTTTTCAAAGGGTATATAAAAAACTGTCAATAGCAGTTACCTCTAGGAAGTAGGAATGCAAGATTCAAAAGGAGTCAGGGGAATTTTATTTGTTTTTCTACATCCTTGTGTACTGACTGAGGTGTTTTTTTTTTTTTTTTTTTTTTTTCCATGAGCACATATATTTTTACAGCAAATTTAAACAAAGATGGAGGAAAGAGACTTCTGAGTTAAACTGGCACAGACTGGTTGAGTGAGTTATGCCTTCTTCAAATGCACATGTAGACACCATAAAGGGCCAAGACTGATAGAAAGAAAGAAACTAAAGATTAAAATGTTTCTAAAATATAGGTACAATTTTACTAATGAAGGAATCAATTTGGAGTAGACCACGGGATACACATTCCATGCCATGAACCTAAATAACAGGAAGAGCAACAGAGGGGGTGCTATGGTTTGGCTGTGTCCTCACCCAAATCTTATCTTGAATTGTAGTTCCCATAATTTCCATGTGTCATTGGAGGGACCTGGTGGGAGGTACTGAATCATGGAGGTGGGTTTTTTCCAATGCAGTTCTCATGATAATGAGTAAGTCTCACAAGATCTGATGGTTTTATAAGGGGCAGTTCCCCTACACATGCTCTCTTTTCCGCTACCATGTAAGACATGCCTTTGCTCCTCCTTCATCTTCTGCCATAATTGTGAGGCCTCTCCAGTCATGTGGAACTGTAAGTCCATTAAACCTCCTTTCCTTTATAAATTACTGAGTCTTGAGTATGTCTTTATTAGCAGTGTGAGAACAAACTAATACTGGGGGTAAGACCCATTTCCTGACTTCTTTGAACTCCAGGCCACAGAGACTATACTAACCAAGAACAACTAGTTGCCACCTACCTCAGAGCTTTAGCGTTCCCACTGTTATCAGCTCTTTCCTCCTTATATTGATTCTGAGTTTCCAATTCATAATATGTAGAGAGTAAAAGGAATGAGAGTGATGCACTGCATCCCAGAATTACAGATTTTTCATAAGTACATCTAATGAGGTCTCAGGCAGGGAGTACATATTTTCCTAGAAGCCCTTACAAAATTTTTAAAAATGCATATATTGTAAAAATAACACATTCCATGCCATGAACCTAAATAACAGGAAGAGCAACAGAGGGGGTGCTATGGTTTGGCTGTGTCCTCACCCAAATCTTATCTTGAATTGTAGCTCCTATAATCCCCTTCATAAGCAACTATGAAGAAACAAAAGCTTAAGTGAAGAGATTAATACTATTTAATAATAAAAATCTCAAAGAAAAAATGCAACTGCAAAACTACAATGTTCATGAGAAACAATGAAACGCAGAATTCAAACTGCAGAAAATTTAATCAGTGATGCATAGGACAAATTCAAGTTGTTTTAGAATGTGGAGGAAAAGGTAAGAGATAAAAATGATAAGCATCATGATTCTCTCTCAAAGTATTGGTGTAGTTGTTCTCTGTATATTTCCTTTCCTCTTATCTTCCCAGGACCATTTTATTTTTACCAGCCAACAGTGATACTTAACAAAGTTTCTAGAAGTTACTCTGCTAAGAGAAAGACAAGAGAGGAAAGACATAATAGGGAATACTCTTGGGACCAACAAAAGTGGATGGGGCGGGAAGGAAGCAGGAATGGGTAGAAGGCAAAGAGTCAAAGTGGGCAGTGAAAGAATAAGTTATATCATAAAAGACCAAGGGGAAGAGAGGGAGAACTTTACAGAACAATCTTCTCTTGAACGTGGCCCTACCCTGCATCTCTGTGGTGGACGCTCTGATGTTCACTAAGATTCCCCTCCTGGAAAGGACTCATTACCCTGTCTGCTGGAAGTGTTTTCAGCAGACAACTCTCATCTGTCAGGCTCTTTGCAAGTTGCCTCATCTGAAGACAACCCCTTCCCACATGGTCAAATGCTCTTCTTGGCATGCTCTACACACAATGACTGCTCAACACAAGATTATAAAACTTAACATCATTCTAACTCAGACAGCTCTGAAGGGTCAGTCCCATTTCCAAATAAATTGTAGTATACTGTAGTGTCAGTTTCAACTGCCTCACGGTTTGCCTTCATCCCTGCCCAATCCTGCTTCTTCCACTTACACAGGTGTTGACCTCAAGAGTACTTCCTAAAAAGCCTCTGGACACCAATCTCCACCTCATAATTTTCTCCCCAAGGAAGGTAAAGTGCAATATCCCCCTGACTTATCACCTATGGACCATTCATCAGTTCCAGAGAGTTGTATGTTTCTATAAACAGAGTATGGAGCTTAGTTGTCCTGCATAAAGTAGAAATAGGAATGAAGAACTTTGCCCTGTTACCAAGGTAGGACTGCACAGAATTATTGTGAGACCTTCCCTGTAAGATGGGCAATGGTGACTCTACAGTCACTGTTACATTTTGAGAAAGTCCAGGAAACATTTACACAGTAAGTATTGGTACAACCTGGGATGTACAGTAGGTACAACAGCTTCTGTAGACTAGGTTTCCCTATTGCCAATGTGAATACTAAGTTGCTATGAGAACGATTTGTGGGAATGGAGATCCACCTGGGCATTACTGATGCAGTGGATACCACTGGCCATAAGTAGAACTGAGACATGATGAAAGGCATCCTCAAAACCAATTAGAACCTGTGGGAGACACAGATCTTTGTACATATTCAGACACAGACATACAAGAACAATGGAGCCGTTACACAGTTGTACATGAAATATACCAGGCTGATGACCAAACAAGTAGATGGAGAGAGTGGAATCGAGAAACAATACCATCCCTCCTAATGCAGTACTCTAAAAACGGATGACCTTATTCGCTGGAGGAAAAGATCAGACTATTTGCCATTTTAGTGTAGATTTTATGCTCAAAACAAGAAAACCTTTTTAATCACCTGGGAAGTGTATCTAGCAGTAAGAATCTGGTAACCAGAAAATTATTGCTTCTTATTACTGAGGAAAATCTTTATAGACATTTGACACTAATTTCTAAATTCTAAATGCTTCTCAGATGAGAAGTTTTCAGATCATGGCTAGGGCACACAACCTAGATGTTTCATGAGTCATCATGTGTCAGAATCTGAGAAGTAAGTGGATGATATACCTGCAACATCTGGCTTGAGATTTAATGCCATCGGGGTAATCACACCTCAGAAATGATGGCAGAACAGGTGCATGGCAAATAGACTGCCAGAGGGCATCACTGATGACCTCCTTAATCACATATTGCAATACTGAAGGGAAAAAAGGTATTTATTTCAGTATTGCAATCACATATTGCAATACTGAAGGGAAAAAAGGTATTTGTATCTCATGTTGCAGGCTCTGAAGAAGAGTCACTAGACTGAAAAAAAAAGAAATGTAGACATGGACCATGTAAATGTATCTGTTGGAATTCCTTTGGAAAACCCCCTACAGAGCTTTTAATGTTTTTTCTATTCATTTTCAAAAGTGCATAGGTTTAGACTTTCTATATCTGCTGTATACCTGCTAGAGCCAATTTCACATAGGTTTTTAAAATTTATTTGTCTACATTTATATAATCTCTTACAATTTTCAGTATTTTCTCTCTTTTAATAATTACTTCCTTCTTGTCAATTCTTATTTTGTAAGTTTTTTAAATTTATGAATCAGGTTTTATTGGTATTTTTGTTTTTTAACTAATTGCCTTCTGGTTTCATCTTTATTAATTTAAGAAAGCTGTTTAGATATTAAGAAAACTGTTTAAACATGATTCTAAAAGCAAAAACTATAAAAAGACTGACAAATCTGGACTAGTTTCTTCTCTTTGGCCTGTTTGTTCATCCCCGAGCAAATATCACACTGTCTTATTTACTTTAACTGTGTATTATTTGACACCCTGGCTAAGTAGGGCCACCCTCCATATTCTTCTTTGTGAGCTGCTGACTATTCTTGGCATTTTGTATTTCCATGTATATTTTAGAATCAGATTGTCTCTTCCACCTCCACATCCTCTCTTCCAGAAAAAGACTTAGGAGTTTGATTGGTAAATACCACTGTCCTGTGGTTAGGTTGGTATTATTCATAAAAAACAAAACAAAAAGAAACCTCTGTGCTCAGCTTAACTGGGCCCCATATGCTGCTTCCCCACTTCTTTTGATTATTAAAACTAGCCAAAGAATGGAAAGAGGAGGAAGAAACTGAATGAACACAGGCAACCAGAAACATCACATCCTACGGTGGGTTGGTTGATACTCCAGCCAAGGTTCTCAGGCTCATGTTGATGAAGACATAAAGAAACAGAAACAGATCTGTAAATGTCCAACCAAACTTTGAGAAAGGGAGTCATTCTTACAAGTTGCAGAAACCAACTGCATGGGCCAAAAGATTATGTTCCTCCTTCAAAGTAGATAGGACCTTGCACCTTCACTTATCAGTGTGGGAGGCTGAGATACATACAGATGGACTGTAATATGCTTGCTATTCTCAAACTACTTATTGTGTTTCCGTTTTTTTGATTGGCTGAAATACTTCCTTAATTTCTTTTCAAAGTGTACATGGATGTTACAACCTATGAGTTTTTGTAAGTTTGACATTGTCTTGTTATGTTACACAATCAGTATTTTGAGTCAGTATAGAAGTTCCGCACAGTCAGAATAGTCAGAAAACACACTTAAAGGGAAAACTGACTAGACTTGGTAACCAAATACATGTAACAATTACAGAAAGGGTGCAGCTGGGGATGACACCCAGACATCCAGCGTGGTTGATTGGCTTTGCCTTCAATCAGGAGAGGAAAAATGTGAGAGAGGGGTAGTTTTGATGGTAAAATGCGGGCAGAGTCTGAATTTAAAATTTGACTATAGATCAGGCACAGTGACTCACGCCTGTAATCCCAGCACTTTTGGAGGCCAAGGCAGGTGGATCACAAGGTCAGGAGATTGTGACCATCCTGGCTAACATGGTGAGACCTCGTCTCTACTAAAAATTACAAAAAATTAGCCAGGCGTGGTGGTGGGTGCCTGTAGTCCCAGCTACTCAGGAGGCTGAGGCAAGAGAATAGCGTAAACCCGGGAGGTGGAGCTTGCAGTGAGTGGAGCTCGTGCCACTGCACTCCAACCAGGATGACAGAGTGAGACTCCGTCTCAAAAAAAAAATAAATAAAAAATAAAAAATAAATTAAAAAAAATTTAAAAATAGCTGGGCATGGTGGCACAAGCCTATAGTCTCAGTTACTTATGAGGCTAAGGTGGAAAGATTGCTTGAGCCGGGAGGTCGAAGCTTCAGTGAGCTATGATTGCATCACTGCATTACTGCCTGGGTGACAGAACAAGACCCTATCTCCAAAAACAAAAATTTTTGATGTAGGTAATAATAATCTATTGTACATTTCAAAATAGCTGCAGAATAATTAGACTGTTCCTAGCATAAAGAAAAAATATTTAAGGTGATAGATATCTCAAATGCTCTGATTTGATTATATGAATGTATCAATTTATCACATGTACTCTGAAAATATGTATATCAATTACGTATCAATAAAAATTTCAAAAAAAGAATTTGAGTTCAGATATCTAGAGTTTCCGTGTGTGTGTGTGTGTGTGTGTGTTGTGTGTGATTTCTTCCCCTCATCATGCATATGGATTTCTAAAATATCCCAGACATAGTAAATATTATCACATGCATTCACAAGTAATATTATGCAAAAGAAAATCAAAGACAGCTCTTGAGGTGTGGCCACACAGGGTGACTACAGTTACCATTCCCCTCAGCAGCGACAGCATAGTGCCCACTGCCTCTAGCAGATGACTCTCTAGGGACATCAGGTGCCAGTTCTCCTCAGGAAGATGATCAAAGTTACTGGTGAAAGGACAAGTTCTGAACAGAAAACCGGGGGAAGAAAGACAGGATCTGTCAGAGGGCCAGTGGGAAGAAGTTGGGGTGTAGAAAACGGAAGCAGCGAGAGTCCACAGAGGTTGACTCCAAGGAGCTTGGAACCCCATGGAAAGTAGGTGGGAGTGCTTCTTTCTTCTCCTCACTCCTCTGACAATCTCCTGATTGTCAAGCTTCTGAGGAGCCACTCTGTGCTCATGACACAAGACAAGGCTGTAAGTGGCTATTCGGGAACTTCCCAGGGACAGAGAACCGGGTTGCTAGCTTGTGCAGGCGTGTCTATGTTCCCCTCAGACCCAAACTGAGATGGAGGGTGCCATAGTGGTTGTGTACCGGTAGTGCCACTGCCCTGCCTGAGACCTCTCGGCTCTAGAGTCACTGCACCACCAGATCTCTTGCAAATATACCCCACAACTGGCTCTGACGTTGGGAAGCACGGAGGTCAGGTGGGTACCAGGGAGCTAAAGGACTTCTGGAGATCTAAGATCCACAATATAGGCTGCCCATAAGGGAGGGGGAGCACAGTCCACCAAAGTCCCCTTGGGACAAAGGAAATGCAGGCATAGGGCCAGTCACTGAAAACGGCAGCACCAACGCCTAGGGACAGTGGTAGAGGCGGTCATCTCCCACTCTAGACTGTTGCAGACACAGCTGTGGTTCTTCCCACTGGGAGTTAGCGCATGCACACAAAGAAAGCTTTTTTGTGTGCTTTTTTCAGTGACTCTATCCCTGCTCAAAGTGAGCCTGTGCCACTTGGGCTTACAGGAAGAACAGGGCCCAACTCCCTCTCCTTACACAGAGCAACAGTGTCCCAGCAATGGAGAACAGACAAGTTGTGAAGTTGCTTGCCCTGGAGCAGGGGAAGAGGCCTGCCCTGAGCCCATTTTCGTACCAGCTCCTACAGGGGCACATCTGTGGCCTGCAGCTGCACTGTGGAGCCAAAGGACAGTCTTTATGAATTGAAAGTCATGAGTCCTGCAACAGGGGCACGAGAGGGAAGAAAACTTCATTCCTGCTGGCTCAGGACTAGAAGCTGGTGTACCCCCTTACCACTCCCCAAGAGACCCCAACACATTCCAACATGATCGCTTCTTACCATCCTTCCCTGCCGGCACCCCACACCAGGGCAGGTGCTTCCACTCAACATCAGGTATCAGTCAACCTATTCACAATAGCAAAGGTATGGAATCCACTTTAGTGTCCACCAACAGTGAACTGGATAAAGAAAATGTGGCAGATATACACCATGAAGTACTACACAGACATATAAAATAATTAAATCATGTCCTTTAAAGCAACATAGATGCAATTAGGAGCCATTATCCTAAATGAATTAATGCAGAAACAGAAAATCAAATACCATGTGTTCTCACTTATAGGTAGAAACTAGACAATGAATACACACGGACATAAAGATGGAAACAGCAGACACTGGGGACTATTTGAGGTGGGAGGGTGGGAATGGGGTGTGGGCTGAAAAACTACCTATTGGGTATTATATTCACTATTAGGTTACAGGCTCACCAGAAGCCCAAACCCCAGCATTATGCAATATACCTATGAAACAAACCTGCATATGTGCCCCTTGAATTTACAATAAAAAGGAAAAAGAAACTCAAAGACAAATTAGGGAAAAAACACATGAGTCCTAATGCTGACTATACCTCATCAAAATGAAGGGTCCCATTCAAAGGACTAAGGTCATGTTTAGCCTTCTCATCTACGGTCCACTGAAGTCGGACGGTTCCTTTTCCTCCTGGGGACCGGACAACCGTCAGTGTCACATATGAATCTGGGTCATCGGATGAAAGGGATTCATCAATCATTACCTGAAAGAAGAAAATCCAGTAAGGCAAAAGAAACAAACAAAAAGAGCAGGATCAACAAATAGAATCTTATTTCTGTTTACAATGACTGCAGTTTTAAAGTTTAGAATGAATGTTACATGTTATGATCGTGTGGCAGAAATTTTTTTTTTTACCAAATCCCACTTTCTATTCCTAGATGCTCAACTAGTTGGCATTTCCTGTCTTCTCTTGCAATTAGGTAGGGCATGCGACTGAAATTTGACCCAGAGAATAGAGGCAGAAATGACTTATGCTGCTAATATTCTTGCCATAAACTTCCACACAAGACCCCACATCCTCTACTTTTCCATTTGGCAGGTGAATAGAGAGGATGCCCAGGACATAGAAGAGGACAGAACCCCAAGGCGGAGAGAGTCTAGGGCCTGAGAGCTGCCAGTTGAATAAGAGTTGTCCATAAGCATCAGCCGACTGGGCACTCTAGTGCAGGATTCCTGCATGAAGAAGAAATGCACATTTACTATATGAAGAAACTGGATTTGGGGGGATCTTTGTTACTACAATCAGGCTCCCCACATAATACAGACCTAAACTGTCCTCTGTATTATCTGTAGTGTACCTACTTTAGTGAGTCGAAGTTTAAAAGTGGTTTTATTAATCTGAGATAAAGAGAGGAGATTCAATACATTCATTTACCAGCACTATTTATTTTTTATACAAGTCCTTATTTACAGATCTAGTTTAAGTGAAGTATATATGTTGACTCTGTGAAGCAAAGTCCTCATTGAACCTATATCATCCATCCGCTATATAAATAGAAAATATAACACAATGCTTTCCACTTTCAAGACAGATAGAAGCTTAACATGCAATACAATCTTGTTTTGTTTTCTTCATGAGATTTGCATTGATGTCAACTTCACAGATTTAGAACAAACTGAAATGAGCTTTTATTGTGTGTCAGTTCTTACATATACCTTATCTTATTTAAGCCTCACAGAAACTCACAGAAATCTGAGGGCCAGATATATACATACATTTGGAGATGAGGAGCCTGGAATCTAATTAGGATATTTTAACTCCAAACTGTTCATACCACTCCTCAGGGACTAGAGATATTTAGCAAGAAAAAAATAGAGGAAATCCATTATATAAATCTTCTTGATTCTATAGATGTAACATTTTAGTTTAGGTTTCACAAATAGATTTCCACGGGTCTCTGCTATTCCCAGGGCTTTGATGTACTTACCACATTGCCCTTGTGAACAGCTTGTTAATTTTGATGGATTTTTACTAACAGTCTTTTCTCAATGTATCTCTCAGCTGTGATCTAATCTGTGTCACCAAATAATGCTAACAGAATGTTTATTGTGTGCACAATATTGTATATCTCATTAAGGTTAAAAGATAAACTCCATGTTACCAAGAAACTTTTGTGATAGGAAAGATAGGATATAAGCAAGGGAAGCAGTCACAAAGGGCTGAGCATCATGCAGCTACTATTATCACCAACAATCAAAATAGCCATTGACATCTAATGAATTAAAGCCCAAGCACATGTGCTTTACATATTCAACAATACAGTAGGAATTGGGTAACCTAAATCTTTCCTTTAGACTCTAAGACAAATTGAAAATTTGTAGCTGTAACAATATTATTTCCCAGACCAAGTGTGCTTAACACTAGGTTTAAAACACTAGAGTTTATGATCGCAGTTACAATAAAATGAATAAAAATTATTTATGAATACTAGTGTAGGTGTTCATTTACTCTAACAGTAAGAGTAGATTATAAACACATTGTCCAGTGCCCAAGTCCAAAAGTTTGATGAAAAACGTTATTGTGAAGTTTCATCAATTGAAGATTTGAACACTAAACCCTGAACTTTTAATCTAAACTTATAAGCTAAGAGACATTTTATAAAAAATAAATTACATATTCATGTGTAATTTTCTGCTGCTTGGGAGATATTCACAGTCACTCTTTTGCCAATCCAACACTCCTTACAAACATAGCTGCCCATTTTCTTTTTTCAAGGAAGAGCTCATTGGGCTACAGCGAAAGTTTGTTCTGTCCCTCTTACAGGTCTCATTTTCTTATGAAATTGAAATTAAATAGCCAAATCATTAGGCAGTTATTTGTTATATTTCAATTTTGGAGCATCTGGGAACTCCAGCACTTGTAGGCAAGCTGTGGGTCTAGCCTTGCATCCACAGGACAGTAGAAAATTACGGCAATTGGTTTATTAATTAAAAGAAATCTATGTGAATTACTGACTACCTATAAGTGATTAAATGAAGGGAATGGTGACGTATGGAGCTGGAAAAGTTGCTGAGTATATGGGGATTATCTAAATACTTTTATGGTTAATTCATACTTTGGAATTTCTTTTGAAAGGTAAGGTCATAATATTATGTCATAATTATGTAATAATAATTATAATGGAATTTATAGTGTTTTATACTTAAGATGTAGTGACAATTTAGTACTGGATACCAAATCTGGCTGCACAAACACTTAGTTTTCATGATTAATTAGGCTTTTTTCTCTCTCTCTCTCTCTCTTTGTGGCTGAATCAATAATAATTGGGTTCCTTCTTTCAAGTCTTGGAAGTAAACAGCCAATGAGAAGTGAGAAGAAATGCAGAGAAATACATGAGCTGGTGGGGGGTGACTGTGGTGTTTTGTTCTACATAAGTCACAACAGACTAGCATAACAGTGGGTAATATAAATCCCTCACCAGGTAAACCCACTGTGGGATGTAACACCCAGACCCATGACAGAATCCTGCCTGTGACCAGAATGGTGGTCTGGCAGTAAAGCAGGCAGAGAATAGGTGGTGTGGATGAAAAGTACATCTTGGTCTACTACACCCAATAAATAGGAATCTGTTCCCCTTCGTAATTTCCTGATATTAAGGCTCACATTACTATCAAATTGTGTGCACAGGCTGGTGGATGGGCCCCTAATTCAATAGCCCACTCAAAAGATCCTTGAGAAGAGACTCAAACGTGAAGGGTAATAAAGACTTTCTTTTTTTTTTTTTTTTGAGATGAAGTCTCACTCTGTTGCCCAGGCTGGCATGCAGTGCTGTGATCTTGCCTCACTGCAACCTCTGCCTCCCGCGTTCAAGTGATTCTCTTGCCTCAGCCTCCCAAGCAGCTGGAACTACAGGCATGCACCACCACACCAGGCTAATTTTTGTATTTTTTTAGTAGAGACAGGGTTTCATCATACTGGCCAAGCTGGTCTCGAGCTCATGACCTTGTGATCCACCCGCCTCGGCCTCCCAACGTGCTGGGATTACAGGCGTGAGCCACCACACCGGGACTCGTTTTTTTTTTTTTTTGAGATGGAGTCTATGTCGCCAGGCTGGAGTGCAATGGCGTGATCTCTGGTCACTGCAATCCCTGCCTTCTGGGTTCTAGCGATTTCTCCTGCCTCAGACTCCCAAGTAGCTGGGATTACAGGCACACACCACCATGCCCAGCTAATTTTTGGATTTTTAGTAGAGCTGGGGTTTCACCATGTTGGCCAGGATGGTGTTGATCTCCTGACGTTGTGATCCGCCCTCCTCGGCCTCCCAAAGTGCTGGGATTACTGGCCACCACGCCTGACCAAGACTTTCAAAACAAAAATGCAAGACACTTTCTACTCAAAATTACATGAAACACTAGCCTGAAATAATGCATTCCCCTGATATATTTAACTTACTGTCTTTTCTTCAAATCCAAATACTCCAAATGGAGAATCATTTTGTGGAATAACAACAGTTACCACAACATCATCACCAAGTCTGCCACCTCCAGCAACACTGATCAAGGAAATATTGAAAGTCTCTGTCAATTCAAATTCAGCATCATCAATTATGGTCATTTCTATCACTGCAGTAACCTATGAAAGAAAGGAAGGAAGGGAGAAAAAGAAGGAGGAAAAGAAGGAGGAAGATAGGAAATGAGGAAAGAAATAATGTAGTAACAGTTTTTGCTTATATATATTTTAATTTTTTAGCTGAAACTAAAAAACTTAGAAACATGGTACAAAAAAGTAGTTGTTTTGCTTATAATATTCGTAATACTTTTAAAGTTGTATATATTTATGGCATATATATTTATGGCATTTTAAAGTTGTGTATATTTATGGTATTTTAAAATCAGAAATTTGCTATTACTTTCAAGATAAAAAATTATTGATGTGATAAGATAGTATTATTTATACATTAAAAACAATAAATCCTTATTCTTAAAATGTTTTTAATGTCATGCAGGTTCTAATACCATTGCACAAACATAAAATGCAGTATGCTTGGTATTAATATTACATGATATGAAATTTACATAAAAATTTCCATTGTCTTCCACAATTAAAATAAATCCCATTGGTTTCAGATACTGTTTTTGCAATGCAGTCAAAAAGAAAGGCAGAAAGAAGACCCAAATGTGCTATTCCTGGATGTTTATAATCAGGATTTAGTTCAATTTTCTGAGTCTATGTTAAAAGTTTTTATAAACTTGTAAATAAACCTTGATCCAGCTTGCAGTTTCACTATTGGTCATAAAAATATTCCAATGTTTTTGACACAGACATTTATCAGAAAATGAAGTTTTTCTATCTAAATCTACCTAAAATCTTTAATTTAACAACAGAGAAAAGTGAAAAACCTGGATATCACACTCAGGTGGAAACATGAATAAAATCAAATGCTCAAATAGAAGCTAATTAAATTGCCTGCACGTCAAATCTGTGCTGTAAACTACAGAGTCCCTTCCTTAGAGGATGTGAATTTTAAGAATAAACCTGATCCTCAGGATGCTGGTTAATGATGGAACTTGAACTTCACACACAGATAAAGAGTTGATAATGTCATTAAAGTTGGAAGGCTGCTTCAATGATTTAAATCAATGTATTTGTTTCAAATCAACGTATTTGTTTCTGCTTTTAACATAAGAATCTCATTGACTTGCATTCTGCTCTTTTTACTAGGAAATGTTTCAAGTTCTAAAACTGTTTTAAAAGCTCAGGATTTCAAAAATATTAACACTAATATGTTTTTCTGTGTAGGAAAATCTAGATCTGTATGCTTACCTTTTAACAGCATTTACTACTGCCCACCATGAGCAACTAATAAGTTGATGCATACTCTGGTAATCTGTCTAGCCAAAATAAGGCTACCTGTAGACAGAGGTGCTAGTTGAAGTTACTAACATTTCATGGTTGTTCATAAGCCTTTTCCACTTACTGATTAAAAAAAAAAGTGTATGAAAACATCTTATTCTTACATATTAAAAAATGCCAAGTTTACAAAATTTGTAATTCTTGGGGAATGTTTCATAACATTTAAGACTGGTGAGCCTAAATCTAGAATATTGTTTTTCAGTTTTTCAAGTTTTAACTATTTTGTTCATTTTCTCTTAGTCATTTTTTTAAATTATAAAGGGCATTTTAGATATTAAGTAAAAACTGTCCATACTTTTAGTGCAAATTCTAAATAAATATCTATATTTACTGGCATTAAGAAACAAAATAAAAGATAAAAGAAACTAAAGTCCACAGGAATAGTCTAGTTCATCAGACAGTTTTCTATATATTGTTAGGCATTTCTAAGTCAATTATTATCCTGTTTTGTAACTTCTATTTATTTTAAATAAAACTGGGGCAGGGGGTTCAGAAAAGGGTAAGATTGTTGTATCTTTATAAGTCTCTTCCCATGCCCATTAATAAATTGTATTTCAATTAATAATATTTGTTTGACTCAACATAGGAACATTTAGAGTATAATGCATTTAGCAATCACTAATGTACATTCATTTGATGGATGCCTACAAAATGTCTGAAGTACAAGGCAAAAAGACTAATATGTTAGTGACTGGCGTACTTGTCTATCTGCAAATTCAAGAATCCCATGAGATGGTTTAAAGTCTTCCAGGCCAGCACTGTCTGGTGATGCTTTCCAATAAACATTTACTGCCCCAAAGCTTCCAGCCAGCCGGACTACAGGAACTTGAAGAACGTTCAAGGGTGGAGGCACTTCATAGGCAGTAATAACTTCCCCAGCGCCCTTTAAGTAAAGAATATCAGTTGAAAGGCAAGATAAAACAGTAACTCTCATAAGTCATCTTTCTAAACGTATTGTTTCTACTTAACTTTCTATACTTCATCCTTCAAAGTAGAAATTAACAATCAGATATAAGCATGCATAAAAGGTCTTCTGAACTCTTACGTTTAATTTAATGAAAGTAAACTTGTTGAATCCTTTGGTCTAGCCCAAAGAGATCTAAGTATTAGTTTATAAGAGCAATTTGGTTACTTATCTATTTAAAAATAGAGACAAAGCTAAATGTTTTGCGAAAAAACATTACAAAACACTGGCCAAAACAGCAGGAAGAGGCTTCTGTATGACTGTAAACAAATGAAAGTTCGTCTCACTCTAATAACATGAAACATAAAAATTCCTCTGGGATCGTCATTTTCTTCAATCATTATCTCAGCTACTTCCATTCCAGGCCTCCGCACACTTGGCCGTCCTGCAGAGAAGTCAGTGTTCACCAGGTTCACCTCAGTGATAGTGACAATAAATCCTTCCTCCAATTCAGGAATATCATCCTGGGGAATGGGGGAAAAAGATGGTGTTTCATTTTTTTTAAGACATTTAACTTGCATTGAATACTTGATATGTTTCAGTAAGGAAATAATTGACTTTGTTCATGGGAATGGGTAGATCTGTCAAACACAGAAAAGATTATTGTTATATTTTAATACCTTCCCACTGACAACTTCAGAATCTATGGAATATTCTAGCTCACTGGTGATGTTTCAATGGAATCTTCACACTCATTAGCAAATAAAACAATTTTTAAAAATCTATCCTGAAATTTTGACCATATTCTATTGTATGTTTTACATATTTAATATCCCAAAAGAAAATTTAGGAAACACTGGTAAATGCTACATACATTTTTAAAGTGCTCTAGACTTGAAAATCTAGATATAAGCCTATATTTAATTTTTTAAAATTTCTTATTGTTTTCACATAATAAAAAATTTCCAAAGATAATAAATACTCTAAAAAGAGGAGAAAAAAACCCTCATTTCTATCCTATCCCTTATAACTTTCCCAAATTATACTCTTCAGAAGATACTATTACCTAAAACCACTAATATCACTATTAGTAACACTAACATTATGTAATATATTTATTTAATAACGTAATATATTCTACAGTATATAATATATAAGATTAATACTATTTATATAATATAAAACAACATTTTGTTATTTTATAATAATATTAACACTAATCCACTATTAACCACTTTCAATTTCTTGTGCATCATTACGGATATATTCACACATTCTCCCCCTCTCTTTCTCTGTTTTTCTCTCTCTCTCCAGACATATATGGATAAATACAGATAGCTAAAACCAGATCTAAACCATCTGAAGACTAATCTTGATTCAAGTAATCATATCATGAAAGGAAAAATACTGTCCTATTAAATGAATAATAAAAATAACCAGATTGATTTGGGCATTTCATTTGTTGTCATTAGTTTAAAAACTGACAAAACAAAATTACAGTGGATCCAATCAGATATAATTAATCTAAATTCAGTGCTTCAAAATTCATTCAAACAATATCCAGTTCAAGAATAAATACAAGTAATAGACATCATTTTTGTCAGCCAGTTATAAATATTCATTCATTATTAAATATTTAGGTGGGTGGGAACATTAGCTTACTTTTTTATGCTTAAAAGCATCCTTTTATGAAAAAAAAAGGATTTTTACCTAGAAGAGCATCACAATTTTACTTAAGAGCATTTTCCTTTATTTTAGATCACATTCACGGCAGGCTTGACTTACTGGCAAAATGGAAACTTTGGCATGAGCTTCTTTTACATTTTCTTTCATTATGATTATTGTTTCTTGCAATATATAATCTTCATTCTCAGTAGCTTGATTATCGACATGCAGTAAGAAATTGGGTTTAGCTCTCAAGTGAATGGCAATATCCCCAAGTAGTCCTTTATCTCGAGCTATTTGTAATTGAAGAGTGGTGGTGTTTTCTGTAAGAGAAACATGCCACAAATAAATAGGCTTTTCTATTTGCTGCTAACGCTGTTCCAAGCACCTAGAGTGGAAAACTCTACTCTATCCCTTGTAGACAGTTAAGGAAAAAGAAGTGAAACAAAGACAATGTATACTCCCAAGGATTATTCTGTGCTTGGTCTTCCTGGTCGCCAAAGTTGGGCAGAGAATCACCATCCACTCCTAACATTATGTCCCAGTTCTAACCCCCCACTTCTGATTCTCTAAGCACCCTTCTATGTTGCACATGTCATACACATTAATAGAAATTGCTGCAAAGTCTTAGGCAAGTACAGATATGCAGGTTGAACAGAGATGATAATTATAAATGCTCAAAAGATTCTTCAAACAATGAAAAATTATGTATACAAAGTCATCATTTAATGACTAATCATTAAGAGTGATTTTGTTCTTACAGTGATGTGCCTATCACGAGGCTCAAAGTATTTCACAGCACCTAACTTTTATTTCATTGTTTAGATTTTAAAAACTTAATATGCCATATTAAAGACCCAGGAACATAACTACATGTCGTATTTTTCCCCTTGACTATTCAAGTGAAAGGTACTGGAAAGCTGGATGTCCATGTTATTATGTGACAAGTTTAGAACCTTCACCCAGCAGCTAATATGAATACTTATTTGGGTGATGATTTTAGTACTCAAAAGAGAAAAGTCTCTTTTTGTTCAACCTGCATATCTGTACTTCCCTAAGACTTTGCAGCAATTTCTATTAATGTGTATGACATGTACACTTCCCAGGATAAAATTATTCTAATTACTATTTTGGATTAAACAATTAATACCTTTAGTGCCATGTACATTTCACTGTGTTGCTCATTGTTCTCTGTAACTATTGAAAATCTACAGAAAGTATAGCTGAGTGAAGAGAACATGAATGATGAAAAAGAAAAAGTAAAAAAAAGTCACCTCTACTGCACTCACAACTAAAATATTAATATTTCTATTATAATGTATCTTTAAAAAGATACATTTCCTATAACATTATTGCTAGGTGATTTCACATGATTACCAAATTTAACAACAAGGATTGAGTATGACCTGTCAAACTGAAAAAGTCATATAAAAAGAGAAATTTACATTCCCTATAAATATTAGAATTAAATTATCCAATGAAGCTTCTCATTAAAACCTGAAAGATATTTAACAATATTTACCTTTAGGTTCTGCTACTCTAACGAAGACAGACACAGCATGCCAGCCCACCAAGCCAAAAGGTGAGTCACTGGGCAAAGTTGTTATAACAGACTTGCTTCTGTCCTGATCAATAGTAGCACCTTTGTATGAGTCCTCAACCCCTTCTGTAGTGATACGGGTGAGGGTTACAATCACAACCTCTGATAACTCTGGTATATTATCAGCAAGAACAGTCAGAGTGATTGTTGACAGTACCTGGCCTTCAGTAAATGAAATCTAGAATTTTAAAGAAAGAAGATGTTATTTATTTTGTAATTGTCACTATGTAGAAAGAATATTTAAAAATTTGATCTTCTTTTATTAAACCCATAACTTAAATAGCAAGAGATATTTAAGCAACATAATAATATGATTCTACAAATCAGATGCCTTTCATATTAACAGAAGATTGTTAGGAAAAAGGAAAAAGCAAACCATTTATAAACTTTAAGCTAATAATAATAAAAAAAAACATGCAGCCAAATTGTCAAATACTGGAGCCTGAATTCCATTCTAAGATAAAGTACATAGTCTCTCTGGGAATCTGAGTTCTAGATACCATATACAAAGATCCATAAAAATAAAATAAGGTGGCATACTAGCTTAAAGGTTTTTCTCTACAAAACTTTTGCCCAGATTATTTCCTCTGACTAAACTCTGAACAGATATATCACTAAGCAATGAATCAACTAAAACACAGGTGGAGAGAGAAAGATAGGGAGAGATGCAAATCATTAGCATCTCTCTTCTCCTTTTGTGTCTCTCCTGTCTAGAGAGTTAAATCCAAATTTGCTAAAAAGCATCTGAAATCCTTGCTGATAGGACTTCTTGAATGTCATTTTCCACTGATTCTCACCTCACACACCACTCTCCAGCAATGCAGCTACAAACTATTTATAATTATTCAAACTAGCATTATAGGCTGATGTATCTACCTTTGCTGACATTCATCTTTCTACCTGGAAAAGGCAATGTAGAATATAAATTCAAAAGCTCTATTCAGTCTATCATTGATGGTCATTTAGGTTGATTCCATGTCTTTGCTATTGTGAAGAATGTTGCAATGAACATACACATGCATGTGTATTTATCACAGGATGATTTATATGCCTTTTAAACTCAGTAATGGAAATGCTGTATTGAATGGTATTTCTTTCTTTAGGTATGCAGTCACAAAAGAAAAATAAGATCATGTCCTTTGCAGGGACATAGATGGAGCTGGAGGCCATTATCCTTAGCAAACTAACACAGGAACAGAAAACCAAATACCACATGTTCTCACTTATAAGTGGCAGCCAAATGATGAGAACACATGGACACATAGAGGGAAACAACACACACTGGGGCTTATTCAAGGGTGGAAGGTGGGAAAAGGGAGAGGACCAGAAAAAACAACTAAGGGGTACTAGGCTTAATACCTGCGTGATGAAATGATCTGTACAACAAAACCCCATGACACAAGTTTACCTATGTAACAAACTTGCACATATACCCCTGAACTTAAAATAAAAGTTACAAAAATAAATTCAAGAGCTTTAGTAATAAAATCAGAGGTCAGAAAACTACTGCTCAATGGCCAAACCCATTTGTCATAAATCAAGTTTTACTGGAAGACAACCAAGCTCATTCAATTGCATATTTTCTGTTGCTGCCTACATTGTCTGCTAATATTGTTTATATTTTCTAGCACAATTCTACTATAAAGGCAAAGTAGTAGTGAAAAAGACCAAATGGCTCACAAAGCCTAAAATACTTACTATCTGGCCCTTTACAGAAAAAAAATGTACTAGCTCCCTGAATGAAATAATTAATTCTTCCAAAATATAGTCTATGTTTAAGGTACCATTATATATTTAAATTAGAAATAATTGTAATCATGTTTATATAAGAAATGACAATTGGGGAAATATAAATCAGAACATATAGAACCTGACAGACACAACTTACAGTTTTGGTAGCTTACCTAAAGTAAATATTAAATGCAACAGAATTTGCTATAACACTCTTAATATACAGAAGCTCCAATCACCTTTGAAATAATACAGAAACCTAGAATTGATGAACCATGATATATATCTGTCCTTTTTTTGAGACAGTTCCATGAGAGTTCCTTTAAAAGAACTCTTCAGAGAAGCATTTAGGCAATATACACGGACTAATCTATGAAACCGAAGGCAAGCCAAGAAGACAACCCATCTTCCAGCTAGGAATGAAAGGCTCTCTGATCCCTCTTGTTGTTAATTATGTACTTATTTGGCTCATTCTGATTCCATTCTTGAACCTCAGCTCCAGCTTTATACTATTCTCCAGTAATGGATAATCTTGTCATCTGGCCAGATCCCTTCTTGGGGCTGATGTACCCATCCCTCGGCTACTAGGAACAACAGGTTCTGTGCTCCTCATTGGGAATCACCCTGTGCTACAGCAAAGGTCTCACTCAAGGTTATACCCAACCCTGAGGGTGGCCTGAAGCCAAGGACTGCTAAAATGGGGATGTCAACGGCTCAGCTCTAAACTGGAAACAACTCCTAAGGACCAGCTCATCTCCTGAACTCAGTTGCAATCAACCTCAGCTGCAACTGCCTGTGGATCAACTTCTCCTTCTGCACATCCTCACCTTCCTCATATCCTCATAGATGTATCTCCCTAAAATCCTTCTGTCCACAACTCTCAATCTCAGAGTCTATTTACAGGAAACCCAACCTCTACCACTCCACAACTCAGATCTACTTTTTCATATGTCCGACTGTTTTACACAGACTTGTTCCCTACTTACTACTTCCATTGTGCCTAAATCTGGAAACCACATTTTAATTTTATCTTTCTAACAATGTAATGCACCCACAATGTGGCTAAAGAATGTACTGAAACTCAAAAAGAATGACCTTTTAAAGGAAAATTTTGGTTTTATATTTTAAAAAAAAAACAATACCCACAACAAGAAAATTAACCTTAAAATTGTATCCCTCTCTACGATGATTAGTAGGAATTCAGTGTTGACATGGTCAAACTCAATCACTTCATCCATAAGGCAGGATTTGGCCCCATACACCACTAGTAACCATAATTTAAAAGTGTCTCCTATAACTTTGTAAATTACATACCACTCCTGAGGTAGGAAATACATCACTAATACTTCCATCAGCTTCCCATGCTACGGTTATACGACCATATGTGCCTTTCAAGCGTTCAACATTCAAGGTTACTAGGCTATCTTGCTCCATTTCTTCCACTTGCTTATATAATGAATTCTGAAAAAGTACACAGAAAGTCACAGAGGGTTACCTGAAATTACATAATCAGATTTCTTTTTTTGTCTAATGTTATTATGAATTTGCAAACTTCACGGTCCTAAGCAACATGACATAGTAAGTGAAAACAACAATTAAAAAACAGTCACATAGAATGACCATGATTTAAAACATACATGTTTGAATAAGTAAAAGACTAAGTGAAAGTAAAGAAAAATGTTAATTATTATAGGATTATTTTGTTTGTTTCTATATTTTTCGAATTTTGCTCAGGGAACATATATTACATTAATACTCAGAAAGCATGTACTTTTGTAAAAGTATTCATAGCATGCAAAAAGTTTGTAGAACAGAAAGGATATAGAGTTAGGAGAGCAGGGAAGCCTTTTTCCCCTTTGTAACCTCTGGCAATCCCTCTAGGTCTTCGTTTCCTATTTGTAAAACAAAAGCTTGACCTACATGGTTTCCAGCATCCCATCCATGCGCAAGGTTGTCATGAGAATTAGAGCTTTCTCCTTGATCATTCACAAATGTCTGTTATCCTTAAATTCATATCCTCTGAAACGTTTCTGTGGGTTATCCTGTCTCCATTGATGGTGTTTCATCCTTAGCTCATGGCCTTTACAACTGTGTTTTCCTGCCTGAAATATCCCTTTCCCTTTTGATAGAATTCCTTACTTTCTTTGTTCTTCTTATCTATGCTTCCTAGCCTCTTTCTTTTGTCCCAAACTAATTATCTATTTCTGTGTGACTACAACATTCTTCACCAAACATACACAACATCTCTTGTCAGCCATTTCACGAACTGTTCCTCAAAATGAATGCTTCAAGCAATCTCTTCTTGCAATACTCCTGGATTTTTCATATCAGTAAAGCAAGAATAAAGAGTGTAAAGATTTTTAAAAATCTTTCCAATCAGGTCACTATGATAACCTGAAAAGAGATTCCCCCATTAATTTCTTAAAACTTATGAGAGCTTCTACTTAGAATGCTAATTTGAGTAGCCATTCTATCCTTTAGCAATATTTTACACAGTATTTTAACACATTGTTACAGATGTTACATAGTAATAAAATCTTGCTCCAGGCAATCAAGCATTCCTAAATAAAATGCCCTGATTTTAAAATATGCACATAATTTATTCACAAAAGACAATGCCTTTTTAAAAAGCCAGCTCTCTCTGGCTCCATGCCCTCCATTAATGAAGGTTAATAAAATAAGTACTTTATGAAGCCAGAAAATATTCGAGAAATTCTCATTATCTACTATATCTCATTTTGAAATGAGATTGTCCAGACATAAAAGACCTGTAATGAAGAATTCTACTGAACAGATTGAAAGAATTCAGTATCTGTTGGCAAGTATTAACTAACAGTAATTTTATGTCTCCAGAACAATTTTGGAACAAGCTTCATAAAGGGAAATCTACCATGCTCAAACAGTTGAGGAATAGCACGTGCTCTCCATCTGCCACAAGGCTGCAGGGTGAGAAGATGAAACCACATAGCAGAGCATGTCAGTTCTCACCCCAAGAAGCCCAGCTCTGCCCTACAGACTTGTATAAGGCCTTGAGAAGGCCTTGTAAGTGTCGTGCTTCTCCCACAGAATGACAGGTATGACAGGTTCATCCTAAGCCCCTAATGTGTGCCAGGCACTTCTCTGGGTGCAGGGATAAAGCTGTGAACACAGCAGTGTCCCAGCTCTCATACTCTTCAATTCTTGTATAAAAAAAAAAAAAAAAAAAAAAAAAACCTTGATGATAGACAAACTAGGAAATTATAAGTGTCATAAAGAAGAAACTTTTTATAATGATAAAAAGATATAGAATGATGGTGGGGAGCTGCAATTTTCCATCAATGAAGATCTTTCTGGTAAGGTGTCATTTTGCAGAGATCTGAAGAAAGTGAAGACACAAGTGAGTACCTAATAAAAATAGGAGTACTCTTGTTTCTTTCTAACTTTCCCCACCCACGACCCAGTTCATGTCTTATGAGTTGCCTTTTCTTTCACAATAGCCACTGGCCACATGTGGCTATTCACCAATTGAAATGTAGTTAGTGTAGCTAGTCTATAAGTGTAAAATGCACACTAGAGTTTGAAGACAAGATATGAAAAATGTAAACTATTTCCTTAATGATTTTATGTTCACTGCATGTTGAAAAAATATTTCAGATATATTGGGTTAAATAAAATATATTAAAATCAAATGACTTACTTCTTTCTACTTTTTAAAAAATGTAGGCTGCTAGGAAACTTACATTTTCATATGTGGCACACATGATATCCCTATTGGGCAGAGATGCCTCAGAAGAAGCTGATCTATGCTTACTTAGCTCCAGGGATGGGCCAGATTGAGTAGCAGTGTAAACTTCTGACCCTTGCATGCAATAGTCACAAGACTTTAAGCACATCCAAAATTCCTCATCTTATCCCCTAAACCTGCTCTTCCTATATCCATAAGTCAGTGAACACGCTTCCCATAGCTCCATCAGTTATTACTGTAATAATTCCTAACTGGTCTATTTCTGTCCTTGCCCACTTACAACCTATTCTCTGTAATACGGTCAGAGTTGTTCCTTTTAAAATGTGAGTCGGATCATTCACTTTTCTACTCCACCCCCTTCAAAGGCTCTCTAATTCCCTCAGGGTCCAAATTCATTACAATGCTAGCGGGCTAATGCAGGAAATTGTTCATACAGCAAACCTGACTGCTATCCATCTGGACAACGAGACGAAAGCCATTGTTCACAGGTCGGCTCTCTGCTGGTGTCTGGGAACTTGGATTTCAAGAGAGTTCCCACCATTCCCAGAACTGTTAAGCAGCTGCCAGTGCCTACACTGCATAATAATTGTGGTTTATGCTGAACATTCATTTTCTTTCTGAGAGTCTAGAATTTTGGTATGTGCCAGGCAGAGGGTGCCTGCATGATCATGATCAGACCCCAGTTAAAATCCTGGGTCCTGTGTCAATGGGTGGGGTTGGGAGTGGGAATCTTAGAAGCTTGCCCTGGCTTCCTCTGGACTTTACCCCATGAGCTTTTTCCCTTCAATGATTTTATTTTGTATTCTTTGCTGTAATAAATCATAGCCATGGGTATGACTAAATGCTAGGTCCTGTGAGTCCTCTTAGTGACTCATCGAAACTGTGGGTGATACTGGGAATTCCTGACACAGAGCCCTGGCCCTGCACTGTTGAACCTCATCCCCTGTCACATACAGACATCAGCCACAGTGGCCTCCTTGTTGCTCCAGATGGGCAGGGCTGCACTGCAGGGCCTTTGCTCTTGCTGATGGGTCCTTCTGCTTTAAATATTCCTACCCAGCTATTACATAGCTCACACCCTCATCTCCCACCGATCTTTGTCCTTCTATCATTTCCTCCAAACAGCCCTTACTGATCATCCTATTTTAGATTTCCCCACATGCAACCTCCACTCCCTCCCTTGCATTCTCCATCTGCCTTGCCTGCCTAACATTTCTTCATAGTACACTCATCACCATCAAATATAGCACATATTTTCTTATGTCTGTGTTTACTGTCTTTCTCCCCTTGCTCTCTCTAGAATTTAAGGATCATGAAAATAAAGAATTTTGCCATTTTTATTTTCTATCATGACTCTAGCATCTGAAACAGTATCTGGTACATAACAGGCGTTTGTTAAATGACTGCTGCATGATTCAGTGAATGAATGAGTGAGTGGGCTTGTTACCCAGTTCTGGACAATGAGATATAAGCCATTTTCTAGAGTCTTTTGGGAAATGTCTTCCTTACTTTGAGAATCTCATAAAATATATCCCTCTCCCCAAATGAACATAAACAGGAACATAGTAACCTTAACAATAACATCAGCTTTCAAACAACCAAATGAAAGTCAATTTTGTGATGGCAAAGTAGAGAGATGGAAACAATCTAAGCCATAATGACACGGTAGAGTATCCAACTAACCCCGAAGCTCACCTTCTTTTAGGACATGCTCTTGGTGTATAGGCAAATTTGGGTTAGGTTTTCCTTATATGAAAAATATTTCAGAGAAAGATACATGATAGCTGCAGTTATAACTCGAATTCAGAAGAAGAATTCACTTTGTCAAAAGGACTAAATGATGTAAATAAGAGATGTCCTTTTGCTTGCTGATAAAGAAATACGAAGTCTGGGCATAGGAGTGACTTAGGATTTGCATGGTTCTCTTTCTTCAGGAAAAGACATCTACACGTCCAACGTACATATAATTACAACACTCTCTCTCTCCTCCACCCTCCCCCTACCCCACCTCTCATTCTCTTCCCCTCTCCACAGAAGTAACAAAAGCATAATATGACAGTAATATATTCGTATGTGATGTGTATATCACACAGTATATATTGTATTTAGAATCTACGTCATCCTTTCTCTCTGGTAACAGAACTAACAGCAGAGTCAAACTTTTAGACCAAGATCAACCTGTTACATTTCAAAGTCAATCCTATAAAGGTAATCTGAAAATAGCAAAAAGATTAGGACAAGTTGACTCAGAATCCAGTGTGTAAGACTGTAAATTGCAAAATTCAGAATTTTTGAAAGTAGAATTCACCCTAGAATGCAGCATAAAAGGGAGGCAGGGGAAAGGGAAGCGAGAGAGGCTGATGATACATACTCAAACTATGACTTGCTGAGTGCTAATAATAGCTAATACACAAATACAATAAATCAAACATTTGCATTGCAAGTGCAGGGTCTTCAGTATCATTACCTGAGCAAATGCAACAATTCCATAGGCATCATCATTAGACAGGATGGTTATTGTTACAGAATCATTAATACCAATCTCTGCTCCTCCTTTGGGATTTTTAAGTTGAACTTTGAAGGATTCTTCTTTTTCTGGAACTGTATCATCAAGGATATTTACTGCTATTGTAGCTTCTCTGTCACCCGGTTCAAATATCAGTTCACCTGAACTACCATAAGAAGCATATACAAAATAAGTCAACTACAACAAATTTAAGACATATACATAGTAGACTACTCATAAAGTTACCATTACATTAATTGATATTAAAGGTTTGGAAGAATCACAACATTTCATAAATAAAATTTTAATCCAAAATATTCATGTAATACTGATTAACTTGGTAGAATAGATATTAGAAATATGGATAATAACCAAATTTCAGGCTGATAAATAACTCTTATATTTTGTATATTTTTCAGTCACTAAATAAAGTCTTGGAAATGAACTGTCATATAAAATTACGGTGAGCATAAATATACTTAGCATAAAATGTTGAACCTACCTAGGAATAAAGTCAGAATGGCTAGAAATGTAGGCTAGCTCATATATATGTGAATGAGTTCCCACTAGAGCTATTAAATTCTTGCTTGAATTAAGGGACTTTACTGTAACAGAAGCCACATCATAAGCAGAAGGTACTTCCAGAACAAAAGAGAATTGATTAAGCTCTGAATTCCAGCAGTAAAGAGCAGACATATCTTGGCCAACAAGAAGTATGTGGGCTGCAGGAAGGAAAGAAAAGACAACTTAAGATGTAAACTGTCACCTCCCACACTCCCTGCATCGGTTCCAAAGCAAAATCTTCCAAAGTCTCAAAGTTCCATTGTGATTCCTGAGGTAACTAAATATGCTTCAATTTCTGAAATAACTGGATGTAAATAATAATTTTTTAAGTGCTTTGGAATGACCAAGCCAGCTTGATGAGGTATCTATACCCATTTAATAAAAAAGAAATTACTAGCTGCTAAAACTCAAACTAATTTTAAACTCTTTTATATTCATCTTAATATTTATTAGATAGCAAAGTAGGATATTTTTAAAAGTGAAACATACTTATAATCCCTTCATGAAATATTTCATTTTCCTTTCTAGTTACCATTCATATGAATTCATAATTGACAGTTATAAACAGTATAAATACAAAAAACTCTTAATTCACAATATTACACCATGTCTATACTATTACAGTGTTCTATGTTTCTATATAGTTTTCAAGTCTATAATTTCAGTGCATAAATACATATGGTTGATCAAAATATATTTAATAATTTCCCTACATTTGATATTTGTTATTGTATATTTAATTATTAAACATTAAGTAGAAACAGAATTCTTCATGTTAATTATCTTCACTTGATAAATTCTTCAAGTTAATTAATTAGGCCAAAGGATATGAACAAAGTTATGACTCTTAAAGTATATTCTTCCAGTGTTTTTGAAATGTTATCAGGAAACCATACTTTTGATAGTTCAAAGCAAGGTTGGGTACAGTGGCTCACACCTGTAATCCTAGCACTTTGGGAGGCCGAAGCAGGAAGATTGCTTGAGCCCAGGAGTTCGAAACCCGGCAACACAGTGGGAGCCTGCCTCTACAAAAAATTTAAAAAAATTGGCCAGGCATGGTGGCAAGCACCTGTGGTCCCAGCTGTCTGGGAAGCTGAGGTGGCAGGATTGTTTGAGCCCAGGAGGTCAAAGTTGCAATGAACCATGATCATGCTACTGCACTCTACCCTAGGCAACAAGGTGAGATCTTGTCCCTATATACATATCAGTTAATAGGGTTGCACCTAAAAAAAAAGAAGTAAAAAATAGCTGAAAGGACATATTTTTTTCTACACAAGTTTAGAAGGAAAGGAGCTTACTATGTTATATACAATACTAAATAATTTTCAGACTTAAATAGAACTAGGAGAAAAAATGAGAAATCATAGAAAAACATGAACAAATTCCAGTATTTAGATAACCACATTGGAACATAAAGATATCAAATGAGATTGATTAGATATTAAAATAGCACCAAGAATAAGAAAGCAGAAGCCTCTTCTACAATTTCAGCTCATAGGTTACAATGGGAAGCCCCATATCCTTACTCTTACATATCAAGAACTATTGATCATGCTTTTTTATAGTAATGGATTTAAGTACTATCACACTTTAGCAAATGTTGCACAAAAAGTTAAGGCATCCAAAAAAAGGGTTATCAATAAACTTGCATTTTAAATGGCCATATAATTTTCATAAAGTTTTATAAAACTGGAGACACTCAGTAAAAAAATGAATTCAGGGGGATCTCAACATCCCTCAAGTTTAAAATGAGCTGATTCAATAGTCTCAACCAAGATAATCTCTGCCTGTAGTAAAATGACCTTCTGTACTTTGGACTTCCAATGTATATGAGCAAACCAAGGCCCTCCTCTAAGCTCTATAATCAGTAGTGTTTACTCTGCATGTGAATGGCAAACTTAACATATTCCAACCAACCTCATTTTCTGTGTCCCTAAAAGCCTGGTCCTCTCCCAAGCAATCACCACCATGGTAGTTACAGCACTACCATTCACCACCAAATGCCCAAATTAGGGCTCATCTTTGACATCCTCTTTTTTGCCTACCTCCGTATCTAATCTATCACCAACCCCCGTGGTTCTACTTGTGAGACATCATCTGAATCAATCTCCTTTAACCCGCATCACCTACCACTTTCCAAGCTTCATCATTCAACATCTCTAAAGAATGAGCCTCCAGCTCTTTCTCAGACATCTTCTCTTCTAACATTTTTCTTCCATGGCAGCCACACATGCATGCACACCTGTGCGCGCACACACACACAAACTCTCTTTCTCTCTGCCCATCTCTCTATCTCCACCTCCCCATCCCCTCCTCAAGAAAGGCATCCCAATACTCTTAGGATAAAGACCACAATCCTTTAAGTCCTATCTGATTACATCTTCAGTTAAGCCCAGTATCACTGTTCCCTTACTGTCTGTATTTTGGCCACATTTGTCCCTTTTTAGTTCTTACCTAAAAGCACATGCTCACCACCACCACCTGACCTCTCTGAACATGCTGTTCCCTTAGTCTGGAGCCTGCTCCATCATTAACTCTACCTCTTGAACTCCTACTCAACATATAATTCTCAATTAAATGATTCTTCCTTAAGTAAGGTTTCTGGGCATCTCTTAGACCAGGGCAAGTCCTCTCATTTTGTAGTATGAAAGTATTGTAGTCTTTCATAGCAGTTATCCATTTATAACTAGAAACTTATATGTATGATTATACACAATATCTCTCTTCCATGCTACATACGAAACTTCTTCAGGACAGGGTTTATATGTAGTTTTGCTTACCCTTGTTTCCCCAGGGTCTACCAATGGGCTTGGTACATAATTGGCACTTAAAATATCTATTAACTACTAAAGGAGAAAAGGGTGAGAGGGAACCTAAGTTTGTATGTCCTCATGGTCCTTGTCATATTCATTCTTCTTCTTCCATTTAAAGCATTCAGTCACCACCCAGTAATCTCTGTCAAGTCATTAACCAGAATAAATATGTGATCCTCGTAGTTATGGCTCCAATCTAATACTTTTAATAAAATATTTGACACATTCAAAATAAGAAAGCCCTTGAACATTATTTAATGCATAATTTCAGCTTTCAGGAGATCTATAATAAGCCATTCTAAATAATTACCTACAATCTTTTCATACTTCTACAGCCTCAAGTCACAGAAACAAAAGAAATAAAGAGACCTCACAATGGGTTCTTTAACAAGCCTCTGGCAGAATTTTTCGCAAATTCTTTTAGAAAGTATGCCTATTATATATTTTTTAAATCTTTAAAGAGAATTCTATAACTTTATTTAATGGTCCTTTCAGGCAGCACTCATCATCCTTAAAAACATTCATTAGGCAACTATTTTGAATAATAATAAGTGACTCAAAGAGACATAGTTAGTCCACTTGAATACTTGAGGAATAAGAAAAGCAAACATAATAAAGGCAAAAAACTAAAGGACAGGTAGACAAAAACTAAACAAATATATGATGAAAGACACATAATTTACTCAACAAATCACTTGTTGAATGAATGAAGTCACTCAAGTTGTATATCTTAGGATAATAACAGATTTATAACTAGCCAAAGTGTTGGCAATGTAAAGAGAAGTTATTTAAGGAACGAATGAGCAGAACAGAGACAGGCAGAGGACTCTAACAGCAAAGTAAAGATAGTATGGAGGCCAGGAAGTGATGTAACAGTCCAGGTAGGAAGTGGCTGGAGACTGGGAGAATGTGGTATGGGCATTCCACAGGGATGAGGAGGAAGGAGTAGAAAACATGGAAACAAAGTACAATGTGAGAAACAATCTATAAAAAGTGAGAGGTAAATAGAATGACATCACCAAGAAGGTGAAATAGGAATTCTCTGGCTCTACTGTTTTCTACAGAAATCCAGTTTGCAGCTATTCAGAGACAAGAATGCCTTGATGAATATCCCAGAACATGGGAGTGAGGATGAAACAACCCCTTGGACCACAAAGAACAGCTACGCTGGAAATGTAAGAGGAATAGTTTCTCTTTGACTATGTTGCCCCTCCCCCAAGCCAGCACAGTCTGGCACACAAGAGATTCCCCAGGAACTGTGGGTTTTTACAGAGGGAAGAGAGTTGAGTTGGAGGCAGACATTCAGCTTCCCCAACATTCTGGGCCCATTCACAGGTTAACACTCCCTTGTCTTGCCCCACTGGAAACACTGGCAGTATCAACAGTGTTTGATACTGTTGTACCTGAGGTCACTTACAAACAACTAACAGGTGTAGGGCTCACAGTGACGGACATGCAGATCTTGGCGGTGGCTCTGCCTTGTGGCCAGTGGAGGCACACTACCAGAAAGGATACCCAACAGCATTGCTCTGTATGAGGCACAGTTGACAGGCCTCCCAGGCCCAAATCCCTGGCCAGCCTCCACACCCAGCCTTTGTGCTCTCCTTAAAACTTCCCCAGGCCAGGAGATAGCAGCATGTTGATAAGTATCTGCTGAGTGAACATCTAGCTCCACCCAAGCCCAGTGATTGAGCTGCAACCCAACCAAGCTCTAGTGTACTCTTAAGTCCTTTCTCAGGCCAGAAGGCAGGGGTACATTTGTGATCATTCACAGAGGGAGCATCTGACACCACCTAGATGCAGCTACAGAGCTGTGACCTAACCAAGCCCTGGTGATCTCCTTCACAGCCACTTCCAGGCCAAGAAGCAAGGGCAGGTCAGCATTATCCACAAAGGGACTCTCTGACCCTTCCCAGACCTACTGATTATCCAAAGAGAGCATCTGACCCTACTCAGACCCAGTTGCACAGCTGTGACTTAGCCAAGCCCCAGTACTTTCCTTAACTTCACTCCAAGCTAGAAGTTAAAAGCAGGTCAGTGATTATCTGAATCTAGTCCTGCCCAGACTTAGCTAGTGAGCATCAATCCAACCAAATCCTGGGGTTCTCCTTAAGCCCTTGCCAGGCCAGGAGTCAAGTGCATGTATGTGAATGTCTTCTGAGGAGAGCATCTGACCCTGCTCAACTCCAGTAGCTAAACAGCTACTGAACCAAACCTCAGTGCTCTGCTTAAGGATAGACTAGTATGGGAGGCAAGCCCATGTCCATGCATATCTACGCAGCATAGTCTGTGGTTCTGCCTACCCCGAGTAGTTAAATAGCAATCTAAACACCTCGCCCAGTCTCCCAGCCAAGTAGGTGGCCCTGCCCAGATACAGATCCCAAACCACAGTACTGGCCAGCCAGGGAAGCCAATCTACAACACTGTCTGATCAGAGGCAATTACTAAGCCCAGGCAACAGCTCTGCCTTACTGAAGACCCCAACCAGAGATCTCACTGGATCTCAGAGCACAGCCAGCACTTCCATTTGATCCCAGGTTACAGGTAACAGCCCAGCCCAAGTACAAAACATGATAACAAAGTCTACTTGTCTGGGGTCACTACCAACTAACCCAACCAGAATCCCAAGCTAGACTAAATAGTGAAGTTCTATCACCACCACAGAACACTAGAAAAGCCTGAAAAGGGTGGCTGTTTCCTCACATGTGCAGATGCCAACACAGGATTTTTTAAAAATCAGGGAAATATGACACCACCAAAAGAAATTAATAAAGTTCCAATAATGAATCTTGAAAAAATGGAGATCTATAAAATGAATAATTAAAAAATTCAGAATAATTCTCTTAAAGAAGTTCAGGGAACTATAAGAAAATACGGACAAAAAAGTAAATGCAATTTGGAAAACAATTCATGAACAAAATAAGAAATCTGATCAAGAAATAAAAAGAAACAATAAAATCAGCAACACCAGAGATAAGGAATATAATGACTTTCTAAAAATTCAGTAGAAAATTTCAACAGCAGACTTGACCAAGCAGAAGAAAGAAAATCAGTGAATTAAAAGATAGGATACTTGAAGTTCTCCAGTTAAAGCAGCAAAAATAAAAAAGAATGAAAAAGAACAGAGAAGGCATATAGGAATTATGTGACACAATCAAGAGAACTAAACAGTACATAACAGGAGTTCCCAAAGAAGAGAAAGAAAAAATACCAAGAATCATTATTTTAAAAAATAATGGCTGAAAAATGCCTAAATCTAGGGAAAGACAACACTATCTAGAAATTGGAAGCTCAAAGTTCTCCAATCAAATTCAACTCAATGAACCATTCACCAAGACAAAAATCAAATGCAAAGAAAGAATACTGAAAGCAGCAAGAGATAGAAAATATAATCACATTCAAAGGAGTCTCAATATGGCTAATTAGCAGAAGTCTTGGCAGAAACCCTGCAGACCATGAGAGAGTAGAATAATAAACTCAAAGTAATGAAGGAGGGGAAAAAAAACTTCCACCAAGAATACTTTAGTCAGGAAAGTTGTCCTTCAGAAACAAGAAAAGAAATAAATTTTTCCCCGACAAAGGCTTAGAGAGTTTGTCACCACTAGGCCTGCTCTATAGAACTGCTAAAGGGAGTTCTTTAAGCTTAAATTAAAGTCTGATAACAACATAAAACATGTGAAAATTTAAAAAAAAACTGAATGGTATAATATAGTCATGTTCAGGATATTCTAATAATGTAAGGTGATTATATAAAGCAAATTTATCTCTAATAAGAGGTTTAAAAGACAAAACTATTAAAAATAACTGTGGCTATAATAAATTGTTAAGAAATACAAATTACAAAAAACATTCGGAGATCAAAATCAAAAAGTTTTAGGGGAGAGAACATAAAAATACAGTTTTTGTTTGCTATGAAGTTTTCATCAAATTTAAATAGCTGTTTTTGAGTACAAGATGTTTTATGTAAGCCTCATGGTAACCACAAAGCAGAAAACTACAGTGGAAGCAAAAACTATAAAAAGAAAGGATTCAAAGCAGACCCCCAGAGGAAACCATCAAGCCCCAAAGGAAAACAGCAAGAGAAGAAGAATGAAACAAAAGAGCTACAAAACAAACAGAAAACAAATAATGAAAGGGCAGTAGCAAGTCTGTTCCTATTAATAATTATCCTGAATGAAATGGATTAAGTTCATCAAAAGACACAGAATGGCTGAATGTATTTAAAAAAAAAAAAGATCCAACCATATGCTGCCTACAAGAGACTATTTACCAATAACGACACTTATAAAGTGAAAAAGAAGGAATCGGAAAAGGTATTCCTTGCAAATGTAAGTCAAAAGAGAAGAGTAGCTATCCTTATATCAGGTAAAATAGACTTTAAGCAAAAAACTATAAAAAGGGACAAAGAAGACCATTATATAAAAACAAAAGGGTAAATTCATCAAGAAGACATAACAATTATATATACACCCAACATTGGAGCACCTAAATAATAAAGCAATTATTAAATGATATGAAGGCAGATATAGACTGCAATACAATAATAGTAGGGGACCCCAGTACCCCACTTTCAACAATAAACTGACTATCTAGACAGCGCATCAATAAGAAAACACTGGACTTAAATTATACTGTAGACCAAATAGACCTAACAGACATATACAAAATCTTCTATCCAACAGCAATAGAATATACGTTCTTCTCAAAAAAACAGAACATGTTTCAGGATAGACTGTATGTTAGGCCACAAAACAAGTCTTAACAAATTTAACAGCACTGAAAGCATAGCAAGTATGTTTTCTGATCATAAGGGCATTAAGCTAGAAATCAATAACAGAAGAAATTTTGGGAAATTCAAAATATATAGAAATTAAATACACTCTGAACAACAAATGACTTGCAGAAGAAATAAAAAGATACCTTAAGACAAAAATAAAAATAATATACTAAAATGTATGGTATGCAGCAAAAACAGTCCAAAAAGGAAAATTTATAGCAATAAACACCTGTATTGAAAAAGAAATAAAATCTCAAATCAATGGTCTAATATTACAACTAAAGGAAATAGAAAAAGAACAAACTAAGCCCAAAGTTAACAGAAGGAAGCAAATAACAAAGAGCAAAAATAAAAGAAAGAAAGACTAGAAAAACAATAGAAAAAAAATAAAACTAAGAATTGTTTTTTTGAAAAGAAGAGGTTGACAAACCCTTAGCTACATCTACTAAGAAAAAAAGTGAAGATTCAAACAAAATCAGAAATAAAAGTGGAGACATTACAACAGATACCACAGAAACACTGAAATACAAAGGATCAAGAGAAACTACCACAGTTATGTGCCAAAAATTGGATAACCTTGAAAAAATGAATAAATGTCTAGACACATAGCACTTACTAAGACTGAATAATCATGAAGAGACAGAAAACCTAAGCAGCTCAATAATGAACAAGGAAATTAAACCAGTCATAAAAAGACTCATATCAAAGAAAGTCTCAGAACCTGATACCTTCATGGCTGAATTCTACTAAACATTTAAAGAACAAATACCAATCCTTCTTAAATTATTCCAAAAAACTGAAGAACAGAGGATAGTTCCAAACAGAGGAACAGAGGATATAAAGGCCAAAGACATTGTAAGAAAAATAATTACAGGCCAATATCTCTGATGAACATAGATGCAAAAATCCCTAGTAAGACAACAGCAAATTAAATTCAACAATGCAATAAAGGAATCATTAACCATGATCAAGTGGGATTTATTCTTGGAATTTATGGATAGTTCAATATATGCAGATCAATAAATGTGATTCACCACACTAAGAAAGTGAAGAATAAAAACCAAATAATCATCTAAATCGATGCAGAATAAGCATTTGAAAAAAATCAACATCCTTTCATGATAAAAGCTGTCAAAATAATAAGTATAGAGGAAATGCTCTTCAACACAATGAAAGTCACATATAACAAACAAGTAACCAACATTATCCACAATAGTGAAAAGTTGAAAAAGGTTTTCTCCAAGATCCTGGCCAAGACGAAGATGCCCACTATTGTCACTTCCTTTCAACATAGTTCTGAAAGTTCCAGCCAAAGCAATTAAGCGAGAGAAAGAAATAAGACATACCTAAACAGGAATGGAAGAAATTAAATTGTCTCTGCTTGCTGACAATATGTTTTATATTTGAAAACCCCAAAGCTTGCATTAAAACAAACTCTTAGAACTGATAACTGAAGTCAGTAAAGTTGCAGGATACAAAATCAACATACAAAAATCTGTAGCATTTCTATACACTAATAACTAGCTATCCAAAAAAGTTAAGAAACAATCCTATTTACAACAGCAATAAAAAATAAGATAAAATATTTTGCAGTAAATTTAACTAAGAAAATGAAAGACTCGTATACTGAAAACTGTACAACACCAATGAAAGAAATAGAAAAAAACACAAATAAAAAGATATCCCACATTCATGAACTGAATGAATGTTGTTAAAATGTCCATGCTCACCAAAGTGATCTACAGATTCAATACAGTCCTTATCAAAATTCCAGTATCATTTTTCCATTTTCACAGAAATAAAAAAAAATCTTTAAATTCTTATGAAACCACAAAAGACTCTGAATAGCCAAAACAATCTCAAACAAAAAGAACAAGGCTGGATGCATCACACTACCTGACTTCAAAATATAAAGCAATTATGATCAAAACATCATGGTACTGGCATAAAAACAGACTGACTGATCAAATGGGATAGGACAAAAAGCCCAGATATTAATTCACACATTTACAACCAATTGATTTTTGACAAAGGTGCCAAGAACACACAATGAAGAAAGAAAGTCTATTCAATAAATGGTGTTGAGAAAACTGGATATCCACATGTGAAAGAATGAAATTAGATCCATATTTCACACCAAATACATAAATCAACTCAAAATAAAGACATTAAGCTATAAACTACTCAATGAAAACAGGGGGAATATCTTCATGACATTAATTTGGGCAAGGATTTTTTTGATTCACTCCAGAAGTTCAGGCAACAAAAGCAAAAATAGACAAATGGGTTTGCATCAAACTAAAAAGCTTCTGCACAGCAAAGGAAACGATTCACAAAATGAAGGAACAACCCAAAGAATGGGAAAAAACATTTTAAAACCATACAGCTATCTGATAAATGGTTAATATAACTCAATAGCAAGGAAACAACCCAATTAAAAAATGTGCTAGGCAGGGCCCGGGGGCTCATGCCTGTAATCCTAGCACTTTGGGAGGCTGAGGCGGGTGGATCATGAGGTCAGGAGTTTGAGACCAGCTTGGCCAAGATGGTGAAATTAGCTGGGCATGGTGGTGGGTGCCTGTAATCCCAGCTACTCGGGAGGCTGAGGTAGGAGAATCACTTGAACCTGGGAGGTAGAGGTTGCAGTCAGCCAAGATTGCACCACTGCACTCTAGCCTGGGCAACAGACCAACTCTGTTTCAAAAACATAAAAATAAAAATAAAAATAAAATTGGCTAGTGTCTGAAAACACACTTCTCAAAAGATGTCTTATATGTGGCCAACAGGTTCATGAAAAAAATGCTGATCACTAATCATTAGGAAAATAAAAATTAAAACCAAAATAAGCTATCACCTCATACCTATTAGAATAAACCTTATAAAAAATAAGTGTTGAAGAAGAGAAAAGGAAATCCTTGCACATGCACTGTTGGTAGAAATGCAACTAGTAAGATGTCATAGAAAATGGTATGGAGGTTCCCCCAACAATGAAACAGAATGATCCAGCAATACCCGCTTCTGTCTGGGAATACATCAAAAGAAATTGAAATCAATATGTCAAAGGGATATCTGCACTCCCATGTTCATTATAGCACTATTCACAATAGTCAAAATGTGAACTCAACCTATATATCTATGAACAGATGAATGGATAAAGAAAATATGGTATATATACATGATGGAATACTATTCAACTTTAAAAGAACAAAATTCTGTCATTTGGGACAACATGGATGAATCTGGAAGACGTTATGCCAAGTAAATAAGCTAGGCACAGAAAGACAAATACTGCATGATCTCACTAGTTGTGTAATCTTTTAAACGTTGAATTCATAGCAAAGAGTACAACAATAGTCACCAGGGTAGGGAAGAGCAAAAGAATGGGAAGTTGGTGGTCAAAAGGTACAAAGTTTTGGCTAGACAGGAGGAATTTTTGAAATCTGCACACCAGGGTGACTATAATCAATAATAATGTATAGTATATTTCAAAATAACTTAACAGTACATTTCAACTGTACCATCACAAAAATGTTAAGTGATGGATATGTTATTTAGCTTGATTTAATATTCCACATTGCATACATTTATCAAAACATACTACACTTAATATATGTAATATAATTACAACTTATAAATTAAAAATAATACTAAATTAAAAGTTAGACATAAATAACCTATGATTCCTGGTCAGTAGTCGAGGTGACTGAAGGTTAACACTGCCTATATGTTAAATGCCTGATAAAGAAAGCAGTAGTCGGGCACCTAAGGGAAAAATTCCAAATACTGACTCCAGTATTTGTGCTAAATCCTCCAGTCTTCGCAATCAATATAATTTACTTTGTACCTTTTAACACTTGTGCGTTCAACTATCCCCACGCATGGATGTCTCCAAAATCCAAACCTTTAACTCCCAATTTCTTCCTGATTCTAGTTCCACATCTCTACTAGTCATCTACACATGCTTCTCTATTATCTCAAACTGGACACCTATAAACAAGTTCATAACATTTCTCACTACAGACATCTTCTGTGTCTTTTCCTAATTTAACACCATTATCCTTCCAATTGTCAAGGTATAATAACTTTTGCTCCCCACATTTGAACAGACATCAAGTGCTGTTGAATCTTCATTTCTAACTTCTCTTTCCCACAAGAATCTTCATTCCTAATTTCTCACCCCAGCTAAGGGCCCTCTTCAACTCTTGCCCAGGCAGTTGCAAGTTACTTTGTCCAGCATATTCTATACACCAAAGCTATGAGGAGTTGTAAAACATGCCTTTGATCATCATTCGCCGTTGAAAAGCCTTCAAGGATTTCTCTATCTCACTGTTAAGTGTGATCCAGGGATCTAAGAGACATTGAAACTCTTTTAGAGGATTTCAGAGGTCAAAACTATTTTCATAATAATATGAACATAATGCTGTTTTCATAATAATGCTATTTTTCTACTTTATTCTCATTCTTTCATGAGTGTATAGGACTTAGCAGAGGCTAAATGACTGATAATACTGCAGTAGACTGAATTCAGATGCAGACATGAGAACCCAGACTCAGACAAGTACTGCCTGATCGCACTTATATGTGGAAACTGAAAAAGTCAAACTCACAAAAGCAAATTGTAGAATTGTGCTTGCCAGGGGCCAGGGGTTGGGAGAAGTAGGGGATTTTGATTAAAGAGTACCAACTTTCAGTTATAAGATGGGCAATTTCTGTGGACCTAATCTACAGCATAATAACTACAGTTAACAATAATGTACTGTGTACTTGAAATTTGCTAAGAGACTAGATCGTAAGTGTTTTCTTTTAAAAAAAGGTAAATATGTGAGGTAATGGATGGGTTAATTAGCTCAATTGAGGAAATATATATCACTATATGTATATCAAAATATCACATTGTATATCTTAAATATATGCAATGTTTATTTGTCAATCAAGCCTTAATAAAGCTGGAAAAAAAGTTAATTAAGAGAATCAGTTGGGCACAGTGTCTCACGCCTGTAATCCCAGCACTTTGAGGCAGGAGGATTTCTTGAAGTCAGGAGCTCAAGACCAGCCTGGGCAACATAAAGAAACTCCATTTTTACAAAAAAAAATTTTTTTTTTAATTATGTGGGCATGATGGAGCATGCCTGTAGTCCTAGCTATTCAGGAGGCTGAGGCAGAAATATGGCTTGAACTCCTGTGTTCAAGGATGCAGTAAGCTATGACTGCACCACTACATTACAGCCTGGCAAATGAGCAAAATGCTGTCTCTTTAAAAAATTAATTAAATACATAAATAAAAAGTAGAATATACATACCATGTATTAAACCAGCCATTAAAGATTTTCAAAAATTAAAATACAACCAATGCCATTCTTCTCATAAAAGTGTTCATTTTAGAAAATACGTCTTTTAAAAATAACATGTTACATTTACACATAATGAGTATATTGTTGTCACTTTAAAATAAATGACTTTAAAATTTCTCAGTTTTAATCTCTTATACAATAAATATGAATAGATTCTAAGACCAAAATGTGTGAAAACTGCTGGATGATTTGAGGCATAGGCATACCATGTGCCTGCCATTCCAGGCCATTTTCTCTAGATTCCAGTGTTGTATCTCCAACCTCAGCACCACGACATTCTGGTCAAATCCTCTGTCCCTGGCACTTTCGCCTACCAATGGTTCCCTCAATGCTACAAACACTTCTGCCTTTATCCTTTGCTCACACCTTTCCCTCTGCCCAAAGTGCGTCCTGCCAGTCCACCTAGACACAGCTCAAGCTCTCTCTCATCTCTCTTAATCACTCCAATTCTACCTCTCACAGAGCAAATGGTATTGGTTGTTGAAATGGTTTGGTTCTGTGTCCCAACCCAAATCTCATGTCAAATTATAATTCCCAGTGTTGGAGGAGGGACCTGATGGCAGGTGACTGGATCATAGAGGCGGATTTCCCCCTTGCTGTTCTTGTGATAGTAGGGGAGTTCTCCCAAGATCTAGTTGTTTAAAAGTGTGCAGCACTCCCCCTTCACTCTCTTTCCCTCCACCATGTAAAGAAGGTGCTTGCTTCCCCTTTACCCTTCTGCCATGATTGTAAGCTTCCTGAGGCCTCCCAAAGCATGCTTTCTGTACAGCCTGTAGAACTGTGAGTCATTTAAACCTTTTTTCTTCATAAATTACGCAGTTTCAGATAGTTTTTTTTAAAGCAGTGTGAGAATGGACTAATACAGTCGTATACCTTGAATTAGTATCTTAATATTTTTTCCTGCTTCTCCAACCATACATTAAGGCTTTTAAGTAGAGGAATTCTTCATAGCGTTGTAACATTGACTTACATATAATATCAAATTAATAACTGTGTGCCATTTAATTTATACAGAATTGCCATATCTCAATTTAAAAACAGGACTGTGATTCATCCAGAGTCACCTGTGGAGTCACTCAGGCTTCGCTCACAAATTCTCTAAAGACCTTGACAGGAGACATGATAACTCACTGTCTGTGTCTGCTTCCTATGCTATGAACACCCACCCCATGAGCCAGCTTTATAAGCTCACCATGCCAGCTGGCCTCAGCTTCATCTCCTTATTATCACTGACCCACCCAAGGGATTCCTTGCCAACCCTAAAATAATCCTACAACCTGCAGACAGCAGCAATAATACCTTGGGTTCTCTCCAATTGACTTTGTTTCTGAAACCACAGTAATTAAAAATATTGCTTATGTTTCTGATGTGTGGATTAAAGTACAGAAGACCAAGAAAGGATTTCAGACTGTGGAGGAGGTTGGGAGAGTTAATGAAAATGGAAGAATTCTCATAGTCATTCTCCAACTTAAAAAAAAATTCTTAAATGCAAATACTTGCTATTGCCATACACATACTTTCATATTTTAAAAATACATATTTAATGTCAATGTCCCTTTTCATGTTTCTCTAGACAAAAGAAATATATTATTTTTATTATTCACTAATATTTTCCTCCATATTTTATTTATTCTGATTATTCTCAAGCCAATGCCCATTTTGAAAGTATTAATCTGCAAAAGGAGAACTGAAATTCAAAAGAATTTCAAAAAATTCTAGGATTTCTGGAAGGAGTTTTGTAAAGATCTTGATGTTATATTCCCATTAAAATACCCAGTGTCAGCCGGGCACGGTGGCTCATGCCTGTAATCTCAGCGCTTTGGAAGGCCAAGGTGGGCAGATCACGAGGTGTGGAGATCGAGACCATCTTGGCTAACAGGGTGAAACCCCGTCTCTACTAAAAATACAAAAAAAGTAGCCAGGCATGGTGGTGGGCACCTGTAGTCCCAGCTACTCAGGAGGCTGAGGCAGGAGAATGGCGTGAACCTGGGAGGTGGAGCTTGCAGTGAGCAGAGACTGCCCAGCTGCACTCCAGCCTGGATGACAGAGTGAGACTCTGTCTCAAAAAAACAAACAAACAAACAAACAAAAACCCAGTGTCTGGCAATGTGACACTAAATCTAAATCAATGAGATTAAAATCATTCTGGCTTTCCATACTACCTTTAGAACTGGTAAGCAGTTGAAAAGTCCTTACCTATTCCTGAGGCTGGTGTGAAGGAGTGGATTCTGTTAACAGCAGCAAAATCTAGGGACTGAAAATACCTGAAGGAAGACTGCCCCATCTCCCAGACGAAAATATCAGTTGAATTCTGATCTCCTACAATAATGAAATAAAAGTCAAATCTTAATGCAAAAGTTACAGAAAAAAATGACAAAATTACATAATAAAACTACAATAAAAATAAGAATAAACAAATTTCCTCAGAATCCATTTAGTTTAATAAAAATACAAGTTAATAGGAAGTACTTCAAAAGCCTTTTTGCATTTACTGCATGACACAAATACATTATTAGTCATTAACCATGATATAATGTTAAAGAAAGAACAAGGACAATTTTATTTTATTTTTTTTTAGGAATGCTGCAATTTTACCTATGAAAGTTCTACTCAGTAGCAAAAAGTAAATTTTCCTTCCAAGAATATTCTGAAAGAGTATTATAAAAAGTTCTGAACATTATTTATTAATACTATGAATTATTCATGGCATCTCAAGTAAATATACATAAAAAGTTACTTGTTTGCATCCTGGATATAAAATAGTCATGTATCTTACTTTACCTATCTACTTCCAATTTTGTTTTAATATAACTTTAAGGTGGTAGTCAGAACACCACAAGATTAGGGGCATACTGCCTAAATATTTCTCAAAAATCCATTTACAGCTAACAATTAATACTTATCATCTATCAATAAACATATGGATTAGTAAAAAATTATTACAAGAGCATTTTCATATAAAATATACCATATGAATGCTAGATGAGCTCAATAATAACTATATATACATTACAAATACTTTATCTTCTCACCTAGAAAGACATTTTTGGCAAATATTAAGTAAATATCACTGGCTGAAGACAAAGCCTCAACTTGTGTTGTTCCACTGACAGGCACCTCTTGAAAGTTAATAAACCCAATGCCAGACCATCTGAATAAAACGGAGTTCAGCCTGGCATTAGCCTGGGAAATGGCTAAGAACACAGAGCCTCCCTTGTTGAACAAGGCCATGGTCAGCACACCTCGGACAGGGAGTTTTTGATGCAACACGAAGCTTCCTCCATTCCACCTGAAGACCTGAAGGAAATGTTGAAATACAAAACCCTTTATGACTAGGAATTTAGCACTTGCAAGAATGTAATCAATATCATATGTTTACTCTCTTGGATCCTTTTATTTGGTTAAAAAGATACCTTTATAAAAAAAGAAAGCACTAAAACTGATGCTCCCTCGCTGCTCTCTCCCTTATCTAATCTGTGTGAGTGTGCACATCTATGTCTATGCACATGAGTACACACGACAAACACACACACACACACACACATAAAGTGAATGAAAGAGAAGTTATTTGAAAAGAAATCAGTATCAAATGTACATCTGGGTAAGTAAGGGTTGGTAACAGCAGGGAAAGGGAAAGCTAAAACCAGGAAATAAACTAAATATGAAAAATTTAGAAATGAATAAGAAACATTCTAATGCTGCAATATTATTATCAATTGCTTGAGCAATAGAATACAGAGAAACACCTAAATCCTTTTTGTCCCCATGGTGGCAGTCAATGCACACAAGGTTTCAGGGTAAGTGTTTATAAATGCAAAATTAAAATTCAGACCCTACCTGAAAGCAAGCTGGTCAATGTCACAGAAAATTATACTTATTCAGTCAACAATTAGGAACTTTTAAGCCACAGACATTATGCTAGGAACTATGGATACAGCGGCCTTTCCCTTTACGGATCTTATTAACTATTAGGAAAAGGTAAACAAGAAACATATCAAAAATTAAATAAATGTCTGAGTATAAAATGGGTCAAGTACTGAAGATGACAATTAGGATGGTCTGATAGAGAATTATGAAGGTATTAGGGAAATCAAGTTAGAAGGAATGACATGACAAAGTTCTTAAGACAGAAAAAGTTTGTCATTATCTGAATAAAGACAGGAAGGAATTTGATAGTGCTGGGAGATTTATGAGAGTTAAGGCTGGAGACGTAAGATCATGAAGAACCTCCCATTAGGGTGGCCATAAAATTTATCATCTAAACAGGGATCCTTTAAAGAGTGAAAGGGGCAATAACAATATCAGAACAACAGGCATAATCCAGTACTTTCCAAGGCAAATCCGGAAATGTAGCTATCCTATGTTAAGCCCATATTAAATAATTTCAAATTTATTCTAAGTATAATTGCAAATCATTGAGTGGCTTTAAAATCAGAAATAACATTAGTCAATTAATATTTTCAAAAAATGCCTCCAGTTACTCAATGGAGAATGGATCTGAGGAGGTCAAGGAAGTTCAGAGAACAGCTAGGAGGATACTATAATGGTGTGGAAGAGAAATAATGGGGACCTGAAGTAGGGAGGAGTAGAGACAAAATGTCTTCACTTATAAACACATATAATCAAAAATACTTAATGATAAACTCGATGTGAAAGAATAAGAAGGAGTAAGTTCAAGACCAACCCGAGAAACATGGTGAAACTCCATCTCTACAAAATATAAAAAATCAGTCAGGTGTGGTGACACACACCTGTTGACCCAGTCACCTGGGAGGCTAAGGTAGGAGGATCACCAGAGCCCAGGAGGTCAAGGCTGTAGTGATCTGTCATGTCACTGCACTGGAGCCTGGGCCACAGAGCCAGACCCTGCCCACCTGTCCGCAAAAAAAAAAAAAAAAAAAAAAAAAGAGTAATCAAGGAAGAAATATCCCAGGATTCTGTCCTAAGCAACTGAGTTTGTGGGGTTGCTACTTCCTGAGATGAAAGCTAGCACTGAAGTAACGAGTTTCATAGTGAAAATCAAAGGTCAGTTTGGGATATGTTAAATATTATGTACCAAAAATATATTTAAGTGAACATGTCAATAGGTAGGTAGGTATGTAGGCCTGAAATACAGGGGAAAGGCTACAGATATAATTTAAAAGACACTAGCCTATTGCTGATATTTAAAACCATAGGATTGATAAAAGTATCCAAGAGAGTGAAGAGAAAGAAAAAAGAAATCTGAACTATAAGTGAATCTTTCTGGAAAACTCCAAGACATCTAAGTTTACAAAAGGGAAGAGGAACTGGGAATGGGGAATGAGAAGGATCACACAAACACACACACACACACGCACACACACACACACACATATACCCACATACATACACAGACATCTAAGTTTACAAAAGGGAAGAGGAACTGGGAATGGGGAATGAGAAGGATCACACAAACACACACACACACACACACACACACACACACACACATATACCCACATACATACACAGAGAGAGAGAGAGAAAGGGAAAAGGAAAATCTGTGTAGTGTCTTAGAAAGCAAGATAAGATTTATATTGAGGATGAGGTGACTGTCACATGCTGGTGGAATGTATAATGATTACGCAGAAAAACACCCACTGGAATTGGCAACCCAGTTGTCATCGGTGAGCATGGGGAAGTAAAGACAAAACAAATAGATAATTCTTTCAGGATGTCTTACTATAGAGGGGAGAAAGGAAATGAAACAAAAATTAGAAGGGAATGAGATCGGGGAGGAATTTCTTTTTAAGCTGGGTGAAGCTAGAACATTTACGCTGACTGTAGTAACCAAATAGAGAGAGAGAGACGCCAGAGATGAAGGGAATAGCTAACCTTTTGAGGGCAAGATGGGCACCTATGTGAGAGGGCTGGCTTTTTAGAAGGGATACTTTCTCTGTCATAGCAGGAATGAGGAATAAGATTGGGTTTCAAGTGGGTTTTTGAATTTGGTGTTGGGAAAATGAGTAATACCCCTTTTGGTAGCTTTCATTTCAACAAGGGAATTAGCTGAAAATGGAAATGTGAAGCATGTATGGAAGTTTAAGAAGTCACAAAAGTTATCAAATAAGCATTACTAGGATTACAAGATCTAGTTTACTAAAGAAATGTGGGATTTCTGAGGTGATACTGAATACCTGTGTGGCAATGCTAACCATGAACTTTTAGTGATACTCTCTATCTGGCTGTGTGATTTTTCTCCACAATGTTTTGCATTCAGTTAAATTCTAATTAAATGTTCATATTTATTATTACATTATCCTTGGCTCTTGAAGACAATAATATTTTATGACTCTGGTGTTTAAAAATTAACTTTTAACTAACCAGTCTTTACATTCTACTTTACTACAATCAAATTATGGTTTTTCTTTTATACTAAACTGGCAAACCATACCTTTGGTAAATTTCAATTATAATGTTAAAAAGAAAAGCAAAACAAACAAAAAGAACCACTTCATTTTAAAAGAATCAAACCTGAGTTAATTCGGAATCATCTCTTTGACTTGCAATGATTAAATAATCTTGGCTGTCTGAAGTAAAATATCTTACTTGAGAACTTTCCAGAATAATTGTTTGTACCTGCAAGGACAGAGTGGGAATGAAAACTTAAAGGAGACTTGAACTAAGAAAGCCACCGAACACACTAATAGCATGAGTTACTATATGAAGTGCAAGACTTAAAAAATTTTAATCCCAAGTTAGGCATACCTAAGTGTCATTTTAAAAAGACAAAAATATTCCCGGATTAAGATACTTTGCTAAAATGTGTATCAACTCACAAAAAGTCTTTTTTCACATTAACATAGAACATACATTATCTTACAATCTGAACAATCTTACAAATCTTAATTACTTTTAAAGAAAGCAATCTATTTAAAAATGAAACTTTTTTTTACCAGGAATAATTTAAATCCAGATGTGAATGTATACACACTATTAAGAGAAGGCTTTTCTTCATTTCTTTCTTCATGAGTAATTACAAAGTAGGGAGAAAAACCGATATTAAAGGTCTCACAAGTTTTAGGATTTTCTATATTTAAATCCTAGAAAATGAGAAATAAGAATACAGTTATTCATGATACATCTAAAATTTAATACAGTTATTCATGATACATCTAAAATTTATCTGCACATTTTATTTTTGTATTATAAAAAAATACTGATGTTTACCTCAACTGGAATAAAAATCCCCTGCCATCGGTAAAGAGTAACAGATGATTTTCTTAACATTATACCATATATTAAATTTTCCAAAGTAAAGAAACACCAGCCAGAAGCTGATTCAGCCAAAAAACTTTGAAATACGGAAAACACAACATCCGTTCCCCCTGAAAAACACAAATCATAATTTACTATTTTATTACTCCTTCAAAAACTTATCTATTCTAATTTATTGTTTAAACAATGAGACTACTGCATTTGTGACTACAAATGAAGATCCTTTCATGACGCATGTGTGTATGAGTGTGAAAAGACAAGACACAAGCGAGAAAACTTTACAATAACAACAAATAATTTTGTACTACAAATAAGAATTTTTTAAAAAATCTAATTTAAAAACCAAGAATTTTTTTTTAATGTTCTGCTTTATACCTACACACACTTTTCCAAGGTGTATTTAGAAATAAATACTAAATGTGGCTGGGCATGGTGGCTCACGCATGTAATCCCAGAATTTTGGGAGGCCAAGGTAGGTGGATCACTTGAGGTCAGGAGTTTGAGGCCAGCCTGGTCAACATGGTGAAACCAGTCTCTACTAAAAATACAAAAATCAGCTGGGTGTGGTGGTGTATGTCTGTAACGCCAGCTATTCGGATGGCTGAGGCACGCAAATTGCTTGAACCCAGGAGGCGGAGGTGGTAGTGAGCCGAGATAGTGCCACTGCACTCCAGCCAGGGACAGACCCTGGCTCAAAAACTAACTAAATAAATACTAAATGTATATTTTAAAGGGAAATATACAGAACATGATTTTTATTAACTTCGGTAAAGTTGATAAAAATATAACTGAGAAATTTTACAATAATAAATACCCTTTACAGAAGCATGATAAATATTTGGTTTAAAAAATTTATGCTATTAATTTGAAATTATGCCCATCTAAGTTTTCACTTTACATTTTATCTATTTTAAGAATGTCAAGCAGACTCACATATTTCAAATGGCTGTCAAGGTTTTATCAAACTGCTACAACTGGTATATGTTTTAAAATTCTGTACTACAAAAAAAAAAAAAAAAAAAACGGACAAAAAATATAAAAATCCCCTAACTATTGAAGGTCTTGATCTCCTGACCTCGTGATCCGCCCGTCTCGGCCTCCCAAAGTGCTGGGATTACAGGCTTGAGCCACCGCGCCCGGCCGAAGAGTAAAATTTTTTAAAAAATGTATAATCTCTTAACATGGCTGCTTCCCTCCAAAACATTAAGTTCTTTTTAAATTTTGGTTAGTGGTGTGAACATGATGCAGCAAGAACAACTATCAAGGTTGAAACCTGGGCTCCCTATAAATGATTGATCATTTTTAGATTACCAATTCAAAAGAATTTGTCAATGCCTTACATGTAATATCCAATAGCAATTTCCTTTTCTAAAAAATCCAGCATTTTAAATTCTCATGTTGCTCCCTTTTAAAGGTATACTGCAGATTTTTCATTTACAGTCCCAAATGGTCCCGACATATGAACAAATCCTTCTCTACAGTAACTCAAGATGACCACAAATGAAGAATAAGCAATGACTGCTAATGATTAAGAATCTCCAACACATGCTCTCATGAGCACTTCCAAAAAAATGCATGCAAAGTCCAAGCAGTAATGGAGAAAACTAAATTAGAAACCACAATCTTTCATTTTTGGATCCCATCTCTACTTGTCTTCTACATAACCATACCACTATTAATTATCTCCTTTTTCTTCTAAATATTTAATATTTCTGTACCTTTTCCATCCAACCTACACATGCTTGGGTCTCTCCAAACTAAACATGCAAAAAACCTTCTGAATCCTACACCCCACCACTACCACCTTCTCCAGGTTCTATCTTCCCAGTCAAACTTCTTGAAATGGTTGCATATAGCTGAGGTCTCTCTTCTTTCACCTCTATTCAAAATGGTATTCAGTCTCTGTCTTTCCATACAAATAGCCCTTTCTATGGTCTAATGCCTTCTATGTTGCTAACTATAATAGTTATTTTTCAGGTTCTCATTTTACTGGACTTCTCACCAGGGGTTGACACCGTTTACTTCTTCCTCCATTTTAAAGCACTCTTCTGCTGGTATCTGCCATCCTGTTTTTTCCTAAGTTTCTTACCAGGTTCTCTAAGTCTCCTTTGCTAGGCCATCATCCCATATCCTCAGCCATTCACCTCGAACCTTCTTATAGTTCGGTCTATAGCATCCTCTTCCCTTCTCCATCTTCAGCCTTTCTTTTCAGATTATTACATCAATTTCCATGACTTCAAATACAATATATATAGCTAAAGTTCCCAGGTTTATCTCTCCAGCAGAGACTTTCTTTTGAGTCTAGAGAAATTTATTCTCAAAAGTAACTCAAATTCAAAATGTGTTAAACCACATTTATTTTACTTCCCTTACCAAAATTCAACTATTCTTTTTTTTGGAATTCCATCTTAGTGAATAGCATGAACTCCTTCTCCCATCCAACTGCACAAGCTAGAAACCTGAGTCATCTCTGGTACTTCCCCCTCATATTCAACACCTAGTCTAAGCTACCATCATCTTGCCTCCCTGTATCTTCACTTTTCTTCTGTGCCAACCCATTATTTACATGGCACTGTGAATAATATCTTCAAAATCCAAATATGATTATACCATACCATATTACATATGGTAACTGTCCTCCATTCCTAAACCACTCAAAGCCTCTCCATTAACACTATTATAAAGACTGGCAACTATAAAATATTCCTTAAGGTCTTGAATGATCCGGTCTTGTCCAACTATCCAAGATCAACATTCCTCCTTACTTCTGTACCTAATATCCACCCAAGTTCTTCGCTTATGTGTGTTTTTTATGCCTCAGTTTTCTGCCTTCACAGCTTCTCACTCTCACCTCCATGTTCTTCCAACCCAGTCCTTTGCATAATCAATTCTACTTATTATTCAGTCTTAGTTCAAAGATCAATACCCCTTGAAAGCATTCCCCTATATTCTTTCAATGCTTAGAACTTTTCCTTTGAAGCACTTATTAAAGTTTAAAGTATACATTGATTTTTACTTATTTGATTCATTTCTGTCACCCCCTAAATTCTAAGATCCATGAGTTCAGTGCCATGCCTGGCATGTGACAGGCACCCAATACATACTTTACTTCATTTTATTTATTTATTTATTTTTATTTTATTTTATTTTATTTTATTT
>NW_012115488.1:9378599-9393743 GCF_000951035.1 Colobus angolensis palliatus | reverse complement strand
ACGCCCGGCTAATTTTTTGTATTTTTAGTAGAGATGGGGTTTCACCGTGCTACCCAGGATGGTCTCAATCTCCTGACCTCGTGATCTGCCCACTTTGGCCTCCCAAAGTGCTGGGATTACAGGCGTGAGCCACCGTGCCCGGCCTCAACACATATTTACAGGTGCAATAAAAGAATCAGATTATCTGTTTTCCATTTTCAAATGATCAATAACATACAATTCATGGGAAAAAATATAAATCTTATACATGTGATATTTCTTGGTTACAGAATTTTGTTCTCATAAGAAATGAAACATACTCATGCCAAAGGCTGTTTCAGATACTGTCTCCCACTGCACACTCACAGCCAAACCAATGCCATTAGTTCGAGATACATTTAAATACACGGTCCTATTGGCTTCTTCGATGTCTATGGAGGTGGCGCTAAAAGAAATACATGGATTGTGGAAAGCAGAGAAAGTACATATTCTACATATTTAAAATATATATCATATTGCTAGCATATACTTAATACACTTTTACATTTATACAATCCAAGAAAATATTGAAAATCAGTTACTTCAGTAACTTCACACTATATATTCTGAAAAACAAATAAAATTGTCATTCTTATGTTTCTTCACATATGTATGAAAAACACTTTATAGGAAAAAATAAGTCAGTAAATTAACATATTAATGAAACTAGATTAAAATATTTTATGATATAAAAAATAAATATGTCAGCTTCTAGAAGAAATTTTAAAACCACAATCATGTTAATATATGTTTGAAGAGTCATTCATTTTGTTTGAGTAGTGAAGTCTACTTTATATTATTTCTTGCTTTTCATTATTTTTAAAAACACAAAATAGTACAGACCTTTACCTGGAAGTGTGAACTCCAAGAAAATAAGAATTCTAGTAACAACATTCTAATAACAGGGTGAGTTTAGGTTTTTGATACTCCCAGTTAGGAGAGTAATTAGTCTCTGTAGACCTATCTTTTCTACAGTTCATTTTAAAAATCCTTTTCAAAATAATTAGACATCAATTTCCTTCTGCATTTTCTTATGCAAAAAATATTCCCTACTTATAGGTTCAGAAGGGATAATTTCCTTATGAATAAACTATACCTATTTTCAACTGCAGAGATACTGAATAGCCCCAAAGGGGCCTGGTTTTGCAAAACTGTTATCAGGGTTTGAACACGTGCCCCTAGTCTAGCACCACCAGTTGGATTAAACAAGGTGCAAACAAAATACTCATCCATTTCTGGTTCCGCATCTAATATGGCAGATATGTGTACAGCCTGAAAACAAAATCAAAAGATAAGGTTACTAGAATACAGTATTTTTTGTAACACACATATAGAGAAATCTACTAAACATTTCTGACAACAAAATACCATGTTTTGAAAAATACCATCTCACTTTGATTTAACACTGATTCCTATAATGTGATGGTTACACCTGTTTCAGGTTACTACTTTTAGGATTTTCAACTTTGTGATATATTGCACTGAAGTGTCCAAAAAACATTTAGTGCATTTTAAAATAACATTGATTAAAAATTACATCTATGTCTTCATTTTTGTGAACTTTTTGTCCTGCTCTGGCTACATAATTTGATTAATCTCATTCTAATCTAGGGTTCACTGTTAAAAAAACAGTTGCAGTCATAGCAGGCACAAATTAGAAACATCCCGAATGTTCATCAGTGGGAGTACAGACAAACCAATAGTGGTCTATTTTATAAAATGCTACTCAGTGATTTAAAAAAAATGTCCAACTACTGATGCATGCAACCACACAGACTTAAAAATTATATTGAGTGAAAGAAGACAGACACAAAAGAGTACACACTGTATGATTCTATTTATAGGAAGCTCAAGCAAAATGAGTCATCAATGATAGAAATCAGAAAGTAGTTTCCTCTGGAAAGGGGAAGAGACAAGGGGAATCTTCTCGGTGATGATATTTATTTATTTATTTATTTATTTATTTATTATTTATTTATTTATTTATTTATTTAAAGGAGTCTCATTCTGTCACCCAGACTGGAATGCAGTGGCACTCTGTTCACTGCAACCTCTGCCTCCCAAGTTCAAGTTATTCTCCTGCCTCAGCCTCCTGAGAACCATTACAGGTATGCACCACTAAACCTGGCTAATTTTTGTATTTTTAGTAGAGACAGGGTTTCACTATGTTGGCCAGGCTGGTCTCGAACTCCTGACCTCAAGAGATCTGCCCGCCTAGCCTCCTGAAGATTACAGGTGTGTGCCACTATGCCCGGTCTTAATGTTAAATATTTTAATCTAAGTGGTAGTCACATGTGTGTATGTATATATCTTTAAAGTCACTAAGCCATATACTTAAGATACTTAAGATTGTGTTTTTTACTGTTTATACTTCAAAACAAAAACTTTTTGGAATAAAAGCAATTATGTCAGTTAAATTTATTTAATCCAATTTGTTCTAACATTTGTCTAATAAAAATAAAAGTATATACATATACTGTGAAAAAGGAGTCTTTTATGAAAAAGTCACAGTAAAAAATATAAAACAAACAAAAAAATAAATTTAAGAAAAATTTAAAAGATGAAAAAACATGAATAAAGCAATAGAAAATGAATAAAATATTTCAAATTTGAATTTTTATATGCATATTTAAAGATTTAAATGTAAGTGACCTTGCACAAACCAATTAAGGTTTTAAATTTCAAAAATGTGAAAAAAAACATGAAAATGAATATGCATTTGCAAATGTGCTGAAGTTACATAAACTGATCTTTAAAAAAAATTATTAGATGGACTGTTTTAGACAAAATAGCTTCAAATCTATTATTTTAGATTTATTATACTTTATATAGCTGGCTTGAAAAATGCCTAAAGCTAATATAATTAGCTATTTTAAACTTAAACTGTTTTAAAAAATAAAGTTTAGTAGCAGGAACAGAAAATTGTTAATATATAGAAAAAGGTTTTGGAAGGTAAACTGTGAGTATAGATCATATTTATAATTAATCTCAAATCCAGCATTTTTTCCTCCAATAAACTATTCCTGTTGTCAAACAAGCAGTCTGAAGTAAGCAGTTACATTTTGTTCAACAAAAATGTGGCAAAAGGAAAACGACTCGCTGGGACTTAATGCTTACAAAAATTGGCTTGGGTTTTCTTTTATATGGTTTATATACAATATAAAGTGACATATGCAATTTAAGTGTGCTGAAAATTTAAAATAGCCATACATATATTTTCTTTATTATTTACATATTCTTCTACCCTATTAATAGTAAAATGTTCCACTTGCACTTTATACAGAGTAAACAGAACTATAGCACTTGTCACATAGTAATTGAAGCATGTCTTTATCTATCACCTAAGTTGGAAGAATTGTTTTTTCATTCTAGGACTTGAGTGCTCATCTAAGAGAAATTTATTTTATAAATATTAAAGATAAACTTCCATTCTCATTAAAGCTTCTTACTGTACCTTGAATCGAATACCTTCTTCTAAAACAATATAGCCTTTGGAAGGAGTCAGATCTTTAGATTCATTTGAGGAATTCACTTCTGTCACAATGAACTGAACTGTCACAGTTCCAAACAATCCTTGTGCAGGTTCCCGAACAATGTACAATACTGCAACACTCTCCTGGACGTAGAGAGCTGTTGGCTCTCTTAGGAAAAAGTGCTCACTGTTGTTAAATGATAGAACTCCAGGGCCGTCATCATTAGCAAGGACAATAATTAAGGCTGCCAAAATAAAAATATTAAAGCAACAAATGAAAATAGATTGGTTATAAATGCTAAAAATGTGTGGATGTCTAACTGAAAACTAGGCCAACTCTTTACCTAAGGTGATTGTTTTAAGAGGATCTTAAAAATGACAGAATTTTTCAAAGCATTTAATAAAATTCCATATTCACTCATGATAGAAAAATAACTCAGTAATCTTGGGATAAAAGGCAGCTTTCTTAACCTGATGAAGCAATCTCTCAGAAGTCAACAGCAAATATCAAACTTAATATTGAAACATTAGCAGCATTCCCACTAAAAACAGAAGCAAAATAATAATGTCTGTCATAATTGCTACTATTTAACAGTGTCCCAGGGCTACCAGCCAGATAACACTTGTAAAAGTAGTGGAAAGAGTCAGAACTATCACTATTTTCTAGATGACATGATTGTCTACTAAGAAAATGCAAGAGAAAATATTAGAACTATAGTAAATACACAAAGCAAGCTGAGTAACCTTCACAAATCAAGAGTGTTCTATTTTTTACTGTCACTTATATTAATAATAATTGAAACTAATACTATTAAGAACTTGCTAATTGCTTAATCTATATTAACTCTCTTAATTCTTACAATAACCCTATGATATTGATTACATTATTATTCTCATTTTACAGAACCTATGATTGAAGCATAGACAGGTAAATTGAAGAAGTTTACATGCTGGGAAGTGTCAGGAAGTCCGCTTAAGATCATACATTCTTAAAGACTATTATAATATCTCTAGAGATCAGCTATTTAAAACAAAACAAAAAAAAGGAGACCTTATTCACAATAGCAACAATACTTAGAAATTAGCCTAATGTAAAAACTATAAAACCTATATGAAGAAAATCACAAACTTTTAATGTATGTAGCAGACACCGTCAGCACCTCACCTATATCCCCTTCAGCCACTCTAAAGTGACCTGCAGCAGTTCCTATTTGTCCAGTGATCTCTCTTTACCTGAAGAGAGCATCAGCCCATGCAGGAGTAAAATCACAACTGTTGCAAATTTAACACCCAAGAGCAACTCTCAAATGATCAGAAATAGGAGTCAGTGAATGACCAGCCCAGATTTCCTTCCTTGTCATGGGACAATCCTAAGCTTTATTCAACCTGGTGTCTAAGACGGACCCCAGCAGGACTGAGTGTCAGTTGCCCACAGCAGTACTGTTCATTAGGACATCATCTATCAACTTTCCTCTCTCTCTTTCACCTCCTTATTTCTCATCAGGCCTCCACAGATCACCTCTCAAATAAACTAAATTCTTGTCCTAATCCTTGTCTTATAGTTTGGTTTTGAGAGAACACAAGGGAAGGCAATGGTATAAAAGATTTGAATTACTGGAGAGGCATTTTATATTTCTAAATTGCAAAACTCAATATTATAGTGATGTCAAATACATCCAAATTAATCCATAATTCTAATTCAACAACAGTTAAAATTGTTTGTTTTATAGATCTCAGCTTGAATCTAAGATATGAAAGAGACTTTTTTAAGGAATAGGTGAGATAATTTATAGAAAGAAAAAGAAAAATATTTGACCTGCAAAACTAGCAAAATGTACTTCAAGGTTATGATAAATAAAACAGCATGCTATTAGCACATAAATAGGCAAGTAGAACAAAACAGAGTCCAGAAAAACGAAAGGTAGATGGATAAAAAAAGGAAAAAAAGAAGGGTAGATATTTCATGTTGAAAATTGATGTTTCAATTCTCTGTACAATATTATGATGTTTCCATAATATTGGATGTTTCATTCGCTGTACAATATTAGGGTATTTTAGAAGAAAAATGAAGTTGCATCCTTGCCTCACACACTACCAATGAATACCTTCCTTATATGTTCAATAATGTAAATATAAATCAAAACTATGAAAATAGTAGAAAAATATAGTAAAATATTTTATGACATTTGGGTGAAAAGACCTAAGTAAGCAGGAGTTAAAAGCATATCAAAATATTTGATATTTTAAATTTAAAAAATTTTATGAGACATTATAATAAAAGATAAATGACAGAATGGGAGAAATATCTGTAATATATTTAAGAGGCAAAGGGCTGAATTCAAAATATATTACTATTCCTACAAACCAATAAAGCAAAAACCACAGGAAAGTATATAAGGGATACAAAAAACAGAATCACAAAGAAAAAAAAAAAAACCAGTGTCAAGCTTATTAACAAACAGGACAATGAAAGAAAAAATTACAATAATGCATAATACAACCACATATTTTTCAGTCATTAGAAATGGCATATGAAAATTTAAAGATTAAAGAAATTGCTGGGAAGGATATGGAGAAACTGTTGTATATGTACATAGTTGGAGTGTAACTAACACAGAAGGCAGTAGATTAGTTCTTTCCACTCAACATGCATTGTACGCAACAGATGATCTTAATTATCCACATATACAAAGATTTATGTAAAAGGATATTTACTGAAACTTTATAAGGGTTTGGAAATAGTCTCAAGGTCAATCAATGGGGCACAGTTTAATAAACAACTCACTGTCAAAGCACTTATTGCTCTGAAGAATTTTTTAATCTTTAAAAATATAAAATTACAAAGTAACCTTGGCAGCGCTCAATAATCTATTCATTTCTCCTGCTCATGGAAGTGGGCATGTAAACTATGTAATTTCAATCAGATTTATATGAGGACCTTGTAGACATGCATGAATGAGAATACTCTCTCCTGTTATATGAAATGCAGAAGAATGATCCTGATCACCATCTCATGACAATGAATAATGTTAGCCTTGCAATGAAGCCAATATTCCAAAAGGCAAAGAAAGGAGACAGAAAACCTCAGGATCTTTGGCAGAATTAAGTCCTGCTCCTGTGTCATCTAAAGCCATATGTCTCTGTACCCTCAGGTTAAATAAACCAATAAATTATATGTGTTCAAATCCATTTGCATTGGGTTTTCTGTTATTTGTACCTAGACTATTCTCAACCAACACATGGTATCCATTCATATAACCATTTACCAACCCATTATGTTTTACGAGAAAATGATTTGATCTTACACGTATACTCTGAATTTGAAAAATAGCCACAACCTCAAAAAAATAAATAAATAAAAAATAAAAAGGCTTCTGGGGATTTAGAAATATCAATGTATTTTATCAATATAGCAAGAAAAGTTAAAACCAATCCTGGGGCTACTCAGAATTCTTTCATATTTTCTACCACAAATCAAATTTCTCCATAAAGACCAATAATTTAGGAATGCAAATATTCATCAAATTAATTTAAAAAAAAAAAAAAAAACCTGCTCAGCCACTGACTAAAACAGGAGTTTGAAGGGTCAGTCAGCATTCAATCCTTGAAATCCACCTGGCTTGTCTATGATCAGAAGGAATGGAAGTGACTTTTTAAGAGCTCTTGCAACCTTAAAGTTCTGTATGTTCCCGAGTTTTCTCCTTTGTCTCTTTCTTACCTTTTCTAAACAGTCAGCACAATACCTACCAAGCAATGGAGTAGAACGACTCTTAGCAACAATACCTAACTGTTCCAATCAAAGAATTATGGCTCCCATAATCAGTCTGAAGTATCAGTACACCTCAACACTATGCAGAAATACTACAGAGTAGATGACACTAAAGGAATTACCTTTGTAATTCCTTCTATTGCTAAGTAGGAAACCAGAGCAAAATTCAAATTCCAAAGGAAAGATATCTACAAATTAAATAACCCTACAATAACTGAGGAAATAATATTATCTGTAGTATCAACCTACTTTTTTTGTCTTTTACATACATGCATATATACACCAATATACACAAGCTAGAGCCACTGTTATAGAGACACAGAAATTCTGAAATTCTCTAACTTAAAATCACTCTCATTGTAAGCACAGAAAACCATCAAGACTTTTTAATCCCTTTACATCTTCCCCCATATTAAGGAACCCAGCATGAAGGAGAGGAAGCTGTTTATAAGAAATTATTAATTACCTATTGTATTTTTCCCTAGCTCTAGTCCAGGAGAAGGATTTGTTAAAATCAGCTGAAATTTTTCATCTCTTTCTGGAATGTCATCATCAAGAATCATGATATTGACATTTTTATACCTTTCTCCATCAGCAAAATGAAGAATCTGGTCAAAAAGGTAAAAGAAGACAGTATTATATTTATATACACTCTGAGTTTCCATAGAATGTTTGCAAAGAAATACAATATAGTTGCGAAGGTAAAGAATAAGCTATTTTACATTGAATTTTGTTTCCTTATTTTTTGGTTTATATCTTTTTATTTAAACCGTCAACATTAAGTTTAAAAAGTAAAAATTATGAGGGGGCTGGGAGCAGTGGCTCATGCCTGTAATCCCAGCACTTTGGGAGGCTAAAGGGGGCAGATCACTTGAGGCCAGGAATTTGAGACCAGCCTGGCCAACAAGGTGAAATACATTAAAAATATAAAATACATTAAAAATACAAAAAAAAAAATTAGCCAGGCATGGTGGTGGCCACCTGTAATCCCAGCTACTCAGGAGGTTGAGGCAGAAGAATTGCTTGAACCTGGGAGGTGGAGGTTGCAGTGAGCCAAGATTGTACCACTGTACTCCAACCTGAGTGACAGAGTGAGACTCTGTCTCCAAAAATTATGAGGGAAGAGAAGAAAATAAACATTTGACTAAGAAATAAAAGGCATGAAGGGATCAGATAAAAGTATTTTAAAACACTAAAAGTGTTTCAGTGAGCAAAAACAAAGAAATAAGAGCTAAAATTTTCAAGAAGTATGAGAAACATTCTGGGAAGACTATCAAATGATATAAATTCTTTAATATTACAGCTTGTATTCTCCAGTATCAAATACTGTAATGAAATAGTTAATGCATACATAATAATATTTAGAATAGTAAAATAGTGAAGGGAACTATTTTACCATGTGGAAATCTTCTGTCCTAATTTACTTTGAAATATGTAATGATTTATTAAGAATAATTTATTTATATGGGACCTAAATCACTGTAATTCTTAAGGAATAATGATTATAAAATAATTTGTAAAAGTCATCTGTGATAGATTTTGAGACCCACCATTGGGGTGAAGATATAATCCAGCCCCAGTTGTGCTTCCAAATTCTGAGCATACACAAACAAGGAAACATGGCCAAGAGCTTCTCTGCTCCTCTGGGCTACCAATGTTAAATTTCCATGGGTTTCATTTACTTCAAACCTATAATATAGTTTTAAAAAAACATTATTTTTTCCCTTATAAACTTTTATTTGGTAGACAGTAAAGAATACGAAACCCAGAAGAGGACCCTCACGTAGCCTTGGCCTTACCTGCTGTGTTGCCATTCAATTACACCTCGGGCCCCATCATTGGCATCGATAATAATTTGTGCAGTCAAACCTTCTGAATCTAAAAAAATAGAAACATATCTTAAAATACATAAAAATGATTAAAAATACTTTTTGATATAGGATTTAAAGACAGTCCCTTTGAAATTATATAACTCCTAATGTACAGGTATTATAAAAATTACTCAAAAGATATTTAAGAAAATAAAGAGACAATGTTTATCATATCTGAATAAGGACAGTTTTGGCTAACAAAAGCCACTGGTTTATAGAAATTTAATCAACTGAGAACAGTATAAAATAATTAACAACTGAGATTACTGTTTTGTTTCTATTATTTTAATTAGTTAAAACATATTTGGCATCTCTGTTCTATAATATCACTGTTTCAGGAGGAAAGGAAAATGGGGACAGTTGGAAGGAGCAGAAAGAGCAAAAAAAAAAAAGAAATGAGAAGAGAAGCACAAGGAATGGTACAGAGAAAAATACAGGCATGCAAAAGAGACACAGAGAGACAGGGACACAAACCGAAGCTAAGACACATGGGAAAGATGGGGAAAAGGTTTGGTGAACTCAAGAGAGATTAATATCAAAGTAAACTTATCTTTCCCTTTTTATTTTTATTCTGTCCACCAAACTTAGTATGTTACCAATACCCTAAAATATTAACTAACCCTGCTCCTGGTTGGCTTTTTGGTTTCAGTCTTAAAATATTACTAACCCTGCTCCTGGGCTAGTCTTAAAATATTAACGAATCCTGTTCCTGATTGGTTTTTTGGTTTTGTTTTGATTTTTGTTTTTAATATTTTGTTCTTTACCTTTTAAATTTCAGAGGTACCACCTTAGTCTAGGACACTTATGATAGCTGCCTGGATGGGGAAAGGGTAGGGAGAGTGTAATTCTCTGTAGAGAGAAAAGAACAACACTGTCCAGGAAAGCATATAAAATCAGGGTTTGTGTCCATCAGATAAGAGGCTAAAAAGCAGAGATTCTAAAATCAGGCCACACCATTGAAGACAGCTCTACCACTCCATAGCTGTGTGATTTGGGGCATGTTACTCAGCTTCTCTTAGCCTAAGCTACCTCATCTATAAAATGAGAAGATGTAAGTAATGACATTATCAACGGACAAAGCACTTGAAATAGGAGCATTAGAAACCACTCAACAGAAGTCAACTATTCAAATTATCTCAGTAAGAGGATGAAAGAAATCTGAATTGTTTTTGTTAGTTGTCTTAGTGTGAATAATAATTATCTTGTAATAATACCTGATGTAAACAGCCTACTCATTGGAATCATCTATTTCTTTAGTAAAAGAACTGAAACTATTCAAACAATAGGTTAGAAACGGATTATTTCCTTTCAATATTTTCAAAGTTATCACAGTGAGCTTCAGAAATGTATAAGGAATGCCTGTTCCCCAGGCCACTGCTCCTGGCCATGCTTCTCTTCCTTTAACCCAAGTTAACTTTCCCCTGTCCAGCACTGCTTCTAACCAATTCAGCACCACCCTCTATTGGGCCATCACACCTACAGGCTTCAGACAAAATTGCCCAGTAGTAAATGTCCATACTGAAAATAGGAGTTTGTGTTTAAACAGGAATACATCTTTTCAAAGGAATCTAGATAAGTTTGTACCAAGGTTCAAGTTTTACCTTTCAGTCTGTAATGAATTAACTGATTCTTTTCTAAAAGCATGAAAAGAAAAAGAAAAAAGGTCAAAAGAGAAGCAGAGAACACAACAAAGCAACAAAGAAGCAAACAACAGCACTGCTTAACCTGAAAGAAAAGAAAAACATCTGAGAGTTTGGAGATCTAATGAAAACAGCTAATTTTAAAAGATAATGAAAGAAAAGTACCTTCCAAAGAACTATTTTGAGGATTACGAATTTGTTTATAGAATAGTTGTAAAATTTAAAGAACATCACACAATAATTTTTAATGTCTTTACATTGTTCAATGTAAAAATTGCAATATATGAGAGTATCAAAAATAAATATAAAATTCCATCATATTTTGACACATAGCCAAGATTAACAAAACAGCACAATGATCACTTCTGATTCAAAAACAAAGTTTCTTCATTTCATGTGAAGTGAGTAAAAAGAAAAAAACAAGAAACCCCTCATACCTAGTCTGGGAGGAAATGAAGTTGAAGCAGCCATGATAAGTTCAACATAAGTTAAATTTACCAGGAAATACTCTTCTAGCTCTGGTATATCATCCTGAAAAAAATCACACCATTAAATTCCTTTAATTATACTCTCAAAGTAACCCTCAGAAACCGTTTTTAAGTTAAACTGTGTAATTAGTATACAGAAGATACAAAAATGCAATCATAAAGTAGACATCTAAATTAGAAAGAATAAACATAAAAGTATTAAACTTATACTTGGGTGTATAGGAAGTAATTAGGCTGACGCATATGAAACCACTTAAGTATTTTAACATTTTTAACCTAGATTTATAGAATATGTAAGCCAATTTTATAAATATCTAAGCCTAATTATTTTAAGCATAGCATGAACAAAACACTTTAAATTACCATAATATCCAATGTGTAGAAGGAGGAATATAATACCACGAAAAAAAAAAAAAAAGGGCTTTGCAGTTCAAGGAGGCCTAGTACCAAATTCTATAATTTTAAGTAAGTTACTTAAAATTACTTAGCACTCCAATTCTACTATCTCTATACTGGGGCAATAATAGATCCTTTGGGTGGGAGACTGTAATAATGATTACAAATCATGTGTGTAGAGTGGCCTAGAGAAAATGCTTTAAAATTAATGGCTATTATTATTAATCACTAGTCCATATAATAGCAATGAAAACAAGGCAGGTACTACAAACATAAGGATTAGCAAAATCCATGTCAAGAATGATCAGCCAGCCGTCAATATTTACAAAGAAACACAATGTGTGTGTATATTTATGCGTATATGTCAGCACACACTCACCAACATATGCTTTTCTCCTCACTTTATTTAATGGAGTCATGTTTCCATGTGAACAAATATGTGAAAATCATGGTCTCTAGATTGTCTTATGCAATATATGGGCCAATATGAGTTATAAGGTCAGTGACACAGAAGGACTACTGTGCCTACTCCTACTGTCCCCCACCCCCCATGCAATAACTCCTCCCTACCACTCCCCAGGGCAGCTTGTTCCTATATACATAGCCCTGCAGTCTCTTAATCTAGTGCTACTGAGGGAGCAAAAAGGGTTGCAAAGAGCTAGGATGAAATAAAGGTGGAACCAAAAACCCCATGTTCAAAAAAACCTAGACTCCTCAGAGAAAAGAAGGACAACTGTGTATTCTCTGCTTTAAAACCTAACATATGTAAGGAATAATCAATCCATTTATTTATATTGTTATTAATAAAGTATACATTTGAAAGATAACTTAATTGAAAGCTTTATCAAATCTCGTGTTATATCCCGTATACTGACATAGTATTACCTTTTATTTTACAGCTTTGGGATTTTTACACTGTTATATTAGGTCCAGTGCCACAGTCATCAACAAAGTAAGTTACTGACTTCAGAAGGTACATGGTTTATACCACTTATAATTTGGTAAAAGAACAGGCCTCCAAGATAATAAAATACATTTTAAAATAGAACTCCTAAAATACATAGGAATTGAAAAATATTTTTTCAACTGCAATATTCATGCTTTCTCCCTCTTTCCCTTCCCCTGTCCTACACACCATCTCCCACTCCCTCCATGAGTGCCATTTTTATAAACCTCTTGGAAATGTATTTAGGTAACTGATACACTAAGTCTCAAAACCACATGAGATTCCGCAATGTGAAAAATTATTTAAAATACAATTTCAATCACTAATGATTATGTTAAGTTTAACATAATCATAATTGCATATTGTGCCATCTGCCTCTAGTGAGTCTCTCCCTATCTCTAATTTAAACGGTCCTACTACCAACAAAGATTCTGACATACATGTATTTTCTGGTCCAAAGAATCCTATGGAGTAATCAAAATACTCCTTGAAACCTCATAGGTCTATGACATCTTAAAGGGGACTACCCTAAGAAAATTCTTTATCATGGGTATGTCTATAATAAAATACATAACAGCAGGCCAGTCGATCTAAATAAGAACAGAAACCCCTGTATGATTAAAAAAAAACAAACAATAACAACGAAATCAAGAAAAGGAATAAGATGATTTAAAGGTACCATCAAGGGGAACCAAGCAGAAAAGAATTCACTAAGTTTCTAGTATTATAATTGTAGAGTATCCAAACCTGATATTAAAGTCAGAGTATTTTTTTTTTTTTTTTTTTTTTTACAAATAGAAAAAACTCAGGTAGACTTAGTTTTCATGAAACTTGATGTCTTAAAATGCAAAGTTACTAGAATTGTCTTACTAAATGTTACTACTTATATGTTATAGACTCTTCCATCAATTTCTACCTTCTATGTAGTTACTTCAGGTTTAATACAATAGTAAGGAAAAAAATAGGAGTTTTACCTCAAGAATGGTAATGTTGATGGCTGCTGCTGTTTCCCCTTCTTCTAATATCAGAAAGCCAATGACAGGGACAAAATCAACTTCTGGCTCTGCTAGGTTTCCTACTGTTTGGTTCTTCAGACTCAGCATTCCAGGAACCGTGGTATATGTGACATTGATAGCTCCTAATTGAATAGGTTGGAAAAATGTTTCATAATTCCCTAAACGTTTACAATAATGTCCCATTGTGGATTTTTTGCCTTTCCTAAAAGCACCTTCAGTAGCTAGTATTACTGTTCCCAATTCCTCACCCCTTCCTATATCCATAATCTTTACCATGTGATGGCTCACAGGTGTCTCACTGTGGGAAAAGCATATTTCCCTGCCTCTAGACTTTGCATTTGGATATGTGACTTGTTTTGGCTAACAGAACAAGGTAAAAATGATGATATGCTGGTTCTAACCCTAGACCTCAGGGGGCCTTACACATTTTCACTTGGTCTTTTGTGCTACCACTGGTTCCAGGAGAAGAATGACAGACATATGGAATACAGCCACCCATGACCAAGCCCAGCATAGATTAGTAGACCCACAGACAGCCTAAATTACTGTATGCTGCTGAAGTGTTATATTTGTTAATTACACAGCATTTCTGTGAAAACAGAAAATTCCTTTAATCTTTTCAAAAATAAGGAAGTTATAATGTTCTGTCCTGAATGAAAAAACATTAATTTTCTCTTGTCACTGATTTATTTTAGCAATGGCTTTCATCCACACAAGTAGAATGTTAATAAGCACCTGCCTGGAAAACCCATTCATTCTAGAGTAACACAAACCTAGAGATCCAAATTCTCTGTTGATGAAAAGCTGAATTGTTATGTTAGCCTCTTGTAGTAACACAAATCTTGATGGAAGAGCAAAATTTAAAACTCCATGTGGTTCATCACTGGCTTCTACTGTGAGGACAGCTGCATATCCTTGAGCATCAAGCAGGGCGATTCCTGCTGGTGGAACTCCTAAAAATATCAGGGAGGAATCTACCAGTGATTTGGCATTAGCTTTTAATCATTGGAAATATAACCTCACTCTCTGAAACATTAAGGTAATCAAAAGTGTTCTATTTACTTCTCTAACAAATCTTCAGGTTAACAAAAGCCACATTCCATTTTTCTTTCAGGTGGAAGATCATGAATTTCTTCACTTCACATATTACTGTCATTATTAGTTTATATTGGTTATCAGAATTACAGAAACTGAGTAGAAATTGAGGAAGGTACCCAGATAATTTGCTTAAAAATGACTCAATTTGGGCTGGGTGTGGTGGCTCACACCTGTAATCCCAGCACTTTGGGAGGCTGAGGCAGGCTGATCACGAGATCAAGAGATTGAGACCATCCTGGGCAACATGGTGAAACCCTGTCTACTAAAATACAAAAATTAGCTGGGCATGGTGGTGCACGCCTGTAGTCCCAGCTACTTGGGAGTCTGAGGCAGGAGAATCGCTTCAACCCAGGAGGCAGAGACTGCAGTGAACCGAGATTGCACCACTGTACTCCAGTCTGGCGACAGAGCGAGACCCTGTCACAAAAAA
>NW_012115488.1:9341566-9378549 GCF_000951035.1 Colobus angolensis palliatus | reverse complement strand
AAAAAAAAAAAAAAAAAAAAAGGAAGACTAAATTTGAATTATCCATATAATTGGTCCAAAATTCAAATTGGCCTGTAAGTCTCAAATTAATTTCAAAAAAATTCTACCTTTGGAAATGAATTTTATTCTGTAAGTAACCATTTAGCAAAATGTTTCAGGGCTTTTTTCTCTAGTCCATAAAGATAAGTATTCCTATATGATGCTAATGTTTTTTGGATCTAACATTTCTAGGGGACACATAATAAAGTCACATTTTAAAAATTGGTATGCATCTAATTGTTAAATACAGAGATAACAACAATTTTCTTTCTTTTATGAAAAGAATATACCAAAAAAAATTAAAATTAAATTCTGAATTACCTTGTGTCCTGACATCATACAGAATGACTTGGTATACTTCTTTCTCCTCAGGAATGTTGTCATCCAACAAATGCACAAACAATGTTGTATTCAACAACCCCTATGTCATACAAAAAGAAATCAATCCCTCTATTGTTATCGAATGAGCTATCTCCTGCCTTATTTTTATTATAAATCATGCAGCCAAACATATTTTCATTTAAACAAAAGTTGTGTGGCTTAAAAATAAATAAATAAAAGCCACTGACTCATGGGAATGTAAGCTCCAAGCAGACAGGTGCTAATTGTGGAAGATCTTGAATGCTGAGCTAATGAATGTAAATCTTATTCATTGAGCAATGTGGCACTACCGGAAATCTCAAAGCACAAAGTTGAGGAGGTTTCTACAACAATGGTGAATAGAAAAAACTGGAGCAGAGAAAAGAAGACAAGTGCTGCAAGGACACTAGTCATTAGAATTTCAATGTACTACTCAAGGCAGAAGGTAATACCGGCTTGGCTTAATATTGAGGCAATGGGAAGGAAGATAAAAACAATTAAGTATATCGTCAAAGACTTCACAGCACGTAGGTCTGGAGAAGAGAGAAAGATAATAACTACAATAGTGCTGCTTTTCTATCCCATTTTCCTCAAAATACACCATTCTTTCTAGTTACTTGTGGTTGACATTTCTCTGCAGTATTACCTCAGGAAAGAAGAGTTGTCCGCTGAAGTTAGCAAAATTGAGTTCTAGATTTTGCCCAATAATTTTCCAGTTAACAGTAACATTTCCTCGACCAGGGGAAGTTCTTATCACATGGAATTGCAAAATTTCTCCTGCAAGTAAAATGTGTAAATTGATACATGCTTAATGGAAAATAAACTTGACATTTGAACTCAACAAAACCCAAACCCCAAGCATGCAATTATTACAGCACCTTTCCCATGAACATTACAAAGCTGTTCTGTTTTGAATTTTCTAGAAGTTTTACACATGCTTACTGTTTATTATCCCACTTCTAAATACTTACATTTAGTAGAACTTCAGGAAACTCAACATGTAAAAGTTACAAAAGCACATGCTAAAATGGGAAACACAAACTTTTATACACTCCAAAACATGCACCAGAACATAAGTGTTCTGTAAATTAAAGAAAATAATAAAGTCCTCATGGTAATAACACAAGTAAATTCTCCCTTCACTTTTCAAAAGGGCACAAATTCCTTACACTGATATGTAATGTGATTTTACACAATGCATGCATAAAAATGCCTGCAAATACCTGAAAATCACATTTCTGTAGTTGTAACTTACATATTACCACCAACGATTTTGTTTTATAAAAAGAAATACAAAGGAAAGGTGTCAAATCTGTACATCAATATCTGTAACTTCGCCAAAGTTACAGTTATCATTCCTGGATGATGGAGATATTTTAGATCTTTTCTATTCCTGGCTTTTATCCCTATATAATACTTTATAAAAGTGAAGAAAATCATAACATGTCTTTCAAATTGCTAAAAGCATAAAGTAAGCTGTTAGGGAGTGTGCTAATGGTCATATGACTTGTTGAAAATATGCTCAATTCATTAGATTTATAGGATGATGAACACAGTTAAGAAATACCAATGAACTATATCACTAAAAAAATTATTATTATGCAAAGATAGAATGATGTTTTAAAAGATTGAGAAGACAACATCCTTAATCAAATTGTATAGCATAGACATATAGTTAAAAATCACATTCACTAAAAATGTCACTTTTAGTTTAGTTCAGTTACTTATCCAAGTAACTTTTGTGTATATAAGTAATATCTTCAAACACTTTTTAAAGAGTAGAAATAAAGCAATAAAATTTAAATACTGCTTTCAAGTATTTTTTAAACTGCCATGTTTTTTATTTCTGAAGACAACTAAACAAATATTTCTTATAGGAAGGTTTCTTAAAATATCATGAATTAATTAATTTAGAAACTATCTTAATTTCAATTTAAAAACATAAAATAAATTTTTCTTACTAAATTTAAACACAATTTTAACAAAATGAACATTTAAAGGAGAGTGGATAATATAAATAAAAGCATTAGAAAGACTTTTTAAAACACATTTTAAGTGTGTCAATACAAAAAACCTTAGTTACCATTACATTAGTACACTATGTCTTAGATTGATCTTTTAAAAACACAGGAATTTCCAGATCAGATTGTCCAAAGATTGGGATGAAACTGAAAGACTGTGTATAGTCAGCCATTGCTAACATACCATTTAAAAATTTTGTATTTGTAAAACTTGTGAACAAAATATAGACACTACTATGAAACTCTGGTGTCTATTGTACAATATATAAAATTTCTTATAGAGCAAGTTTGGAATACTGAAAAACAAAAATTTATTCCCAAAGAGCATAGAAAAATCCTTGAAATTATTAAGCTATTTCACCTACAGTGTTGTCTGGTGACTCTTTCGTAAGAGTTGTGGTTTTCAAACTTTTCAAATCACAAAACTTGTTAATGTTTCAAAAAGAAAATTATGGAAGTTTAATGAAGTACTAAAGTGCAAAGAGAACACAAATGGCAAGAAAACAAAATGCAGGTCAAAAAATTTCCATGTTGAAGGGTAACCTATAATCACAATAATAAAATTGCAGTTGCAAGTTTACACACAGAGATTTGGGAATAAATACATCACTTTTAGGTAAAAGTAAAAATAAAATGCTTAGGAGCAAAGAAAGTAAAATGTTCAAACTTACTACATGTAAAAACACTCAAAGTCTAATACTACTTCATCAATATCTCCTCTGAAAAGTTAAAAAGTTACCATGAAAGTAACCTGCAAGAAAATACTGCAAAAATATATTTTGAAGCATGACACACACAAACACACACAAACACACATACACACAAACACATGCGCACCCACACACACATAGAGAAGCACATATAAATAAAAGATAAAATATTTCTTAAACACATAATCTTGTAAGCCTAGTGAAAATGTATCATGTCAACAGCAAGAATAGTGTGAAATTTTTTCTAAGCAATAATCAAAAGGGAGGTATTGATTCTGTCTCTTTATTGCAGACTTCCAGGAGCCAGGTCCATTTAAAATGCCTCCTGGAAAAAATGACTGGACATTTCAGAAAGATACCTTCTGCCAGGGTGAAAAGTCAAACAGTCACAGGAAAACAGAAAAACTTAAAAATAAGTACTTGGTCTTCCAAATTTAAGGTAAAAGAAGAAATGTCTTAAGAGAGAGTATAATTCTTAGATGACAAAGACTTTACTAGATACTAAACAGCAAACAGCCTTCTAGTTTTCACCCAAGATGAAAGCCAGAAGAGCCCTTACCTAGCCAAGTGTCTGACTACAAAACCGGAAGATCATCTTGATATGAAATCCACAGAGTTTACCAAAAGTTAGTGACACATTTCAACTCTAAAGCAGATCTGTCAGATAGTGTCTAGGACTAACCTAATGCAGATAAAGAATATGAATGAAGAATGTATTTTAATAATCCTAAGTGTTTTAGGCACTTATTTTCAAGGCCTGAATTCTTTTTACAAAGATAAACACCAACTACAATGTACATAAAAATAATGGAAAACCGAAATACAGAAAATATATTTTAATAGATACATGTATACACAACATATGTATACTATCCAAATTGCCCTCTATAATAAAAAAGAAAATGGGTTAAAACAATTATAGGAATATGAATAATGGGAAGCACAGACTGTCAATACAAAGAGTTAAGAAAAAGTTGAATACTTCCAATATAGCAGTTCTATATATTTCTTTAAAGAATCACATTTCTTGTTCAAATCTTTGTATAAAAAAGATTCATGCTGTCCCTAAGAGAAGAAAAAATTTAAAATCCATCGAATGTGACAGGATGATTATGATGCTGCTGAATTGGGTGACGGAGAGAAACACCTAGCACAGACTTATAAAGAGCCCATTTATACCCAGTGTGCAACCACAGTAAAATCCATTGTCCTATATTTCTAAATTCTGTCCATTACATTTGAAAGAAAGTAATATTTATCACTGGGCAGCTCTCCAATTGCATTAGGACAAAATGTAGAAATAGGATTCTACAGAATTCAATACATTGTTAGAGACTAAGGCAAATCCTCCCCATGAATCAAAAATGCATTCTAGAGCCAGAAGTTCAGCATAGTCCACATTTTAAATCCAATCACATAAATGAAACTCCAACACTAGGCCAAAAGCAATGTTAACACTGTTAAAAGCTCACATCGCAAGGTTATTTTTACCCCATTGGTTTAGCGGTTATCTCTGAAGAATCACCATGATGTTTTCATTAATTCACTTTCATAAACTCATCATGATACATACACATTTCTCTGTGCAATTTTCATGGTAATATAAAGCATACATACAATACAGAACTATTGTGGCTTAACATGTTTTTGAAAAAAATAATTTATATTCCAGGAAAAGGCTTAGGAATGAAGAGTAAAAGTAAGTAAAAAATAGAAATTGACCCCAACTTTTACATAGGAAATGTAAAAAATCTAGGGAGCACTCATACCTGCAATAAAAGCAATTTGGTGTTTTAGATTGAAATGCTAAAGCAGATTTGTAACCATAACACCTTTGGACCATTTATTTTAATTACTAATCCTTCCTGTTTGCCTCTCCTGCAGATAATTAGCTGTTGGAAACTGACGAAGCCACAATATTGTTTTCAGGCGAAGTTCATCCCGGCCAAAGAGACTGTAGGTGTTCATGTCTGCAGTCTCTCCAAGACACTGTGGTACCTAGAAGGAGGGCCTCAGTGTCTTCAGAGCCCTCCAACTCACCACTACCACCACCATCCAGGCTCACAGAATGCACTTTCACAAAATTAATGGCCCTACAGTTGAAATCTCCTTAAATTGATCCTAGACATCCAAATTCTTTTGTATTCCTCAGAAAAGAAATTTCATCATATTGCTGAAAAGCACATGCCTAGTCTAGCTCTAAATCCCTCCTTAAATCTCATGTATCCTTTCCTGATCTCAGCTCTTATTTGTACCTTACATATCACTAACACTTTGATTCTCTTCTTTGCCTTCCTATATTTCTTCAACAAAACAAAACAAATCCAAAATGCTCCCCTTTCATCTGTTTTCTCCAATGTTTCTCCTCTCCTTGCTGTCACAGCCAATAAGCAGTGCTTCTCAAAACTTCATGCTGTGAAGGACAGGGCTTTTTGCTTTGTTTGCCTCAATACATCAGAGGCTGACCCTCTTGTAAAACAAAATAAAATAAATGACTAGATAAGTTAAACGGCAAAAAAAAAACACAAAAAACAAACAAACAAAAAAACAAATACCAGCCCATAGACACTGCTTTTGGGTATCACAGCAAAGTGAAATTGTTATGAGAGTTTCCAATCCTCTTGTCACAGACGAGAAGCAAACACTGAACAGGCAGCCTCTTGAAAGCCACACTGAGGAGCACCTGCCGAAGGTCTCTATGTTTGTCATCCTTAGATATTTGCTTCCCTATCCCCAGTCCTCCCTTAAAATTCATCTACCATTGCTACTGTCTTGTTTGGCCCATTTGAGATCTAACTCCCCTTTTTGGCCTTATTAGTATGAGACACATCGATTACTGAGTAATCAGTGTAACTGATTGAAAACACACGCTCTCCCTGGTTTCTCCCTGCCTCTCTAGCAAAGGCTTCTCTCTCCTCTAGGGTAATTTTTCTTTCCCAGCACCTTAGTCTGATGTTTTGCATGGTTCCATTCCGATAATTTGCTTTTTATGCTCTGTAGGCAAAAATCATCATATTCATTTTCCAGATTTGAGCTATCATCTTTAACCAATGTCCACCTTTAACCTGAGACAGAGTCAGGTTCTCTCACTAATTTCCTTCCCTCACATAGGCATTGCTACTCAAATTCATTCTGCTTCCAACTCAAATAACTTCAAATATTTACCAAAAGTCCCGGCATTGTCAGGTTCCACAGAAGACACAAGTTCAAGCAAAATAAATTCTCTCCTCACTAGGTGCCCTATAGAGCATGGGCTTTGGATTTGACACAGCTGGGCCTAAGCATTACCACTGAATAATTGTTGCTATTTAGTCTCTCTCAAATGCAGTTTCCTTGAATGAAAATCTGGTGTGTACGATTATACCTATTTCATAGGACTGCTGTTAAACTTAAGTGAAATAATGAAGGTGGAGCGTCTGGCACACAGAAAACACTCCATAAGTGTTACTGTTGTCATTATTATTAACTATTCCTGCAGTAACTTTGTATTATGTTACAAATAACTTTTTGATAGTTGATCTGTCTTTAAATTAGATTTATGGAATTTGTTAGTCACTTTTACTCATTACTGTTATGACAACATGCAATTCCAAACCATTAATAAAAGTAGAGTACTGAAAATGGCTCGAATATTTGCATGGATAAATAAACTTGCAAGTTGGAAGTACAGTGAGGGAAAAAGGTAATACAGTAAAATACATTCTGTTTCTAGCACAGCCACTAACTGTCTGACATTGTCAAGTCTTTTAATCTCTCTGTGTCTCGATTTGTTTTCTCATCTATTAAATAGATGTCCAAGTACCTAATCTATATCCTTTTCATTTATTAACTATTCAAGGTAAAATTATTTTTTTAATTCCAGATATAAACTAAGTAATGAAACACAGGCTATCAATACCTGTTTTACCCCAAAACAGGCTTAAACAGACAAAAACACTGTTATATTTTAAACACACAAAAATTAGCCCCTCTGTGTAAAACCCTACATGTGATATAAAACATTAAGTAAGAATTCAAGAAAATTATTGTTTTTTAAGGAAGAAAAACATTTTATAAGGTTTTCTAGCTTGGTACTTTGTTCATAAAATATACAAACACAATATAAAATCCAGGCTAAAATATTCACTGATTACAAACTATTACTTGTTTTTAACCAGCTGCCAATGTTTCACTGTTTGATACCAATGGCTACCCTTGGGCATACACTATACTTTCCAGGAACTATGCTAAGCATTTTATATTTATTAGCTCACTTAATCCTCACAAAGAAACCTACGAAGTAAGTAATATTTTGTATCATTTAACAGATGGGAAAACTAAGCATTCCAGGTTTAGCTTCCTTAAAGTCATACCAGTAGAGAATGGCAAGCTAGAACATGGAATTGTTTTGCAAGGCTCCTAAATCTGGCTAAACAGTTCATTACAAAGCCTTCTCCCAAAGAAGTTCTATGCAGATTAACACACACACAGTTCAACAAAATAATGAAAGGGAAAAATATCAGAAGTTTTAAAGAACTAGACAAAAAATGACATCCATGGAAAAGAAAATGAATATGCTTAACAAAAAAAGGAACCCACCTTCATGACCTATGACAGATCTGGAAGCTGTCTGAAAGCTAACAATTCCTGCCACATTGTCATTGGCCAAAATGTTCACTCTAACAGTGTCAGAGCTTGGCAAAATTCTGCTTCCACCTTCAGTGTACACCAGACTAACTATGATGCTTTCGTCATCCTCTGGTTCAAAGTCATCCAAGATAGTTAAAATGACTGTCTTTTTGGTTTCACCTATAAAAACATCAATGGAATAAAAACCAAAGTAACAAAATCACCAACATAGAGAACTCAGAAAGGCCTAAAATAATTTCTAGTTTTAAAAGTTAAGTAAAAATATGAGTGAATTATAACAGCTCCATATCATGGGCAATATAAGCAAATTTCGATGATTATATATACATATATATTATATATATATCTTTTCACACATCAAATACTGCAAAATTTCATTAACGAAAACAGACTGGGGAGAAGGATATTTTCAATTATGGGAAAGTCAAAAGGTAGAATTGTTTCAAAGAATCATGGCTTTACTTCCTGGATTTTAGCCAAGAACAGATACCTAGCTAGGAAAAGAGCTTCAAAGTTACCTTCTGTTTAGAAACAACTCCCCTCAGGAGAGTGGGGTCTTATTCTCATTCTGGCACTACTGTGACAATTTTAATCGGATATTCAACATAATACCTTCCTGAAAAACCAGGAACACTTACAGAATGCTGGTCAAAATGAGGAACTGAAAAGGGATTTAAAAATTGTGAGCAAAAGAACCAGCCTGAATGAGATGCATCTTTGGGTAACTAGATGAGATAACAGCATCAAGTACCAGTTTCCAGGAAGTAGTGCAATGAAGGAAGAAAACAAAAGAGGAACTCAAAGGGACAAGTGACAGCCACAAAGTGCAAGCAATCTACTTTGCAATTTGATCTAGTAGATAGGGCACCACAGAATGTCCCTAAATCCAATACTGTTCCTGCTGTTCAGTCTAAGGTGTCCCCTATTTATTTTCTCACCACTTTCTGGAGAGAGAATGAAAGAGTGAGAAAAGACAAGGCAGGAAAAAGGAGAAAGGAGATTAAATGCATGTTCTCTCTTTTGTGACCCTGGTGCATTTTCATCAATACAGTAGTGTCAAGATGGCTTTAAGACAGTCTGCACTATCTAAGAATCTAAGTTAGCAATAGTTATAAAATAGAGTCCATTTTGCGTGATGCTAAGGTTACAATTCATGGTAATAGTAATTTATATAATGCTATTTCTTTATATATAACTTTCTTTCTAGTTAACAAAACCACTGGAAAATCTAACTTTATATTTTCATTTCCACGCCCTCCTCGTTACATTTTCATTATTCCTTTTGAAATGGAAAAGTTACCAATTACTAACCTGTTCCCATCTTCCGTCAAGCATATCATATCCCACTAAATCCTCAAATCACTGACTAGAAAATAACCATAATAAAAATATTTTATACAATTTTAAAAATTTACTCTAAAACATAATGATTATTATATGTTTCAAAAAGCATATTATATGTGTACCATGACCTCTAATTAGTTTCCAAAAAAAAAGTATATGCCTTAAAAAGTTAAACAAATACAATGGATTGTTCTAAAATATGGAATTATGAATAAAGTTTCTTTCCTTTATTTTGTTGTATACTCTGAAGTTTTTAGAGTATACATTACTTTTTCAATCAGAAAAGCACTGTTTTTTAAAATTCTATGGAATATATAATTGCCCAAATGAGGATTTAATCAATAATCTCAGTAAAGATACCTTTCCCACACCCAAACTATTTTAAACATACTAACTTTCCCAATTTTAAATAGCACAGAAGTCAACCAGTCCTGAAAAAGAACCACTCAATCTGATCCTAATTCTAATTAGCTGGTCATGTAAAATATCATTATATTGTTTATGAAAATTCACAGTAGTGATCGCAAGTGTAGGAACAGTATTATAAATTGATCACTAGGATTAATGTAATATAAATGCAGTCACCAAAGTTTATGCTACTTTTATTTACAAATAATTTTCACTGATGATATTTCCTGATTTGTCTAGTGCATATGAAAATGTTTATCAATTAATACTCATTTTCCTAGCTACCACTGCTTCTTACCAACATGTATGGTTGTAGGTACATGGGTCATTATTAAAAGTTCCCTTACAAAATCAGAACTTGCCTTGTAGTTTCCTCCATGCCTTGTTAAAGACACTACTATCAAACATAAAGGGATAAAATTCACATATTCCCAGAAAATCTGTTTTTTAAACTAAAAAGATATATATGTACAGTCACGTCAGGCTACGTATGTCATGCCAACCATTAACAAGCCAATTAACTTCTATTTTTTTCTAAAGCCAAACTACATTTTTATATATTAACAAGAATGTACACAGTAAGAATTCTTATAAAGTTTATCATAAAAATGGACTATGATGACTTTACCAGGGGCAACTGAAACTCATTTAGAACCATCACTCACCTTCAGCAAAGGTCAGAATCTCTCCAGCACCTATAAAATCTAAACCTTCAGTAGCTGTTCCACCAACAACATGCCATTCGACTGCCACTTGACCTAAGCTGCCCCCTGTCCTGTGTATCATCAGCTCCACCAGGGTTTGGGGCTGCTCCTGAACTTCAACAAATAGGCCATCTTCGGAATTATTGGGACTAATACTGTAGATCACAAACACTCCAAAGGCATCACCATTCAGTGCTATGACAACTGTGGAAGTATTTGGCTGGCCTATGATTGGCTGATTTTTCAAACTGGTTGAAATGTTCATGAGGTGAACTTCAAGGAGAGAAATCAGAAAACTCTCATCCATCTCTGGGAAATCATCAGGAAGAATAGACACTGTGAGATTTGCGAATTCATCACCTTCCTGCATTATGGCCCATTGCCTTGTCACAGGCTCATAGTCACTCCCAGCCATAGCCTGACCACTAAAAAGAGATGCTACCCTGGTCATGTTTTTCCTGTAGGTCCAAAAGTCTGAACTGTTGACAGCTGGGCTGATCCATGATGTCATCCAGAAACACTGGGGACCCTCAGAAGCACTGAAAAATGAAAACGCTGAGCAAGCTTGTTCTTTAAGGCACAAAGTGGCACAGGTATACTGGGGCTCCCCCACGACAGAGACATTCACCCAAGTTCTCCAAAGTGGGTCAGGCACCCCTTGAATTGGTGATTCATAGTAGGACAGTAAATCTTGACCTTCCTCTATTGCCAGAGCCACTACATCAATGTCGGAAGTACTGTAGAACAACAACAGCTGACCAAAGTGCCCTCCGCTACAATGTGGAGTGACAATTAAAAGACAGGTTAAGCACTCAAAGTAATTACACATAGAGAAGAGGAATGCTGATTGTGGTTTTCAATTTTTTTTTTAAATGTTTAAAGTTGTAGTACAAACACAACCCTGTTTCTTAATTACACTTGTCTCCCAACATTTTGTTTTCTCCTGTAAGGAAACCTTGCTAATTTTCAATCAAACAACACTTATTTTTAACCAAGCTATGAAAATATTTTCCAAGGTATTCAAATTCAGGATTTCAAAACAAAATTACAAAGTTAATTTTTTCTGCTATACTTAACTGAAACAAAGTAACAATGATAACAAACACGACTACATTTTGAGGAAATATAGTAACAGCCCTCTGTATCCACAGGTTCTACATCTGTGGATTCAAGGCCACAGATCAAAAATATTCAGAAAAAAAAATTTAAAAAATACAAACTTTAAAAACCAGTCCAATACAGCAACTATTTACATAGCATTTACATTGTATTAGGTATTATAAGTAATCTAGAGATGATTTAAAGTATATGGATGGCTGTGCATAAGTTATATGCAAATTTTATATTTTACACCACTTTATATAAGGGGAGTATCCAAGGATTTTGTTATATCCAACAACCCTGCAATCAATCCCCTGTGGATACCAGAGGGCTGACTATACTTGTCACAATTTTCCAAGATACTGTTTTCTATTTCTGAAGGATCCCAGTGAGCTCAATGCTGCCTCACCAAAAAAAAAAAGCGAGAAAAAACAGACCTGGAAATCAACTCCTTCATATATCATACAAATGTTCTTTAATTTAGAAGCCAGTTATATTTAAGTACTAATTGTAACAAATTACAGATTAAAGCAATGCCTTTCTGGGGTTAGAGAGCTCAGTGATGTAAAATTTATTACCTATTTCACTAACAATTGGTATGATAAATGAAAGGCCCTTTATACTAATAAGCATAATTCAATTAACACATAAAAATAACCTATAAAATAATTTATAGTATAGGAAACACCCACAAAACCTAAATGATTTAGCTGTGCAAGGGATCCTTCCCCACCACCCCACAACTCTCATCACTCCCACAGATGCAAGTAGCTATCTCATATACCTTCGCCTGACAGTTATGTTAGCACAGGAACTTCTTTCCAGAGGCTCTTGAACACGATAAACCTTCTGAACAAAGGCTACTGCACCATAAGGATTATCATTGGCAGGAATAATAATATTTGCAATTCGATCTAACCCAATAGTACCTCCACCAGAGGCATCAGTTAGTTGCACTTGGATAACCTAAAAATACAGTGAAAACTTCCTTAACAGCATCACAGTTCTGAAATTAGAATAAAAATGATTCAAGGGAAAAAAATCAAACATATACATACAAGTACAAGAACAAAATGGAATGAAATATAAATGGACTAAAAGAAATTCCCCCAATTACACTTACAAACCCAGCATGTAACAGAATAACCCATCATCAACATTTAATAATAGAACCTAGTTATATATAGGACATACAGGCTGTTTAAACTCCTTAATATCGTTATATAATCATGTGACTCCATTTTAATATCCCTGTTTATGTTTACCATTTCAATAACAGGACTTTTACATCCTATACCCTTTTTAAAAAAATCTGAAATATACATTTTAATGGAGAGTTAATACACTATGCTTTACTTCCCACATTATCTTAAATAAAATTATTTGACAAAATTTAAAACAAAAATATACTGTAATGCCACCTAAATTTAGAGAGACAAAAACAGAAATGTTTATGTGCTAATGAATATCTAGTATTTTAGAGGTGAAAAATGGCACAATTAGCATTCAAAATAAATTTTCTGAACTTCTATAAAATTTTATACTATTAAAGAATAAATGCTATCCAAAGTAATTTTATGATATGTAAATGTTAATAATACTTGAATTTCATACAATAAAATTATCTTCAGCCAATATATGTTAGTGATTAACTTTTCCACTGATACTGTACTTATATTTGCTACCTTCCTGCTTCATCATGATAAGGAAATATCAGGAAGATGTATTTCGCATAGTATTTTTCATATAATAAATTCTCAACAATGGTTGAAGAATAAGTGAATGAATGAATGAAAAACCACAGTAATACTTAAGATTAGCTCACACCCAAGCCAAAGGGGAGTATAAAATAAGTTAAGAGTTTATACAGAACAGGACAGGTGCGTTGGCTCATGCCTGTAATCCCAGCACTTTGGGAGGCCGAGGCAGGTGGATCATCTGAGGTCAGGAGTTCGAGACCAGCCTAGCCAACATGGTGAAACTCTGTCTCTACTAAAAATACAAAAGTTAGCCAGGCATGGTTGTGTGCTCCTGTAATCCCAGCTACTCAGAATGCTGAGGCAGGAGAATCCCTTAAACCCGGGAAGCATAGGTTGCAGTGAGCCGAGGTTGTGCCACTGCCCTCCAGCCTGGGCAACAAGTGCGAAACTCCATCTCAAAAAAAAAAAAAAAAGAAAGAAAAAAAGTTTATACAGAACAAATGTATTATAAATTATGACAGATATATATATATATTTGTGATACATATATATGTGTGTGTTATTTAACCTTTTAACCAAAATGTTGAACAGTGCAATGTAATTATACAAAAAAGTCTTATAGTAGTAAACTGGCATATGTACACAATCTATTTCTAGAATATTCCTGCTTTTGTCAACTGTAAGGATCACTTTCACACTAGCATAGTTTGAACATTCTTGCAGGAATAATTTATTTGACATCCTCTCCAAAATGTCACAACGGCCATCTGTTCTAGTCACTATAGATAAGGTATGATTTACAGTGTCATTCTATACTAGCCATTCCTCTCACCTCTTCAATCTCCGGAACGTCGTCAGCCAGGACCTCTAACAACAAGGTTTGAATGGTTTCCCCAGGGGCAAAGGTCACATTACCTGAGACAACTCGCAGGTCGCCAGTAGCAAGCTGTCCATTAATGGTGGCAACCCACTGAACAGTAACATTGCCGAGTGTCCCAGAATTTCGAATTATTGGCAGGTTTACCTTCACTGAGTTAAACTCAGGTTCCTCTACAATAAGTTTAGTAATCTGAAAACCTGAAAGGTAGACAGAGCAGAGCTCACTTCAAATACAAAGTGAAACAGAGATAACAGTTAACCAAGCACCATTCTATAGTGGATTCTCTTTACCCCTAAGCAATCTAAGTAGCTATAACCCACAAAAACCAGAGTAACATGCTGTGATACAAATTGGTCTGCCCTGCCAAAATTTTCAAATGAGTTTTCACTGTGATAGAAGTAGAAACCACAAAGCCCATAGGGCTCATGTCTATACCAGACATGAGTGACAGGTCCAGTGAGCACAAAAGCTGATTGCACAGTGCAAGCCTGCTCCAGAGGGGCAATTACTATTTGGTTCCCATGACTGACGTTATGCAGGAAAGGGAACTTGATATTGCCAGATTTCCTATTTATCAAGAAAGCCCAGAAATCCAAATTTTTGTGTAAATTTCTATAAATTAAATTATTTCTCTAAAGAATTGCCTAAGACTCACAAAACACATATAGGAGCCAGGTCCCACCCTAAAGCCAATAGTCTGTGACTTTTCCATATATGCGAAGAGACTGATACAATTTCTTTTTAAAACAATCACTAACCACTGCCAATGACTGTGTACAGATGTCCTATATGTCAGTAACAGCAGGTTAAGAAAGAAAACATGATCACATCAATTCTGAGTCTCTAAAAGTAAAGAAAAGATCATTATCTATGATCTATACATACAGACAAGTCAAAGACACAAATTAGTCTTCATACCAAATAATCCATAGGGGTCATCAGAGGCCTCAATAATAATGACTGCCTCTGTCAAAGCCCCTAGTCTGGCTCCTCCCGTTGTTTCATTCAGCAGTTGCACAAGAAAAGATTCTTCCAGTTCAGGATAGATATCATTAATGATATATATTGGCACAGCTTTACTGGTTTCCCCTTCTAGCAAGACCACATCCGATGAAGCTATACTATAATCTTCACCTGAAAAGACCAAAAGTAAAATGTTAAGACTTCTAAAATATGATCACAAACATTCTATATACTAGGGAAAAACTATTAGGTATCAAACTTTATGGATCTACTTGGAAATACTTTTTTGAGGATATTGACTACATTTATTCTAAGCAAGAAGACTTTTATGCCTCTCAGTAGAAAAATGGGTTTGATAATATCACAAAATAATGAAAAAGACTTCCTAGGGGTGTTCAAGTTCATTCCTTCACTTTGCAAAAGATGTATACATATTTGGTCTATTTATACATATAAATAGAGAATCATTCATTACAAGATAGCCCCTCTTAACTACAAGAAAAAAAGGTGTACTTTTAGAAGAAAGAACAGAATTAGAATTGTAATGTCACTGGAGAGAGAAATTATATCATTGCACAGACAGGAGAACGCTAGCATCATCAATGATGCAGCTGGACATGAAAAGACTTTCTTGCATAGATTGAAAACTGCTACTGAGTATTGCTCAGGATGGCAGGAGGAAAAAAAAAAAGTGGGTGGGGAAAGGAGGGGTGCTCCGTGTGAAGACTGAGAGCTAATTTCTTAGAACACTGACCAAACCCCACCATCTGTCAGTGTGTGAGGCCCTCTACAGGCAGCCAGGTACTCCTAGGAGCTACCCCAGTCTACACCAGTTAGGTATTAGATGAGCCTGGTTTATTGTCTTTTCAAGCAAGTATTATGTCCATATGATTTATTTTTTAAAATCAAGCACAGTATCCCACCCACTCACATTCCTGTTCCTCTGAGAGCACATTAGAAAGACTCTAATTGAATAGTTCTCAGGCAAATCTCCCTCTGGATGCTGGGACGGCAGTATCAAAGTAGGCAGTCTTCTTGTACACACATCTGGCAATGAAGTCATTTTCTTATACATAAAATAGTTAATACTAACTATTGCCTCTTCCTTGCTCTTCACAAATAAATAAGCAAGCAAGATAAAGGGATCCAGAGACAAGGCTGTCGCCAAGCACTGAAAGGATGTAGCTGCCCATTTTCCCTGCATTCCTCAGTAGTCATTTACAAGTGAATCCCTTTCAAAAATGAGTACACTCATAGAAAACCAGTGTTTTCCTCAGTTTACTTTTCACTGATTTGCACATATCGACCTTTTAAATTCATAGATAATTTAGCCAAAACTTTTTGCTACATCTACGAGTTCAATGTCATAAATATATAAAAACTCTACCAGCACTTTGGGAGGCCAAGGTGGGCAGATCATGAGGTCACAGATCCAGACCATCCTGGCCAACATGGTAAAACCCCATCTCTACTAAAAATACAAAAATTAGCTGGGCATGGTGGCACACACCTGTAGTCCCAGCTACCTGGGAGGCTGAGGCAGGAGAATCGCTTGAACCCGGGAGGTGGACGTTGCAGTGAGCCAAGGTCACACCACTGCACTGCAGCCTGGGTGACAGAGCAAGACTCAATCTCAAAACAAAACAAAGCAAAATTGTAAAATCAAGCGAGACTCTATCTCAAAAACAAAAAAATCCAAAAACAAACAAACAAACAAAAGACTCTAGATTTGTCCCTTGAAAAAGACACAAGAGTATTTCTAGTTTTCTAGTTGATTATCCTAATTGCAACTTTGAGAGGTTTTGTTAATCAAGGATACATGTCCCTCTGTGCATATGTCCCTCTGTATGTACTGCTTTTTAGATGTCTTTTCTTACCAGCTATTGCAGTTATTGGCACAGCTTTAAATTTCACAGAGACATCTGCAAATGCTCCTCCTGCTCTAGTCACATTGATAATGGGTCCAACATGATTTTCTGCCACTCGGACAACTGGTGCTGAGAGCTGAAGAGTTCCAAATGCATCATCATTGGCAATGATAATTAGTTGTGCAACAGTTTCTACCTTAGGCCCAAGACGTGGAGAATTTGGAACTGAAAGACAGAAGATCCAAATAGAACACAGAAAGCTATCAAAATTCTAAGAACTGGCCAAAAGTCATCAAGAAACCTCAGCAAGATTCCATCAGTCAAACAGGACTCTCATTTGGGGTTTTCCCTCTACTATTTATTTAATTAATTAATTTATTTATAGAGATGGAGTCTCACTCTATCACCCAGGCTGGAGTGCTGGAGCGCAGTGATGCCATGTCGGCTCACCACAACCTCCACCTCCTGAGTTCAAGCAATTCTCCTGCCTCAGCCTCCTGAGTAGTTGCGACCACAGGCACACGCTGCCATGCCCAGCTAATTTCTTTTGTATTTTAGTAGAGATGGGGTTTCACCATGTTGCCCAGGCTGGTCTGGAACTCCTGAGCTCAGGCAATCCACCTGCCTCGGCCTCCCAAAGTGCCAGGATGACAGGCGTGAGCCACCGCGCTCGGCCCTACTATTTATATTTAAGAATATGTATTGTTTAATATGCACCAGCATTAATCTAGACATTCAGGATTCAAAAATAAACTAAATGGAATGTCCCTGCTCTATTGTAGCTTACATTCTGGAGAAATTTTTATTATAGAATCTATAACAAAAGAACAGTTACCTACAGAAATATTTTAATACGTGTTGAAAAGTTATCAAAAAGGAAAAAATCATTAGAGTATAATCATCGCTTTACATAATATTAAAACAGATAATGATGAAATCTACAGAATGATGCTCTTCTAATTAGTTCACTGTGCCATTAAAACAAAACAGCATTTCAGTTACAAGACTGAGAAGGAAACTAATTTAGTTCCTTGACCTCAAAAACTAGCCGCAAATCATCATACTCCAAATTACTGCCTCTTTAACCACTTCGCTTTCTTCCCTGACAAACCTGTTCTGCACTGCCCATTCTTAATTAATATTGTCACTGAACTACTTTGTTGCTATGGTCTGAAGTCCTCCTACCTCAAAATTCATATATTTGAATCCTAATCCCTGTGGTGATAGTATTAAGAGGTGGAGCCCTTGAAGGTGATTAGGTTAAGGAGGTGAGACCCTTGTAAATGGGGTTAGTGCCCATGTAAAAGAGGCCTGAGAGAGACAGAGACCCCTCAACCCTCCACAAGACCCAGGAAGCAGCCTCTCACCAGACACTGAATCTGCTGGCACCTTAATCGTGGCACTTCCCAGCCTCCAGAACCATGAGGAAAAATTTCTGTTGTTTCTAAGCCACCCAGTTTATGGCAGTTTGTTACAGCAACCCCAGTGGACGAATCCACTCATTCAGAAATCAGAGTCAGCCTCAAGACTACATCAACCCTGTCATAATAGAGTATGCTAGATAATTTTAAAGTTCCTGTCCTACTTTCTACTGACTTTTAAAACATAATCTTGAAGAAAAAAATGTGTCTGGCTTCCAGTTGCCTTACAGGTAAACTGTTGAAAGAGGACACTTTCAAAGTTAGAGTTTACTATTTTTTTATAGAATTCTCTATTAAATAAAATTTAAAATTGATTGTTTCAGGATTCTGATGGCCAATAATAATAACACACTAAGGGATACTTACTTGAACGACTCTGTACTTTCGCTATTAAAGTAGAGTTGAGTAGTTTGATAAAGACAGATTCGGACCTTTCTGGCTCATCATCATCCAAAATTGAAATAGCTATTGTTGCCTCACTCTGATTAGCTCGAAAAAGAGCAAATCCAGAAGCTGGTATATAGTCTCTTCCTTGAGTTGCTCTCGCTAAATTGGGTGGAAAATAAGGTGGTTTTTCCGTATCATCTAGTGTTGCATATGAGACAAGGACTCTTCCCATGAGGCCTTTCAACCTTATTATTGATAGTGTGATGTTCTGGGTTGCTTCCTCGACTTTAACAGGTCTGTTTTTCTCAGAAAAAATGAATACCCCACATGGATCATCACTAGCCAAAACTGTTAATGTGGCATTAATATGAGCTCCCAAAGAACCACTGGAAACACTGAGGATTGACACAGAGAATGCCTTATCCAGTTCTGGGTCTTCGTCAGGTAATATCTCCACAGTGATATTGGCGCTCGGCTGCCCAATCTCAAATGTGATGTTGCCAGAGGTGAAGGCGAGATCACCATCAGGATCAGAGTCTATGTTCCAATGCAAAGTCACTGGAGACAGAGTTCCATGATGTCTTATAACCTACAAAATATCTCATATTAAAATCTATTAAAAGAGAGAGTAAAGCCAGTTACTTAGAGACTTATAAATACACTAATGATAGCAGCACAATTTTATTTTATATAAGTTCTTCTCCAGACTACAAGACTGCTGCAGGCAGGGGTCATATACTATCCATCTTTGAAGGCCCACAGAGAGTCTTATAAATGGAGGATATTTAAAAAGTGACTGTGCCGAGTGCAGTGGCACATGCCTATAGCCCCAGTTATTCAGGAGACCAAGACAGGAGGGTTACTGAAGCCCAGGACTTCAAGGTTACAGTCAGCTATGATGGTGCCACCACACTCCAGCCTGGAAAACACAGCAAGACTCTATCTCTTAAAAATAAAAAATAAAAAACAGTTGAAATAAAAATTTCAAAGTGATTGTTGCGGGAAAATATACATTGATGAAAAAATGTAGCTTCTATTCAAATTATAACTACCTTTTGTGTATCTTTTATTTTATCCCCAATAAATAAAATGTGATTAACAATGAATTACATTTAGGCACACTCATAAAAGTTTTCACAATCGCTGCAAAAATGGTATATATTTCATTGCAAGTTATATATAAATGGTGTTTTCTGAAAAGTGAGTTGTCAAACTCATTTTAAAACAAATCACATTTACTTTTATCTTCAATATATTATGCAAACAAACTCACCAAAAAACATATTTGACCCAAAGTATAAGAAAATATATTTAAGAAGGAAGATATGCTTCCGTCAAAAGCCTAAAAATTTATATGTTAACAATGAAAAGCTTAAAAATGTATCCAAGTAAATCCCAACTAAGAGTAATTTTTATTTGTTCTTGAAATATGATGGTTACATCAAAATAAAATTAGACAGTAATTTTATAAAAAGTTGATCCTTTCCCTTAATGCTTTTTTTAATCTTTCCTGAGTCATTAGTTATCCTTTCTAAGGTTGTTCAATTTATCGCACAATAGTTTATTGAAAATCTGCCATAGTAGTACAGAAGGATATGTTTGAGTGATGTTTCTTCATTATTCATATGGAAGCTGAGCAAGTAGTTAGCTCCTGTGAGTCACTGAACAATGAATCCTTCTTAATTTCTACTGGAACAAAGCAGAGTAGCCATACAAACACACACATATATCATAGAGAGTTACTATTATAGATAGTTCACCCATGTTTTAGATTGTCTTTCCTTATGGGAGAGAGTCAGGATAGGACTGCACTTCATCCACTGACATTAGGCACAGCCAGGAGACCTGCTTTGACCAAGGAAGTTAAGCAGAAATGACGTAAATCACTTCCAGAAAGAAGCTATAAGAGCTGGCATGCTGTTCTTCACATCCACATTTCCTTCCACCAAGAAGATAAAAGCACCTGCTGAGATATAGCCTTGGTACCTAAAGTATCTAATAATCAGTGCCCCTTGCTAACTTAAGTTGGACATATACATACTGTGAATGAAAAACAAATCTTTTCCAGCACTTTGAGAGGCCAAGGCGAGTGGATCACCTGAGGTTGGGAGTTTTAGACCAGCATGACCAACATGGAGAAACCCTGTCTCTACTAAAAATACAAAATCAGCCGGGCATGGTGACGCATGCCTGTAATCCCAGATACTTGGGAGACTAAGGCAGGCGAATCGCTTGAACCCAGGAGGTGCAGGTTGTGGTGAGCTGAGATCATGCCATTGCGCTCCACTGGGCAACAAGAGTGAAACTCCGTCTCCAAAAAAGAAAAAAAAAAAAAAAAAAGAAAGAAAAAGAAAAACAAATCTTTCTTGTACCAGCCATTGATACTTTAGGGATGTTTGTTACTACAGCCCATCTGAAAAAACACAAAAATCTACGTAAGATAAATACTTGTAGTACAGCTCCATTATATTCCTTAAAGGGTCGAGGATCCTCAGAATTAAACAATGACTCCATGTGCAACACTAAAGACAAAAATAAACGCCAAATCACTGTTCGATCACCAATTTGTATTGCCTGTGCCAACAGGCTCATTCCCCTAGGCCTACACAAAAAAACAGAAAACATAAAACACACTTTCATAACATAGTACAGTTTTTAAAACAACAGAAAATGTCTAGGAATGAAGGAAGAAAAGGTACTCACATTTAATATAACAGTGCTATACCCATCTTCTGGTTCAGTTCCACTGACAAAGAGTGACTCAGGGCTAAATTCAAATACGCCATGAGCATGGTCAGAGGCTGCAATTGTCACTAGAATTTGGGAAGCCACTCCTAGACCGGCTGCATGAACAAGTTCCAACAAATAGAAAAAAAAAAAAAATGTTAATGAGTAATTTACAAACCAAAGGAAAAGCCAAGGAACAACTTTTTGAAAAGAGTCCGTACATTCATTGAGTACATTCTAATTTGTTTTAGAAAGAAAGGCAGACACAAATGGGTGTCACACATATTCATGCTTTTATGACCTTTCTCTACTTTGGCACCAATGTGATGTACAAGTGCTGCATAAGCACTTGGAGATGAATAAGGAAAACTTGTTTTTCTTTTTCATCTCTATGAAAGAGAACATTCTTCCACACTGAGTATATGAGGAAGGTCTCCCACGACCTTTGCTGACCTCAAAAGAACTTGAGCCAAAATGACTCTTACCTTCATGAAATAATAAGTAGTTTCCCTATGATTTTAGTCATTCTGGCTGAACGGATTCTTGGTTTCCAATGTGCATGAATTCTAGGCCTATTTTTTCATCATGGGATGATGCTATAAATCTCTCTCTCCTGATCCTAAATAGTCCCATTTGGCAGCTAAAAAGATGCCAAGATCTAAAGCAGCATTTAATTTTTTCCTAAAAAGACTGTTCAAATTTTATATTGCATTAATGTCTGCAGACTAGAAAATGAACAATTCTAAAAGTAACAGAGTAATTAACTACAGAGGTTGCATTAGGCATTGATGGAAGATAGGAATGAAGGGGGTGAAATCATTGAGTTCTGACACTAAAATATAAAATCTGACATTGTGAAAAAAGAAGGATTTGAGGATTAGAAAATGCTGTTCTTCAAGAAACAAATATTCTAAGTACGCTTTCACGTGTGAAAAAATATTTGAGGTAAAAAGCTGAATCATGTTTGTATATAAATCTACTTCAAAAGGCATCCTCTTTTCAGTATCACCCTCATTAACTGCCAACTATCCATTTATTTTCTTCCTAATTTCCTTTTCCCATTTCTTTCTTTCTTTCTTTTTTTTTTTGTTCTCTTTGAGAACAGAGTCTTGCTCTGCCACCCAGCGTGGAGTGCAGTGATGCAATCTTGGTTCGCTCAATCTCTGCCTCCTAGGTTCAAGAGATTCTCTTGCCTCAGCCTCCCGAATAGCTGGTATTACAGGTACATGCCACCATACCTGGCTAATTTTTGTAATTTTAGTAGAAACAGGATTTCATTATGTTGGTCAGGCTGGTCGCGAACTCCTGAGCTCAGGTGATCAGCCCGCCTTGGCCTCCCAAAGTGCTGGGATTACTCCCCATTTGTTCTGATTAAATTTTACATATAAGGATTCATAGTTCTTTTTGTACAGAGAATAAGTGCGATGTATTTAAAATGAAAATACAAATTTTCTATTGACCTCTTTTTAGGTATTTGATGCTATGTAAAATGTTTCCAAACAATCATTTTTATCAATGACATTCAAGTGAAATTTCTATCACAATTACAATCAGGAAACTGCATTAGGTTCATACAGGAAGGAGAGTCTAGGTTTTGGAAGCAGACAGGGATGTGATTCTGACTTGATTCCTTTCTAGCTGGGTGACTACAACATGAAGTAAATTATCCTTCATAAAGTTGCTGTGACAGTTAATGAGACAAAATATGTAAAGGACCTATACATAGTAGGTGTCAATATGTCAATAAGTGGTCAGTATTGTCTCTAAAACGAGAAGTTAAAATTAAAACGTATAATAGTAAAGGACCTTAGAAAAGCTGCTTACCATGTTTGTGAATAGTTGGAAGGAGGAATTCCATGTCCCCATCACCACTACCACTTCCATCAACCCTAAAGAGTTCAGCTACTTCACAAGGAGACACAGAGACACAACCCACACAACACACATTGACACAATGAGAAAATTGAGAGGTCTTAAAACATATCAAGCAAAGAGGAAAATGCAGTAGTATTAACCCAATAACATGCTTTCTTCCACAGGAAACGGATCATTTTAAATAGCAAAATTATAGCACCAGTCAAGCTATCAAATTATCAAAATTTCATTCACAGTTTCATGAAATACTCCATGTAGACTGTAATTGTTACTTCCCATTTCTGCCAATCTAGTACAATTTTTAAATTTTCACTTTTATTGCAGCAATGTAAATTATTTTCTAATATCTTAGATATTTAAAATATATTTATCTGATTATGTAATCACACGCTTAGGCCTAATATGCCTATGATAATCACCTCACCATTTGCAACAACCAGTTCAATATTGGGAAATGCATCTAACCTTTCCTTCCATCCACACATTCAAATCCCCACCACAATTATTTACCATTCTCAAACTTGATCACCCTCTGGCCACCGGCATTGTGGAAAGAGTACTAGACAAGCCATCTAAATATTCTGCTTTCCTGGTTGTGAAAGATGCCAGCTGTAAAAATTTCAGCAAGTCACAAAACTTCTTGGTATCTCAGTCTCCTCACCTATGAAAGGTGCTATCTTTTATAGATATGTTGCTGCTATGGTTTGAATGGGTTCCCCAAAGTTCGCATGTTGGAAATTTAATCATAAATGCAACCATGTTGATAACTGGGAACTTTAAGGGGTGATCAGGTTATGACACCTCTGCCCTCATGAATAAATTAATGCTGGTATCCTGGGAGTGGGTTCATTATTGCAAGAATGGATTTCTTGTAAAAGCAAATTCAGTCCTCTCTTGCCCTCTCATATGCATTCTCTGACCATGTGGAGCCTTCCACTATGTTATGATGTATCAAGAATGCCCTACAAGGATGCAGTCACCCAATATTGGACTTTCCAGCCTCGAGAACCATGAGCCATGTAAACTTCTATTGTTTATAAATTGCCCAGTCTGTGGTATTCTGTTATAGCAGCATGAAATGGACTAAGAGTTGTAAAGATCAAATAAAATAATGGAAAATAAATACTATTATCAAAATATAAAATATAAAGCACTTTGGCCATAATAAAGAGAAAATGGTTATACCTTCCCCTCTAATACATCTTGTACCCCAACCATTATTTTACCAAATGTTTGCAAACAAAGAAGATAGGAAGGGCAGTGATGATAGCAATAGAAGGAGAGTAAAAATAGCAAAGCCACATCCATACATATATGTTTCTACCAATATCCTTGATTGACATGCTAGTTTAAGATCTGCCCTCTCTTCTCCTTTTGCCCTGTATTTTTGCCTGTCAGTAGGACTGGGATATATCAGATATGAGAATGTACAGCACCAGGAACCTGAAATCATCACACAGATCCAAAAGGCAAAATGGATTTCCAGTAAATATCTGGTACATGGCCTTGCTCCCACATTACCCAGAAGTCATAAAAAAAGAAGTTCAACACCATATATACTTTGGCTAGTGTAAGACGTCTATTCAGGTTGTGGCTACCTTATGTAGAATCATCAGTTTCATCAGTTTTATAGTTAAAAAGCATGAAATAAGTCCTTGACTCTCCAAAGAATTTAGCTCTATAAGCTACTTGACATGTTAGACAGTCCCTACATATGAGTCCAGGAGTAGAGGTCATTGTATAAATTCCTTTTCCTCCAATCCCAACTCACTGAGGGATAAATCAGATTCTCTGCCACTATTGCTTCCTATGAAACTGAAAGGTTGGTTTTCTAGTGGGTGTTCAAGTCCAATTAATATATAACAATGCATATTCTAGAGATATGGGGAGAAATTTCTCAATAATATAAGAAGTATCACTATAAGTGGTCATATAATCACAAGTATTATTATCATCTCAATAACATTTCATGTACAATTATTAATCAGTATTAGCTAATGGTGACTAACATTTTCTCTTTCTGTTACATAAGGATTTTTAGCTATAAGTGATACAAAAGGCAACTTTTCAAATATTTTATAGTAACCTTTTTAGTAATGCAAATAGTGATTTGGAGATGCAAGGACTTGTCTCTGGAAGACAAGAAAAGCTGGTATTTTTATATGCCACCTACTAGACAGCACATTTCTAATGTTTTATGCATTCAGCCAAGCTCAACACTGTTTAACCATTTCCCTGCTCCCAAACACTGGCTTGGTCTCCTTGCTCGCACCTGAGATTTGGGAACATAGGAAAGAAAAATTTTTGCATATTTACCCCAAATACCTACTTTATACATAAAGACAACTTTAATATCTCAGTCATATCAATTTTTCCTTTGGATGGCTTATATACTATAGCTTTCTTCATCAAAATAATAAATAATAATGAGATAATGATACCAGGTTTTGTAATGAAAGGGACTGTTCTGATAAACACCACATCATCTCTCAATTTCTTGTACTTACATAGGTAATACAATGCATATCGTACGTATTCCATAACACTCCCAGTAGCACCTGATAAACACAACACTTTTGCAAAGAAGTACTGCATCTAATTGGGATACATATTACCAATAGCCTCACTTACTACAGATGAGTTTTGTCATGAAATAAGTTTGATTCCAATAACCCTTGATTATCAGAGCTTTCTGAAAAGCAAAATTGAAGTTAAGGCATTGTTGACTTCTTTTATTAATAATCAACTGATAATAGATCATCCAAAAGGACTAGATTTTACACTGTTATATCTGTAGATTGACCTAGCAGAGCTATAGCAAAAAAACGGAAAAGAGAGAGGTGATCTTAGGGGAACCTACCATGAATGAAACCTGTAATCTAGTGACTTAGTACACTTACACGTTTCATTCTAAAAGCACATCTCTTCTAGAAAAATATCAGTGGGTAATAATAAGCGAGAAAAAAGCAGCACAAACATGCTGTCCATATAATAAACAGAGATATTACTCAGAATTAACCAAACTTCATAGCGAAAGTATATCAATGTGAAACTATGAGTTGAATATTAATTTATAAGACTAATACTAAAAGTGTATGTAAAGAGGAGGATTTTCTTTTTACCAAGAAAGGAATTATCAATCAAAAATGATTCATATAGATTATATTACCACATATATTATGGTATACATTATCATGTATCTTAAGCAATTATTAACTTTCAGGCTGCCTTCTCCGAAAACTAATAATTTATTCATTTATTTAAGTAAGATTAATTCAAAGGAACATACTTCCCTAAAGGAATCTACTGTCATCAGCATGGGGAGACAAGCAAATATTTAATATTTTTGCATTACCAGCCTTACCTCCTCCTTCCAAATTTAACAACTCAACTTTAAAAGATTTTTCCAGTTCAGGAATAGAATTATCAGTGATGTTTACAGAAATGTATTTATATCTTTCTCCTGGTTGAAATTCTAATGTGCCAGCAACATTCTGAAATATAAAAGATTGATCCATTAGATTACAATCATTCTGTATACGAATAGATTACAATCATTCTGTATATGAATTTGTAAAATCAGAATGTTTGTTATATCCCAAATTATTATAAATACTCAGAAGACAAGTAAAATAAAAAATTGAAAACACTTCAGTGTGTATGAATAGTGTTCAACGTAAATTCTAAATAAATATTCTCCAATTAGATAAAGTAGATTATTTCTTTTTTCTTTTTTATTTTATTTTATTTTATTTTTTAGAGACAGAGTCTCACAATGTCACCAATGCTGGAGCTCAGTGATGGGATCATAGCTCACTGCAGCCTTGAACTCCTAGGATCAAGCAATCCTCCTACCTCAGCCGCCAGAGTAGCTAGGACAACAGGTGTGCACCACCACACCCAGTTAATTTTTTTTTTTTTTTCTGTTTTTGTAGAGAAAGTGACTGGCTACGTTGCCCACGTTGGTCAACAACTCTTGGCCTCAAGCAATCCTCTCACCTTGGCCTTGCAAAGCGCTAGGATTACAGGCATGAGTCACCATGTTCCAAGTACAGGGTAAATCCTTTCCAGAGAAGGATTATGTCTGTTTTACAAGTGCAAATACAACTTCAAAAGGACTGAGTGAATTACCTGGTAATCCTCAGGACTGAATGCTGTCAAGGACACTGTTCTAAATTCCGCAGTCACCCTTCCCAGAAGTCCCTGTGCACGGATGACCAATAACCTGATTTCTCCATCTTCCTCCTGCACGGTGATATGTGGAACGCTGCTTGCAGGCAGGGTCATTGTGTCCTCAGGCTGAGGAGGCAGCCCTGTGGAGAACTGCAGCAAGCCTAGTGGAGACAAAGGGGCCAGGGCATTCTCCCAATGAACTGTGCAATAATTTCTTATTCAATTAAAGCGATCTTACACAATTATTTTGATCACCAGGCCAAAAATCTGAGGGCCTTTATTTAGAAAATATTTTAGCAAAGATTTAACTGACATGCTTTTGACACAGAATATATTCATAAGCTTTCAGAATAATGAAAGTTAAATTGTTAATTTTCCATGTCTCTACTCAAAGAAAGCTTTTCTTCCCACAGCAGCATCAATAGCAGGAATATTGATTGCATTTTAAAATATATATTTTCTAACTTTTACTCATATTTTATTAGAATCTCCAGAAATCATTCTAGAACATATAGTAGAACAGGTTAAATGGCACCTTAAAGGAGTTGCAACACTTAAAAACAAACAAATCAACAAACAAATAAAACTTAACTATGAAAACTAAAGGTGAAGAGTCTCTCAAGATTTCTACCCAAACCTTTTAACAGATGTTCTTGATTCATTCCTGTAGAAGAAATACTATTTTTCAACACAGAAAACATTCTCAATTTACTAGGACAGACATCTGTGATAGTTCCCCAATCAAGAAAATTGTCACTATTTACTATAAGACAAAAAGAAATTAATATAGAGTGATAGCTTCACTTCTTGAAGCTTAATAAAATATAAATTACAAAGTTTTTCACTTATGTGTTAACAAATCACCATAGGATAATTAATAAAGAAATTTGATAGCTATGAACAGAAATAATTTGTTCCATTTTAATAATTGGGCAAAAACTTTTCAAAATACATTATTGAAGTTTGGAAACTGATCTTTATATTTTCTCTCATAAACAATATCCTTCAAAATGGCAGCGTACAAGTTAAAGAGTTTAGAAATCAGGAGGTCGAAGGCATTCTACTTCCATCATTTGCAAAAAGTGCCTTAAGAAGTTCTTAACAAAACTAAGTACACCCAGAGAAGAGAAGATTTTTCTTGCAAAAGGAGCAGGTTACCATATGGATGATCACTAGCTTTGATGGTGATATCGGTCGTTTCCTTTTCAGGATCTATGCTTGCACCACTGGTAGGAGCTGAGCCTAGCTTCCCATCTCCAGGAATTGCAGAAACCAACGTCACACGGAAATATTCATTAAGTTCAGGAATATCATCATCAAGGACATATATATTCAGAACCTATAAATATAAATATCCTGAGGCACTAAGCAATGAGGCATTTAGAAATTACTTACCAGAAGAAAATTCAAAAGGCAACTAAATTATATTTAAAAGAAGTTACCACATAAGACTTATTTCTGCATAAATTTAAACATTAAAACACTGTATGTGTGTGTGCGTATGTGTGCATACAGACATATACAGAGAAAGAGAAGTCTGAATAGATTAATTCCTTTAAAATAATGGGTGCTGCTATAGTCTGAATGTCTTGTCCTCCTGCCCCCCAAATTCCTATGTTAAAATCTATTCCCCTAAGTAGTGTTATTAAAAGGTGGGGTTTTCAGGAGGTGATGAAGGCTTGAGGATAGAGCCCTCATGAAAGAATTAGTGTTGAGGGAGCTTCTTCACCCCTTTCACCGTGAGGAGGGCATATTGAGAAGGCACCAAATCTTTGAAGCAGAGTAAGCCCTCACCAGACACAGAATCTACAGGCACCCTGCTCTCAGACTTCCCAGTCTCCAAAACTGTGAGCAGTAACTTTTTGTTCTTTATAAGTTACTCAGTCTAAGGTATATTGTTATAACAGTCCCAACAGACTAAGGCAGGTGCTGAGCAGTAGCATTTTCTGACAGTAGCCTATACATGCATCAATATCACATCATATATAATATGTTGATTTACCAATATATCATATATTTTTTGTACTAAAGACCATGGTATTACCAACATCAGGTAGAGACTTCCCAATTAAGAAACTGCAAGTTCTATGATGAGATGTGATAGGATAAGAAGCAAGGGCAATGTACCTGTGTCTAGTGTCTGCCTAAGGAGAGCCTGACGTGCTCAGGAGTAGTATTTTAGAAAGTAGATTCACAATGGGCCTTAGGAGTCCAGCACAAGCAATTAATCCAAAAAAGGTTATAAAAGGAATAGGAATAACTCAGCCATGCTCTACAAAATTTAACTCAAAATTTAAAGTGAAAAAACAATTTCTCCTTTATTAATCAAACAAACATGTTTCGATATATGCAGTATGCTGGGGGTAGACATGGCCCCAGTCCTAATCTATCACAGGAGACAGATCTATAGGAAATCACTTAAAATCCAATGCGAAAATATCATGATAGAGTTCTGTACAAAATAAAGTGATGAAGAAACTAACTCTACCTGGTAAGGTTTTACAGCAGACGTGTTTGAAGCAAATTCTGATTGATCACTTATAGTTGTAAATAACAACGGGAAAGGACACTCCAAACAAAAGACACAATACTGACAAAGGCAAGGAGACATGAAAGAACACGGCATCTGCAATCAGACCACCAGTCAAGAGGAAAACATGAGGCTGAATGAATAATCAGGAGCCAAATCATAGGGATCTTTTATGCTATCATAAAACACTTGGACTTCATTCCATAGAAAGTGGAGATAAATTGAAGAATCATAAGCAGAGGACTGACCAAATGAGCATTCTGCTTTAGAATAAGTACCATGGCATAATAAACAGAGTGCACAAAACAAAAAAGGATAAGTTAGGAGGTGACTGACCAGAAATGATAAAATTCTGAACTAATACAGTAACAAAAGAGATGTGGAAAAATTGTTAGATTTGAGATTTGTCTAGAGAGAGAAGATGCAGGCCTGATGAGGCACTTAACATGAAGAGTAAGAAACAGAGAGGCTATGTAAGTAAGAATGGTGACTTCCTGGTTTCTCCCAGAAAGGAGTGACAACTGTCTGAAAACAAACTCTAAATCCAAATACAGTCTCCAAAATACTAATCATTGGTCCTAAAAGCACCTGGAGACCTTTTTTTTTTTTTTTTAATGTTCTTTTTCTGGAGATTTTGGTTCACTAGATCTGAGTTCAAACTTAAATTTGGCTTTTAATGTACATTTTAATCATATTTTAAATTAAGGAGTAATACATGACACAGCCAATGTGTTCAGAGAAGTGCAAAAATAACATGTACTACCTAAACCACAGAACTCATGAACTAAGGGAAAAAGAAATTGTTAACTTAGGTAATCAAATATATATGAGATAAGGTCTGGCTCTGTTGCCCAGGTTGGAGTGCACTGGTGTGATCACAGCTCACTGCAGCCTCAACCTCCCAGGACCAAGCTATCCTTCCACCTCAGCCCCCAAGTAGTTTACTCTACAGGTGCACACCATCATGTCCAGTCAAAATATTTTATATGATACCTGACTGGAACATTTAGAACTGTTTTAATTACTAAATTTGATTAACTCTTATCTCTTTCAAAATGTATATAAATTTAATTTAATAAAACAATGGTAAAGTACTAGTAAAACTTTTATCATGGGCCTGTCCGCAGACTAGTATCAAGGAACTTCTGCTGTTACACTATTTAATTTGCTACCTTATTCCACCAAATTATAGAAATTTGGTCACGTTTCCTTAGCTTTTATTCTTTAGATCTTAACATTTTAAACCTTCCCTCAATTTTTTTTAATCCAACTAACTTCTAAATCCCTCAAAAGTGTCCTCAAAAATTACTTATTATTTACAAACCTTAACTTAGTTTGCTATGTATCCCTGATGACTTATAAGATTTATATTTTAATGTAAAAATTATATTGACATGCATATTCCAACATGATCAATACTTAAATATTCTGATAGAGGAGAAAGCCTCATCCCAATCTCACTTATAAAAAGTATCATTTATTTATGAAGTATATATTCAGACATGTGACTCTTGTTCGTGGAAAGTTTTTTTATGAAACTGACGTCACCTTTACTCTTGAAATATATATTTAAAAAACCCTCATCTCTCCAAGTTTAATGCAAATAAAACGAGATTACAGTTATAAGAATTTCTCACTGGCTGATTAGAAGACTACCATTAAGAATTCTGGGCTGGGCGTGGTGGCTCACACTTGTAATCCCAGCACTTTGGGAGGCCGAGGCGGGCGGATCACCTGAGGTCGGGAGTTTGAGACCAGCCTGAGAAACATGGAGAAACCCCATCTCTACTGAAAATACAAAATTAGCCAGGCATGGTGGCGCATGCCTGTAATCCCAGCTACTTGGGAGGCTGAGGCAAGAGAATCGCTTGAACCCAGGAGGCGGATGTTGCAGTGAGCCGAGATCACACCACTGCACAACAAGAGCGAAACTCTGTCTCAAAAAAAAACAAAAAAAGAATTCCTGTGGTTTCCCATCATTCTCAGCAAAATATCACAAGGACAGAAAGCCAAACACCACATGTTCTCACTCATAAATGGAAGTTTAACAATGAGAACACGTGGACACAGGGAGCGGAACATCACACACTGGGGCCTGTTGTAGGATAGTGTTAGGAGAAATACCTAACGTAAATGATGAGTTGATGGGTGCAGCAAACCAACATGACACATGTATACATATGTAACAAACCTCCATGTTGTGCACATGTACCCTAGAATTTAAAGTATAATAATAATAATAGTAATAAAAGAATTCTGTGGGTTCCCAGTGCATCAGTAATAACAAAAAATCCATAGAAATATACCTGTCAGTTATACGATATTTATTATATTGGGATTCATAAACTAAACAGAAACACACATTATTCAAAATTAGTAATTTTTCTTTTGCATAAACACAAAAATATTTTATACCATGATGTATACCTAACAATCTAAATATTTTAAATTGCTTACATAACAAGAAGCTGCAAAGAAATTACAGAACAAACATGTCAGGAAAAGCTTTCCAGGAGGCTTTCAAAGGAACAAAAAAGGTAGGGTTTACCTCTGATCTCTGCCAAGGAAGGAATGTGATAGTTCCACTGGCGTTAGCAAAGTCATCAACAAGGTAATTAATGCCATCAGTTTCAATCTGTGAGATGGTGTAAAAAACATGCACATAATCCAGAGCTCCTCTGGTTCTCTCAACCACACAAGAAATGGTTGATCCCTCCTCTGCAATCTGAAATTGAATGGAAATTATTAATAAGTGCATAGCAATTCAAATCAGTGACAAAATTACAATGCTTTAATGAGATCCTTTTACCATAAACTTAATTCTATGACTTTCTACCTCTCTAAAAGGGACTAAAGAGGCCTGTGCATTCCCCCAGATAAACTTTGACTGCTAAGAAATATTTACAATCATTCATTTTCTCCCATTCCTTTATAGAGATAAATGAAAAAGAATTATAATCTCTGAACTGCACAAGTAATTCATTCATTGATATCTCTGTGTTCCAACCACTGTGCCATATGGTATGGTTGCAAAATATTTTTTAATGTATAGTCCTTTTTCTGGATAAGTATAATTCTAAACAGAAAGACAAACTTGCAATTTTATAATGGGCTCAGCACAGACAGACCAAATAAGGGTGGGGATTCGGGGTAGGGGGAGGAACATGACATCAGAGAGAACTTTCTAGGCATAGACATAAGAAGCAATATAGTATATTTGGTGGTATCATTTTGGCAGGGGGGCATGAAGTGCCAAATGGGGAGAGCCTTGAGAGATGCCTAGTGTGGGAACAACAGTCAGATCAAAGAAGGTATCTTATGCCATGCTTAATATATTTGTTGGTGTTTTTACCATATAAACCTAGAGGTGTTTTTTTTCAAGTGGAAAACTTTTTATCTAAACACTTTAAGATAATTCTTAAAAACTCTATGGTGGAAGCAGTTGGAATATCATTTAGAGTAAGGCCTTCCTACTGTCAAATCCTCAGCTTCTCAATTCAATTTTACTTTTATGTTAGCAAATATATAATTTGGAGAAAAAAGAACCAAAAATGAATACAGATAAAAACACACGTTTTAATATATAGAATGTCATTCTGTATTTTCCATATGAACCATAAGCATCTCTGATTAGCGTAAGATAGAGCCATTTTGGTGCTGACATTTTGGAGAGGACAGATTTGGGATTTGTCTACAAATCGACAATAGTCGAAAGTTATCAATGAATGTGGAGTCACCAGGAGACGTTGCAGTAAATCCTCTGAGTTTCACTGAGCAGCACAGCAACCCAGGTGTTCTCATGGTAAAGAGGATCAAGTACACCTGGGGCAACATTCCAACTCTTTTATTTGCCTGCTGGTCCATGGGCATGAGAGGCCCAAAACAACCAGTTGATAGGTCAGTGGTGCCCTCAGTTGTCTCCTAGCAGGCACATTCTTCCCACAGCCCCACTGCCAGAACCAGAACTTCTAATCCAGTGGAGCCTAAAGTGGGAAACAAATTCAGACAGCAGGTCACTAAAAGTAGTAGAGACAGGGGTCAGTCTCACTTCTACCTCCTGTTTCCTGAGCCTGTGTATTCTAGTTACTGGGGGCACAGAAACAGATACCAGTCATTGAATGCACATACTGCATCTTGGAGGACAATACTTCAACCTTCCAAGAAGCTATCCTTAAGCCAGCACCATGGCTAGGTCTTCAGCAGGCCATTTAATTGTGTGAGGAGGCCAGCTACTTCAGGTTAACGTGGTATATGGTGAGGCCAGTGAATCAGCCCTATGACTACGTACCCATTGCTACACCTCCTTCATATTAGTCCCTTTGAGGCCATGTGATGCAGGTCTCCATGTGGTTAAAGCTGGCATTCTTTATGCCTTCAGATGATGATGCTTGTATTAGGATGTATTAGGAGGCTAAAGTAAATACATTAGCTAAAGTATTAATTCCAGTAAGAATAAACTGCTGTTTCCTTTGAAGTGATAAAGTCTGGCTGGGATCAATGTACCAGTAAATGGTTTATTGAGAAGTGCTTAGCTTTGGTCTCTGCTGCTCACTGTTTGGACATTCAGCAACCACCACTTGCAACATCAGTCTTGGTAAGAGGGAGCTCATGCTATCAGACTTATGCATAACCTCCAGCCCTGCCATCATGCTGATAATGGCACTGTGGTGACAAAGGAGAGTCTGGCCGATATGCAGTGGAGCCTTACTCTGATTTCACGGTTGAGAACCTTTTGGGAAACACCTCCACATATTCAGTGTTGACTCCTGGCAATCTATTCACATGACTCCTCTCGAAACATTTTTGTCTCTAGTCTTGATTCTTCCAAGCACCTGACCAATCAACTACACCATGAACACTGCTCAGGGTTGAATGTAGCTTCATACTTCAGGCCATTTCTCTAACCACAAAAGATGAATGGCTAAGTGGACGGTTTACGGCTCTGCCCTCTGACCTTAAGAAACACCTCTGATTAGAGCACTAGAGAGGCATCAGCCCACTTACAGCAAGTAGCAACATATGAAGCCCAGGCATCTGTGAAGTGGGCTTGACTTTCCTACTGTATGAGTCAAACACAGGTTTTGGGTAAGAATAAAAGGGCTTAAAATATGTCGAATTTGAAGTGTCTACGAAATAAACATACTAGAAATGCATCAAGTTGTAACTAAAGAAATGGGTCTGGAATTTTAGAGAAAAGATGAGATTGACATCATAAATTTGGAAGTTAACAATATATAAATGATATTTAAAGCCATATAAAATCGGTGGATAAATGTATAATTATACAAATGGTATTTGAAAACCAGTTGCGAGAACAGGGGGAGTGTAGATGGAGAGAAGAGGACCAATTACATTTAATTCTGCTATAACCCTTATATTGAAATCATGAAATTGTTCCAATGCAATTGATAATATATTAGGGAACAATTTGAAAACAGCCGCAGCTTGCATTTGCTTATAAGTGTTATTTCATCCATAAGAAACGTGATGGACACAGAAAATTGTGCCCACCTGAAACAAGTCACAAACCTCAAACACATACCTCCAACAACTACCAGCTACTCAGTTCAACACCTGTGTTACTAGCCACACTTAACCACATCTAGTGTTATAATTTTCCTCCAATTTTAGATAATGCTCATTCTATCATTTCACAATAACACATAAGCTGCAATCCTTCTGATGCCCACTTCTACAAATAAACTTAAAGTTTTAAAATTAATATGTCATATTTATTGTGTTCCATAAATATTAAATATTTAGTGTGCACATTTTTATCAGGTCCCTATTTTTTTTAAGTGTCAATGACCAAGTTCTTGAGCAGTGTTTTCCTAACCCCATCTTTTCCATAAGTTCTGTGTTTCTCATTATGCATCTGGCACAGTGTGATGATTTTTAAGAATCCATTCATCATGTCATGGCAGAACTGACTGTCCTGAAGGTGGGGCACTCCAACCTTAAGATGTTGGATAGAAGAGGAGGATGCAACTTGAGACCCACGTGTCAATACAACATCAGATTTAATTTCCACTTAGGGATCTACATCAGGATTTTCATGCTAGCAGAATGGTACATGAGCAAATGTGTGATGGAAAGAGTATGGCTTTAAGGTCAAACAGTCCTGAGCTTCCTCATTCTACCACTTACCAAGCATTCGCAGTCTCTTCTGAAAATGGAGATCATAACATCTCATGAGTTAAATTAATAAACCATTAATCTTAATGTGTAAATATTAAATCTTTTCCCTTTTCAGCAAGAGGCATGAGATAAATAGATACAAAGAGATACTAAGAAATGTATGATGGTCTCTTTTACAAACTTAAACTTTTATCAAGTCAGTAAGCATTACCAAACAGCATTTAGGCCTAAGATGAGGATTTTGCTTGCAAAAGTTACAGGGAAAAGTTACCTAACTATACTTTTATTTACTAAAACCTTCATCAAAACCTATAGCTTCCTGAATATTTTCAGTTTTACAAAATCACTATTCATATCTAACAAAAGAATGTACAGTTATATGCTATATATCAACATTTTATAGAAAATTTAATGAAGTAATATTTTGTTCAATAAAGTAAACTTTTTAAGTTATAAAAGAGCTTTCTAATGTCAAGGGTCCATTAAAAAAAACCACAAGGGGGACGGAGCAAGATGGCCGAATAGGAACAGCTCCAGTCTCCGACTCCCAGTGCGAGCGACACAGAAGACCGGTGATTTCTGCATTTTCAACTGAGGTACTGGGGTCATCTCACTAGGGAGTGCCGGACAATCGGTGCTGGTCAGCTGTTGCAGCCTGACCAGTGAGAGCTGAAGCAGGGTGAGGCATCGCCTCCCTGGGAAGCGCAAGGGGGAAGGGAATCCCTTTTCCAAGCCAGGGGAAGTGAGACACACAACACCTGGAAAATCCGGTAACTCCCACCCCAATACTGCACTTTAAGCAAACGGGCACAAGAGGAGATTATACCCACCTCTGGCCGGGAGGGTCCCACAGCCACGGAGCCTCCCTCATTGCTAGCACAGCAGTCTGCAATCTAACCGCAAGGCAGCAGCCAGGCTGGGGGAGGGGCGCCCGCCATTGCTGAGGCTTAAGTAGGTAAACAAAGCTGCTGGGAAGCTCCAACTGGGTGGAGCTCACAGCAGCTC
>NW_012115488.1:9255863-9336341 GCF_000951035.1 Colobus angolensis palliatus | reverse complement strand
GTGCTGACGAGTTGATGGGTGCAGCACACCAACATGGCACAAGTATACATATGTAACAAACCTGCACGTTATGCACATGTACCCTAGAACTTACAAGTATATTAAAAAAATTAAAAAAAAAAAAAACAGGATTCTCAGTGCAAATCCACCTTTAATATTTCTGAATTTACAGAGAAATCACATAATGCCTGAGGTTTGCTTTAAAAAAATACTTTAACCGGCCAGGCACGGTGGCTCACACCTATAATCCTAGCACTTTGGGAGGCTGAGGCAGGCGGTCACGAGGTCAGGAGAGCAAGACCATCCTGGCTAACACAGTGAAACCCCGTCTCTACTAAAAATACAAAAGATTAGCCAGGCTTGGTGGTGGGCGCCTGTAGTCCCAGCTACCCAGGAGGCTGAGGCAGGAGAATGGCATGAATCTGGGAGGCGGAGCTTGCAGTGAGCCGAGATCCTGCCACTGTACTCCAGCCTAGGGGACAGAGACTCCGTCTCAAAAAAAAAAGTAGTTTAACCAAAAATGATTAAACAACATTGCCAAAAGGCTGATAATTATTGAAGCTAGTACACTGGGACTCATTCCTTTATCTTCTCTGTTTTAGTGTATACTCTATATATGAAAACTTTCATTTAAACAGATTTTCTAATTCAGCTTAAACTTCCCTTGTCCCCTAGCCAGAGAATGTGATCCAGGAATGGGGTCCTGAGTCAAGAACGATGTCCAGTAATAAGCATTAGGTATTTCTGACAGGGTCATCCAAGGGCAACAGTTTTAGAAATATTGGACTCCAGTATGTAATTATTAATACAAAAACGCACAAGACATAGAAAATAAATATCTAAACCTTTTTTCTAATATTAAAATATTCATCTGATTGAGTTTAGAATTATGATACAAACAAACATTTAGGCCACTAGAGGAAGGGGCCTAACATCCATAATAATCATCAAACCATCCTCACACGGTATCTCACTGGAAACAATAACACTCACTACCGTCTCCTCTTTTAAGTCAAGAATTTGCCAAATATTCAGATCATCAGAACAGTAATAATAAACAGAAATAGTAAGAAGAGTTTTTGAAATCTCTTTTCTTAGAAAAAGTATTCTGAACCATGAATCGGCCTTCTCTATTGCCACAGAAATTAAAGCTACAAATTCAATTAATTTTTAATTTTGTTTCATGCATGGGTGATGATTGGTGATATCGGATTATACCAATATCACTTATATCCAAAGGAGTCTTTTCACATAGCATATGGTAGGCACTTAAAAACAAATACAGTCCAAGTCGAAATGATATTCTTATTTTCACAAGATCTTCCCAAAGTTTATAAATACAAAATATATTTTGTATAAAATAAAGCCACAGTTTATAAATATAAAATATAATGCAAGTATTAGTTATAAAAAATAAAATAATAAGATTAGCAAGTTCTATGAATCACTATGAAAGCAACTTCATTAATTTATAATTATGTGGTATACAATTTGGCAAGACACGTAAAAACAGTGTTAAAATATGGTAGAGAGAAAATAATATAGGAAGTACACAGAATAACAAAATATGGGGAAGAAACATGAGAATGTGGTTACTAGGCTATAGAACTAACAAAATCCACCTTCTGTTCAATACGATCCCACTGGGAATCCAAAGCACTATCTGGCATGCCTCACCAGGACTCTAAACGGCTTCACAGGTTTTATTCATTCTTTTAATTACAGTTTATTAACCACCTGCTCTTTGCCAGGACGTAGTGTACCTGGTTGGTAGAAAACAAATCACAGAATAATTACCTTCTCTTTCAATGTGCTAAATAGTAAGCTATGCTATAGTCTACATATTTTCACTATTTAAGATTTCACTATGCTATCATTTTAACTTTAATATTACTTTATGTCGTATTAATCTACAAAAAAGGTAAAAGCATAACATAACTCAGAAGGCCTATTTTAAATTTTTAAAATTTTTATTTCAATTTAAAATAAACATGGGTGTCTCACTATGTTGCCTAGGCTGTTCTCAAACTCCTAGGCTCAAGAGATCCTCCCACCTCAGCCTCCCAAAATGCTGGAATTACAGGTGTGAGCCACCGTGCCCAGCCCAGAGTCTTTACAGGGTCTCTACTGCATTCAAAAATTTTGAAGGAATTTTTTTTAAAAGTTAAATTGTCAATGTTATTGCAACAACATAATAGAGAAGAATCTATGGAAGTGGCTGTAGTCTTTATTTCTAAAAATGAGGCAAGTGATCATAAAATTTAAACTCTGAAGATAATTACAAGCACAGAGTAAACCAGCAGTTCTCAAATGTTTTAGTTTCAGGACTCCTGTACACATCAGAACTACTGAGAATCCCAGAGAGCTTTTTGTTGATGTCATTAAAATCTGCTAATATTTTCCATAGTACAAATGAAAAACTAAAAAATTGAAATATTGATTGATAACTCATTTTAAGACAGCAATAATGTTATGCTCACATAAACAACATATTTTATGGGAAAGAAGTACAGTGTTAGCCAGGATGGTCTCAATCTCCTGACCTTGTGATCCGTCCGCCTCGCCCTCCCAAAGTGCTGGGATTACAGGCATGAGCCACCGCACCCAGCCTGTCTGTTTCTATCTTTTACTCTGGTTAAAGGGTATAAAGAAAATCCAGCCTTATATATACATGTGTGTAACAGGAAAAGGAAGAGGATTTTACTAGTCTTTTCTGATAATTATGGGTATTTTTCCTTGATATTATACCAAAATCCAAAATTTGACAAGTGGCAGTTTCTTAGCATTTAGCTGCAACCTGGAAACATACTCTAGTACTTTAAAATCCACTGGTCTACCTTGTACTTGGAAACAGTCTTTTACTCAGGCACAATTTGCAACAATATGCATTGATTACTTAAAAAATATTAGTTACTGGTTATATAGATCTTCAAAATGTTGACATACATTATACAAAATAATCACACTGGTTAATATCACTATCACACTGGTTAAAATTGCACCTATATTATGGATTATCAGAAAGGTGCATAAAATGTAATATGTGAAAGTTCTTTGATAGCTGAATACTTATTTAAAGGCATTATCCACTATATGTAAACAGCTTTCTTTTTCAAGTTGTAGATTTGTATGACATTTGCTATTGCTAGTCTAGGATATTCTATTTCTGATGTAAAAAAAAAAAAAAGATCACACTATTTGAAGATCTCTTATGACTGTCACTAAACCAAAGGGCTCAAGTGGCAAAAAAGACACTCCAGAGAGACAGGCATCCCAGTTTAACCTAGAATGAGTCTATGACCTAGATTTTTTTTTCAAACTCTACTCATCCATTTTTCAAAAATCATTTCAATTTACTTACACACCCTTCTAAACCAATTAGAATCAACTGCAAAAAGAAAGACTCTTGTTCCTTGGCATCCTTTCATGGCCACCAAGCTGTTGCTGTCACACACAACACCTGGGAAGTAGTTTCATGAGTTCTCACATTACTGAACAGGAAACCAAGATGATTACAAATCTTCGAAAACATGGAAAGAACTGATAAGGACAGTAAGACAGCCTAATGAATTAAGCTGGCCAAGATGGTTGATAAGAAAGGCATTTACACCCAACACGGAAGAATGTTATAACTGACTACTCAAGTACATTTCACAAGTAAAAAAATAAAACCTCAAAAAATCATATTTTAATAAAGTTGCAAATACAATTATTCATACAAACTTTCAATATATATTATTTCATTCACTTAAATGGCATCCAAAACAGTAGCCAAAAAATAAATAGGTGGAATATAAACATGCATTCTTTGAAGAGCATTAACTTTAAGGCAAATTGCTGAAGTTTCATTTGCTAACTTACTACTTCTATCAGCTCATTAAGTTGATTCAAAGGGTGAACTCCTAAGAGTAAGAATTTTGTAATTTATATTTGCAATCACTGGCCCTAGCATACTTCTGGACTTGGAGTAGATGCACAACCAATCTTACCAAATGAAAGAAAGCCGAGTCCCAAACAAATTCACCTACAATGAATTTTTTAACTCCAAAATTCTCCAAGCTCACTACTCACCTCTGGTATACAAGCTCCTGTGAAACCAAACAAGCCATTTGCATTGTCACTTTTTTGTATTATTAATCTTGCAGTAGTATTTTCTTCAGAAATACAAGCTCCTCCATATACAGAGACTAGTTTAAGAATGAATAATTCTTCTCCTTCCTCATCATTGTCATCTCTCACAGAAATAATGAATGATTTGTTAGTTTCTCCCTGTCTGAACTCCAGATATCCAGAAACGGGGTGTAAATCACTTTTTGCGGGCATGGCATGAAGTTCATAAATTTCTTCAAGTGTCAGTTTCCGCTCATAGGACCTCACATCCTGCATCAGACCTGTAAATCTGTCATTGCCATTTATCCCCGCTCCAATTCTCAGTATTCCAGGACCTGAAATTAGAGACAAGTGTAAATGCTACAATACTTCAAGTGTCCTGTCCTAAAATGTAAGTGTGATTCAGAAAGTAAGCCAATTTTACTGAAAGATATTCTTGGATAAATAAAACTTTTTCGTAACTAGTATACAATGAATTGGATATTATCTTCTATTATGATTTTTAAAAAGGAATCCATAATCACTAGGATTTATGATATTTTGTACTAAAAGAATTGGTAACTATCTTCAAATTAGATGATATCCTTAAAGGTAACTTATATCAGTCTGTCAACGTTTCTAGAAAACAGTCTCTGAACATGTATACATGTATGTGCATGTGTGTATTTAGATATAAATTTATTCTATATTTTAAAATTTACTCTTGCACATTCAAAAATGGGTTTAATTTCATCACAATTTTAATTAATTAATTAAGTTATTTATTTATTTACTTCAAAGACAAGATCTTGCTCTTTTACCCAGGCTAGAGTGCAATGGCATGATAACAGCTCACTGTGACCTCAAACTCCTGGGCTCAAGCAATCCAGCCACCTCAGACTAACAAGTAGCGAGGACGTCACTACAGGAATCCACTGTCATGCCTGGCTAATTTTTTAATTTCTTTTTTTTTTTTAAGAGGCAGGGTCTTGCTATGTTTTCCAGGCTGATGTCACACTCCAGGCCTCAAGCAGTCCCCCCAAAGTGCTTAGATGGGAGGATTGCTTGAGGCATGATTACAGGCATGGGCCACTACACCTAGCCTCATCACAATTTTTAAACTTCAGTATTATACTATTATTTAAGAACTTCAAGGCTTGATATGTTAAGACACTCATTGAGTTAAAAGCTGTGAGAATTCATAAAAAGTATTTCTACAGGACAAATACATCTCTCTATCCAAACAACTAATAGAATAGATGTAGAAATAGAAATATTTCTTCTCAGAAACATTGTAAGTCTTGGGGACTTTTTAAAATAATAATAACATGCAGCCCAACTGTGTCACTATATCTCAATAACAACCCTTTTCATGCTTCCACTAGTTCTCCTTTCTTTACTTGTTTGTACTCTAATAACTCAACTAAGATATTTATGTAAGATCTTTAGGTAAGATGAGATATTGGCAGAGATTCTGGGAAAAAAAAAGTACAAACAATATTTCTTGTCAATAACCTCAATGGAGGCAGTTTCACAAATCTCCACCCAGACGGCTTTCAGGGTAGTCACAAGTGTCTGGCATGTTACTGTCATGACTGCTCCCATACCGACTACGGAGAACACCTTCCTTTCCAGCAAACCAGAAACACCTGTTCACTGGAGCTCCAGTTTGGATGGGAAATCCTATGTTGTCGTCTCTTCTACTGAATTATCTGGCAACTAAAATGATTCAAGTTCCCCTGATTCTCAAAAAACCACATCACTGTTAGGATACTATCTGGAGTCAAGGTTATAGAAATGATCACATCTCCTTTGGTTTTGTTTCTATGATATGTTAAAAGGAACATTGACCTAGGAGTTAAAGGCTTATTTTCAGGTCTTGGTTCCTCTATTACTTGCCTGTGTGATGCTAACGAATTTATTTACTGACTCTGACCTCTATTTAATAAATTGAATTATTATGAAGTACAAATTAGGTAATGTATGGAAAATGCCTTATAAATGTAAAACACTATACAAATTTGAGGATTCTAAGGACTTTGATTCTATGACTAATTCTCTGGAACAAACGTGATCATTATTTCTCTACTTATAGTGTTAACTACTAAAGTTACAATGCTAAATCATTCAAAATAAAAGTTATAAAAATGCCAATATGTTACAGTGGTTCATGGAGGGAATATGGTAGCTTTCACTCTGCATCTTAATGCTATTCTGTACTTCTCAAATTTCATGGAATACACCTGTATTGTTTTGACAATAAAGAAGAAAAATTGTGAAATGTGTATGTAGTGTGTGTATATGAACATGTTAACAGTATGCTTAATGTTTATAGTGGCTATCTCTGAATGACAGTAAATGATTCTTGTAATTATTGTAAATGATTTTTATTGTAAATGATTTCTATTTTTGTTGTATATGTGTACTTTACAATTTTTCTATATTGAACATAGAATTTTTTTTAAAAAATACACTCTTTTGATACTGTGAGATACCACTACAAACCAAAAGTAAAGATGGAAGAAGCTAAGCATTAATGAAGTGGAACTCTCATACACTAGAGGTGAGAGTGTAATTAGGTTCAACTATTTCGGAAAATGGATAGGCATTATCTACTAAAACCGAATATTTGCACACACTGTCATTCAGCAATTCCATCCCCAGGAATGTGCTCAACAGAAATGCATATGGCAGGCATATGTTCATCAAAACACATGTATAAGAGTATCCATAGAAGTACTACATGTAATAGACAGAACTGAAAACAACCCAAACAGAAATTAAAAGTAGCACTAATAAATTGTGTTATAGTAACATAAGAGAATTCTATATGGTAATGAGCATGAATATCTATAACCGGCAAAAATATGGATGAACTTCACAAACAATACTGAGCAAAAGAAGCTGGACATTCAAGTGTATATATTGTTCAGCTCTATTTATGTAAATTTAAAAATAGGAAAAGCGAATCTTAAGGTCTTAAAAATGCCAATAGTCAGTAGGAAGGATGGTGAGTTAGCAACTGGAGAAGAGTCAAAGGGGGCTTCTGGAATGCTCTGTTTCTTGGTCTGGAGGCTGATTACATGAGTGCTGAAACTGATTAATTTAAGTTTTAAAAATTTCATTTATCTGTACACTTACAATATGCATACTTTTATATTTTTTATAACATAAAGTGCACTACAGTTCAATAACTTTATATATACTTTAAAAATTATCTTTCCAAGTTACAAATTACAAAAATAACAAGTTCCTTCGCAGTAAGCCAGAGGAAAAAACACCAGCTCCCACTTCCCCCAATCATTTCCATTCTCATTCCACCACCAGTATCATCACCAAAAGAATCAAGGCTAACAGATACTTGCAGGTATTCACACAGCCAAAAAGTGGATAATACCACAAAGCGCTTGTAAGCAAAATCCACGGGATTGAAATTGGTAGATATGTGCATGTTTTCATTGCCTATCTTTTTTCCCTGCTCTGGGAGAAAAAAAAAAAAAAAACAAAAAAAAACCAAATAACTAACGTAAGAGGTTCAGAGAAAAATACTCTATTAAACTATAGCCACATAAGCTCTACTCTATCTTCCACTAAATATAAAAAGGAACAAAATCATAGGATGGAGGGGCTGAGAGGAAATGGTGACTATAATGCAGATAACCAGTATTTGTGTGCACACACACACAAATGTGCTTCTTCAGGAATCAGCATATGATCTAGTTTAAAGACAGCAAAGATTATCTCTTCAAAGCACTCCACAGAATGCACAAAGTTACCTCCTAATAGTATAAATCCATAATCACTTTTCACTGTGATTTTTCTCTCCTGCTTTCTTTTCACACGCACCACCCTCTACCTCCAGCAACACTGAACTAGCAGCAGTTTCCCAGGTACAACATGCCGTTTCACATTTCTATTCGTTTGCTCATTCCTCTGCCAGGAATATGACTTCCCATCTCTCCTAGTACCCACAGAAGGACAAATGTTCCTCTTTCATATTTTTTTCTTTCTTCCTACAAGGTATCGTGATATATCACACATTGCTCTGCTAGTGCCTATTACAGGTTCTTCAAGTGCAAAATTCTGATTCATTTCTGTAACACTCAGGACAGAATTTATCATGATCTTGGTAGGCACACAGTTTTGATTAAATAAATTAAACCAATGCATAAGTAGAGTTTTCAAACACATGTTAGCATTTTTTTAAAAATCTAAATTTTAATGAAAAATTTTGCAAACTTCAAATTTCAGTGTCCTAGTTGTAATGATAACCCTCACCATCAGTAATGGCTTCTCCTTTCAGACTCTTGATTCCCCTGGGCATTGCATTTCCATCCAGGCAGAATTCGATTATACCATCATCCAGGATAATTAGTAGATGAAGCCACACACTTTCTTCTAGATATTTCATGACTGTTGCCTTGGCAATGTATGTAGCATTGGAACCCAAAGTTTTATAATAAAGAGAAAGTGTCACATGGGATTCATTGGTTTGAATTTTTACCCCATAGTAGATGCTTCCATTACCATCATCCTTCGCTATAATGAATCCATCCGTATTGGCATTGGGCATTACCCAAGCTGAGAATGTAAAGTTGGCAATTGTATTATTCCTGAAGGGATGATATTTTGGATTAACAGTCCCAAATGCACCCTCTAGTCCGGTGAAGTACAAAGCATCCGTTCCACTATGGTGACGTCGCATGTGCTGTTGTAAATGCACAGTGGTGGGGAAAATTCCAACCAGTAAAAAATCTATCATTGGTGGCAAACCAGCAGGGAACTCACTGGACAGTATTTCCCAGCCCAGTCGTACATCACCAAACACACCCTGTTGCCTCAAAATGGTGAAGTTGGTAATATAAGACATGTCATCTTCAGACAGGACATCTTCTGCCACTTCTCTCTCTAAACACTCTGGATCCAAGATGAAAACCCCAAAGGGATCATCATTGAATGGAATCATTACTGTCACCTGGAGGTTGGTTTCTGCTGGCTGGCCCCCAGGACCTGGGGATCCACCTGTAACAAGAAAATTTATGAGTGAGAAATTAGAATTTCAAGTACTTTCTAGTATAAAGAAAAAAGAATTTGCTTAGCAAACTTCTGGCTAAATAATTTACTGATTATCAATGGATAGTAGTGTCACCATGTGGCTTTCACCACATTTTAGGGGCAGGATATAAAATAATATTGGTTCAGCATAATTTTATTGATAATCAGTCAAGCCTGAAAAGAGTATATGAATTAGAAATGTTTAATTCTGTGCTTAAAACCAAAAGTGATGTGAAAATTGATTGTTTAAATTATGACACAAAGACCAAGCTTTAAGCTACCATGAATCCTTACCTCCCACCTTCCACTAATATCTTGTTGGAGACAGTATAGCTGGTGTGGAGAAAGTCTATTTGCAAGTTTGAGGATGGATGTAGGCCTCCATCCCTAAAACTGAACCAAACTAAGATATCAAAAAAGTGAATGTTAAGAATAACACTTGAATCAAGAAGGGTATTTTAACATTTAAAATCAGATAGTCATGACACAAATACTAAACCAATTGCATTTTGTATACGGCTCTAATTATCTAAGTATAAAATATAAAATTTAGTATAAATAAGACCTGGAAATAAAATAAGACATGGAAAAACACAGTACCTGAAATGTTTACAAGTTTTAGAATATAAAATTCATTGAATTCAGGAATTTTATCTGGAAAAGCATGGAGAATGATTGGTTTTGCTTCTTCTCCATCCATGAAGTTAACAGTTCCTGAAGTTTCATAGAACTCCTGTCCAGGCTGCAAAGCAGAATCATTCTGAAAGAGCTGCCAAGATACAGAAACACTACCAAAGCATCCTCGGTGTCTCAAAATCCTACAAAATAAATTAAAGAAAATTTATAAGTAGGGAATCTTACTCTAATGAGAGCTTCCTGTGTTATCAAGGAAACATATTTTTACTATCTATCATCTTTAAATAAACCAACCAGCTGGTTCTATGTGGCAAGCTATGAAGAATTTCATGGGAAGAGAAGAATGAGGTAGAACTTTAATAAAGAGAACCAGTCTTAAAAATCTTGTCTTCAAAATCCAAACTGAAAGATAAATTCTAAGCTCCATCAAAAAATACTAAATGACAGTTGGAAAAAGTTTTCCAAAAGCAAAGTACAAGGTGGGGGTACTCACATATCATCTGAGAGAAGAGTTCCTGAAGATCTTCAACAATTCAAGTTTCTCAGTCTCAAAAATGATTGAAGTTTGAATTAGGGAGGTGGGGAGAATAACTTCTACTTACCTGCTAAAGTTATTTTTTTTTTTAAGATAACTGGCAACAGCATAAAAAAAGTTTACCACTCATTCAGACTGCCAACTTTGAAATTACTCAATCCTTAACCAATTTTTAAATTTTGAAGGAATATTTCAGAATTTCACACATACTTAATGGTTTTATTTCATCCAACTTTAAACTTGCCTTATCTAAATATGCTTACCAAAATGCATTAGTCTTTCCTTCTTCCACTGCTTTGTCTATGGGCTCCAGAGAAAAAATGCCATTTGGGTCATCATTAGCTTCAATAATTACTGTAGCTACCCCATATTGATATACTACTGTATCACCTAAATTAAAAGTGGAAAAGAGAAAATAACAAAGAAGTAGCTAACTTGCTATTAAATTTATGTTTTTAAATTAAGAAATTTTACAATTAAGTTGAAATTTTCAGCGAGGATTTCCTCACTGAAGGTCATACAATAAATGCAAAATACTGCTCCATATTTCCAAAGATGTTTATGTATACACACATATGTACAAACATACATACATACAAAGACAGAGAGAGATGCCTACATAATTTCAAGATGAAATAGTTTCCATTTTGTTTTTTAGTTACAAGTCAACTATTTTATTGAAAAACATACTTTTCTTCACAAAAGGAATATAGCTTCAACAGCTTAATTAGAAATCAAAAACACAATTTCTTCTATTTTCAAATTTCTTAGGTGGATTCTTTTATTTCATAAAAATAATAAAGGATTACCTGATAACAGAAAATACTACTGTCTGTGTTCATTAGAATCACTGGCTTGAGCGTTTCCCTTTACATCTCTGCCTTCAGGCAGTAAAGTTTGATCTGGTTGTACATAGAACAAAGCAATCTCCATGGTCTGGGCTTGATTCCTTTCTACTCCAGTTCTTTGCACAGCATATTGGCACTGTTATTGTCTACACATTGGGTCTCCTCTCATCACTTCCCTGTGGTGTCTATCTCTTCACCTTTACTCCAGCTGTTGCACAGGGGAGCAAAAGTCCTTCTCATCTTCATTCACCTAACTTATCATTCCTGAGAACCCAGCTCAAGCAACAACTCTTCCAGGAATTCTTCCTTGAATCCCCAGGTTAAGATAAGTGCCTCTCCAGAGTGCTCCCATGGCACTTTGCTCTTTGTCAATCTATCATAACAATGATCATACTATATTGGGACACATACACACACACAGACATACACACAATTTTACTATAAGCTCCTTGGACTAATGATTCTTATTCAATTCCATGCCCTAGAAAAATAGATGCTCAGTAACTGTTGTACAGAATTTATTTATTGCTGAACTGATGCAACTAACACTTTCAAAAATAGATATATACAATAACACCTACAGCTAAAATTATAGAAACAAATTATATATAGCAAACCAGCTCATCAAAAAAAAAAAAATTATACAACTGTACTCAACTTCACTTGACAATTCAACGGAAAAAAAGACAAAAAATAGCAAATCATTGTGTAGAAAATGCTGACAATAAATAAAGAGCATATAATAAAATCTAACAAAAATGAATAAAAAACAATACAACCTAATTTTGGCAGGGTTCTATTACCATGTGCATTTGTAATGCAACATGTCCTAGTGGTGCTGAGAATTCATTCTGTTTCTCTGCAAGACGAACTGGCAATATTTAACAAGGGCTTGAAGGATGGCCATATCCTTTGACCCAACATCAGAGCACATGCTCTAAATGGTAAGTATCAGGAGAAACAGTCACTGCCAGCACTAGGTCATGTCAGAAATGCTGCCTCTACAGTGTCCCATCATGGGTCTCACCAGTCCTTGATGTTTCAACATCATAAAGGAGGAAAGAAAAGGAGGAAAGAGCTAAGAAAGGATGTATTTAAAAATCACAAGTTCTAGGGATTTTGTCATCTGAGCCTTCTCAACTAAAGTAATTGGATTCTCAAATGCCATCATTTCTGGAAAAATATTAAAGACAAATGCAGCAGCAGTATGAAGTAGCACACATACCTCAGGCCAGTAACCCAATCACACCTTGTGTTCTTCGCGTCTCTCTCTCTTTCTCTCAAAATCAAATGTTAATATATATTTTTTCCCAATGACATAGTTCACAAAATAAACTAAACCTCTTTTTCAAGTGTCAATTTCCAGCCAGCCACGGTGGCTCACGCCTATAATCCCAGCATCCTGGGGGGCCCAGGCGGGCGGATTGCTTGAGGTCAGAAATTCTAGACCAGCCTGGCCAACATGACGAAATCCCATCTCTACTAAAAATACAAACATTAGCTGGGTGTGGTGGTACCAGCCTGTAGTCCCAGCTACTGAGGAGGCTGAGGCAGGAGAATCGCTTGAATCTAGGAGGCAGGGGTTGCAGTGAGCTGAGATCACACCACTGCACTCTAGCCTGGGCAAGAGAGTGAGACTTCATCTCAAAAAAAAAAAAAAAAAAAAAAGTCAATTCCCCTACTCTTTACAAAAGGTTCAGGATGTTTTGATTCATTCACTATTTAACCATATTGGCATTTTTTTCCTAATGATAGTTTAACCACAGTGGTATTTTTGAGACAAAAATGTTTACCAGAATCACATTAAGTTAATATATGTCATCAATAACTTATTTCTAGAGTAAATAAATTCTATTAAGATAATATCATTTTTCACACCTGTAATCCCAGCATTTTGGGAGGCTGAGGCGGGTGGATCACAGGGTCAAGAGATCAAGACTATCCTGGCTAACATGGTGAAAACCCGTCTCTACTAAAAATTTAAAAACTAGCTGGGCATGGTGGTGTGCGCCTGTAGTCCCAGCTACTCAGGAGTCTGAGGCAGGAGAATCACTTGAACCTGGGAGGCGGAGGCTGCAGTGAGCCAAGATTGCACCACTGCACTCCAGCCTGGTGACAGAGTGAGACTCCATTAAAATTATAATAATAATAATGTCATTCCTTCATTGTTTTTCTGTATTTCACAGTAAAACTTTGTTTTCCACTTTTACTTCACTAAAATTATTTTTATCTGTAGCAACTCCTTTCATTTAAATTTTAGAACAACGATTAGACTCACCAAATGTTTTTCATCTACGTAAGATCTGACGATGTTTTTCGCAATTGTGAAACTGCCCTTGTGGGTTTATTCTACAAAGTCAAATTTTCCCCACAGGATAATAGTTTTCAGTTTTAACTTTTGTGTTTTCTTAGTTAAGCTATGTGAAAAACGAGAGACAGAGAAAGACAAAAGGAGAAAAAGAGGAAGGGGAATAGAAAGAGAGACAGCAGTGAAGAAAGTCAAGAAGAGGGGGAGAATGAAAGACACAGCTAAAACAATAATTAAGAGATCTCTTTCTCTTCCTCGGTCTTTCAGTCCAAAGGGCACAAGGTGGAACACAACGTTGGCATTACACTGGGGGTGGCAGTGTAATGTAACTTGGGAAGCCATATTCCCAAGGCCTGTTACTTTTAGCTGTAAGAATTCACTTACTTATATATCAGAATTTTCTATTCGTGCCATATTGTAAAGAAAACGTTAAAAAGGATGTCATAAAGTATACAAAATACATAAAGGTTCAACACATATATTCTTCACCCCATTTCTCAAGAAAGCAATGAAATAATTTTGCTCTTGAACAGTACAAATACAGTTAGGCCCTACTTGTCCTCATTATTGGACTATAGTGCTTAATTTCATCTTATTAAAGCACCGAGGCAGATATGCCACACAAAAAAAGTATAATTTACTTACCTGTTGAATTAAAGAGGATTATATAAAAGGACTCATCCATTTCTGGGATACCATCTTCATTAACAAATATAGATATGCTCTGCTCTCTACTTCCAACCTCAAAAACGAGCGTTTCTCCTTTTTCAACAGGAATGAAATCTCTCTCTCGTGCAGTGGCCTTCCCATCCATGGTAGCGTACTGGACCGTGCAAGTCACATCAACAGATCCATTTCTGAGAACTGTAAAGTTGGCAGTCTCACCTTCCTGAACCCTCACTACACGAGGTTCTGAAATATCGACAAAGAAAATATGTGAGCTTTTCTGATTCCACCACATATTTTCAGATCACACTGTGCTTCTCCCTGCCCTCCAAGACACTTTCTACTGTGTCTGCCAAAATAATTAGCTCTGTTCCCAACTCTGACATGAGTACCCTCTGATTACTTCAACAGTCAATGGCCGTCCTCTTGCCATAAGTCCTACAAAATCCATTATCTTCAACATCGAATCTGTCAGCAAATTGCATGCTATTTCAAATCCTCTGCCTACTATCTCATAAACTTCATTTCCAAGTTGAGGATGTAACTTCCTTGAGAACAGGCCCAGAGAGCTTATGTTTTATATTTGTAGCAGTAGTCACCAGAAGGTTGAACATAAGGTTAATTCATTAAGTACACATCAACTGAAGGTTAAGAATATAAATCAGGCTGGGCGCAGTGGCGAACGCCTGTAATCCCAGAACTTTGGGAGGCCGAGGCAAGCAGATCACGAGATCAAGAGACCAAGACCTCCTGGCCAACATGGTGAAAACCTGTCTCTACTAAAAATACAAAAATTAGCTGGGAGTGGTGGTGCCAGCCTGTAGTCCCAGCTACTCAGGAAGCTGAGGCAGGAGAATCACTTGAACCCAGGAGGCGGAAGGTACAGTGAGCCAAGATCACACCACTGCACTCCAGCCTGATGACAGAGCGATACTCCATCTAAAAAAAAAAGAAGGAAGGAAGGAAGGAAGGAAGGGAGAGACAGAAAGAAAAGAAGAAAGAAAGAAAGAAAGAAAGAAAGAAAGAAAGAAAGAGAGAGAGAGAGAGAGAGAGAGAGAGAAAGAAAGAAAGAAAGAAAGAAAGAAAGAAAGAAAGAGAGAGAGAGAGAGAGAGAGAGAGAGAAAGAAAGAAAGAAAGAAAGAAAGAAAGAAAGAAAGAAAGAAAGAAAGAAAGAAAGAAGAAAGAAAAGAAAGAAAGAAATAATACAAATCAATAAAATACAAAAGGCTACAAGATTCCTGCACTAGGTAAATTAATCCATATATAGCTGACAAAAAGGATTCAAGAAAGAGTTACACATCAACCATTTCATAATCAAGACCAAAAGATTCCTCAGGTGGCCAAACACAGTTCTAAAGAAAGCATTAAAGTGGCAAAATGAAGAAATTTTAATTAATATTTCCCTTAAATATTAGTTTAGTTATTATAGTACATGGCTATCCATTAGGCACAATACTCAGGTCCTTCTAATACATAATCTAGCCCTGAACCAGCTAGACTGTGTTATTTGAAGAAATCACATGGAGAAGTGTTCTTTTCTGCACAAAAGAAAAAAAATACCTAGAAATTTGAAAGGGGGAAAAGATAACAAAACAGTACTTACTGTTTTTTGCTTCAAAAAGTTTTGAAGTATTAGTTAAAACTTCAAACAAATAAAATAACAATGTGTAACTCGAATGAATTACAAAATCATCTTTAAACAAGCATCAATTGTGCTTTATTGAAAATGCTCAATGAAAAAATTGCTAAATATATGTATATAAATGTATGCATGTGCATATATATATATGTGTGTGTGTGTGTATATATATATATATACTGTTCAAGAAATATGTGAACTCATTCAAATAAGATAGCAATACCACCTGCAAAATAAATGGGGTCATCATTTCTTCTAATCCTCAGAGTTGCAGTTGTTCTATTTCCCACTCTAGCTCCTCCAGTGGCATTCAGTAAGGTAATGGTAAATTCTTCCATTTCTTCTGGAATCTTTGGAAAATGTTACATGTTTTAAGTCAGGTGACTTATACACATAAATTACATTATATATTCTTAAATTATTGAGGTTTTTTTTTTTTTTAAAAAAAGCACCATTAACCCTATTATTCATTTCCTTTTCGGAGGCAGAACTTCCCCTAACATATTCAGGTAAGACTCAGATCCCCCAAAAAATAATTTTCATGTGCATTCATACAAACAGCAAGTTCATTTAGACTAACTACGAAATTTAATGGAAATATAGATATTTTACCTTATATAAGCTAAAAACAGATATACCACAGAGGTCATATTATTTCTGCAGGAAAATGGGAAACATGTTGATTTTTAAGATGAAACATAAAAATAACTTTCTGAACACTTAGAGCAGTTTGTCATAGTAACTAAAGCTCAGCTAGTTCACAAAGGCCGCTTACAAACCTCACTGAAGTTTCACCTGCATGGGTCAAAAAGGCCTCACTCCATGTCCTAACAAGATTTGATTCCCCACATTTCTGAGCCTACATGGATCCCCAGGTGGACACTGTTTCTTTTTCACGTCATCTCTGTGCACTGGTGCTCCCCTCCCCCTAAAACAGAAAGGTGTCCGAATTTTGTCTCTTGAGGAATGGGTCTGAGGGAAAGGGGACTGGTCTCCATAGCCGTTCTAAGTGTCACTCTCCTAGGAAAGGTTCACTCCCTGTTGTTACTAAGTTTTCTCTCTTTACTCTCAGTAAGAAGAAATGCCATGTTTGGTCCAGACTCATGCGACCCTGTGTCCTGATGCTGAGACTGCACCACAGGACACTTGATAGCTGACCTTGCTTTCAAAGGGACTAAATACAAGCCCAGGGCTTCGCCTCTCCAACTAAGAAGCCCTGATACTGGATACATGAGCATGGTCACTGACCACTCTCAGTTCTAGAGTTCAACATGTCTTCAGGGGGACCAAAACATAACACTGCTCTTCTGGCTTATGGTCAGACACTGTCACACCTGAGTTCTTTATCACAAACTTTTATCACAAAATATGTTACCAGATGTTTAATTATTTAATAAAAAATAATTATGGATCAACTACAACAAGTAAGGCAGAAAGTTATATGCAACATTTACCTCATCTGGAAGGGAGTAAATAGTAATATTTTTTGAAAATTCCTGATCTCCAAAGACAATAGTCCCTCGTATAGGAAATACATCTTGTGTAAAGTCTGGACTGACCAGCCATGATACACTAACATCACCAAAGTTGCCTCGATTTCTTACTACATCATAAACAGCTGTGAAATGGAAACATACATAATATATATGAACACATACAAAACTTTAAAATGATGAGTAAAGAAATTTGTTAAATAAACAAACATAAAAACAACACCTCTTTTTAGTAACTGCCAACTATTTGCTTAGCACAGTTTTTAAGGTACATATAAAAATATATTAGCCTGTTCCTCCCTCTGTAGCTATATAATTAATTAAATAAATGGACTCAATCTCTTCTAGTTTGGGATTTTAGAAGTCAGTAGGAATGGGAAACAGAAGGATGATGAATTAGGCACACCTATCATAAAGTCCCGTAAAAATATCTGCTAAAAGCAGTTACAGGAAGCTGCATGCTCAAGTGCGATTTCCTTACTCAGACAGACACTGCTCTAAAAATAAACTTTATCATTTCCTGTCAGCTCAAGAGTTCCCTAGCAATAGTTCTTAGTTTTAAGGTTCTTCCTATTTGGATGGACTCATTCTTGAGTATTTGAGTTGCACTGCATATGCTTAAATGGTATCGAAATATAACTGAAGTCATCAGTATCATCACAATACTATGTAAGAAATAAAAATCGTGGTCCTAAATGTGATTCTAAAAAATTCTGCACTATGTATAATTTCTAAGGCAGGGTGAGCAACTGTCAATAACTAGTTACTTAAAAAATTATATTTCTTCTTCAGTAAACAGAAATACAATATAAGACACAGAATAAATTACCACTATAGATATCATCTCCTTTGCTTTCATTTATCATCACAATTAGACCATCAGAAACAAATTCTATAATCCCATGAGGATCATCATTTTTCAGAATCGTTATATTGACAGTGGTGGCACTTCCCAACTTGCTTTCCCGGTCTCCGTGGCTGCTGAGGACCACCCAGTAGTGTTCATCCAACTAAAATGAACGTGTCAAAGTATGGAAATTATAAAGTTGACATTTTCACAACAAATTAAAAAACATAAATATTCAGGAATATTAATATACTCAAATTTTGAGAAGCATATAACTCACTGAAAGGACAAAAGAGGTGATATTATTTCTTTAAAAATTAACATTCTCCTATCAATTAAGAGAGACACCAGAAATACGTATACATTGTCCAGAAAGAGAAAAAGAGAAACAATGATATTACTCAAAAACGGTAAGAAAAGTGGATGTTATCACTGATGATCTAGTCATTTAAACTTACAAAATTGAATAAAACTAAATTAATTTAAGAGTTACACATGATTGCTGAGTAAGCATAACGGAACTATACCTGGTTCCATTAATATAAAACTTGAATTTCTTTTTTTCAACAAAGTAATTCTATAGCAAAATTTCTTCAGTTTAAAACCACATCATTAAAAGTTCAGTCAACACATATTACCTAAAGGAAGCCTTAACATGAATAAAGCTAAAAGGAGATGAAGACTGGTCACACACTGAAAGTCTAAGACTGTTTGTTATTTCTTTATGTGGGGCAAAAATACACCATTCTAATTTGAATGAGTCTTCATTTTTTAATCTTGTGTTAAAAATTTTCCAAATCTATGTACTTCTCAATCTTTTCTTGCCAACCTCTTTCCTGTCTCTTTGCCAATGTTCAAAATACTTATATTCATAATATACCAAATACTATCAATCTTACAGAGAAACATAAAGAAAAAATAAAATCCCATACCTCTGGTATCCCATCCAATCTTGCTAGCAAGGTGATCACTATCTCCCTTTCTCCAGGTTTAAATTCTAGTACTCCTGTGTTTCCATAGAATTCATTGCTATCTCTTGGCTCTACTCGGTAGTGTAGAAACTGCTTAACAAGGGACCCCCTCGATCGGATGATGTGGAGCTCTACAGATTCTCCTTCCTTTAAAAAAATCCACAAAAGTTGAAACCCTTTGAGATCATTCTTCTAAAGTTGTGAGCACAGAATAAGTGGAAGTTTTTTTCATACTTACTTTTATAACATAGGGTCCTCTGGAAGCAGGAGAAAATTCAAAAACTCCCCCAGGTTCATCATTTTCCAAAATAATTAGGTCACGGCTAGTATATCCAGATTTCAGCACTTGGTTTTCCACGTTAACCCTAGAGAAGTCAGAGGGAAAAATAGCACCTGCTACTTCCAGTTTTACTTCTGAATTTTGCAGGCTTTTAAGGCAATATTTACAACTCTTCAGGATAATGAAAAAGAAGGCTATGAGGAATTAGACCTTAAGTGAATTTACGTGTGTTGAAGTCATTTACAATCAAAACAGTTCTACTCCTAACAGTTGTGAAAGAACTTCTATTTCTGAATTCATTACATCTTTTTTATTTGATAAAAAGCAAACACTACATATGTACACCAAGAATAGTGTAACCAAATGTTATCAATATATTTTATTTAAATAAAGTATCAAAATTTGCAGATTTGATTCGTTTTAGAAAAATTTAATTTGTAACACGTAGAAGATATCTTAAAACAAAATTATGTTTCAATTTTACATACACTTGAATTTATTTTTAAAACTCATTGCATAAGATCATACTAACTGAATAGAGCACATAATAGCTGGATAACTAAATGGACTAAAGCAATCCACGTTGATAAAAATTAAACACAATTGTAATTACATCTTAGGAATATGTTGTGGCTTCAGCTGTCTTCTATTCTCCTTAATTTTCAACCTGTGCTTTTTTCCTTTTAGTATAAAAGAAAATGTAGGGAATATAAGAAAAAAAAGAATAGAATAGATCTGAGATGCATGACATGTTATACCAATTCCTATGTATCTCCAAAAGAACATATTAAAACAATATGTTTTTTAAATTTCTGGTTTTAACATTCAGAGCATAATTAGAATGATCAAAGGGACTTGGACTGCAAGATTCTGAGAGTTAAAAAGCCAGCAGGCTCTTAAGAATTACCAATCCTGCAAGCTGCTCTAAACCTTGCCAAATGTCACATCCTATTGAACCAAAAATATATTCATGCTCAGACCGCAAATCACAATGAAACCACAATTCATAAGTAGAAATGTGTAGAAGAAAAGCTCACTTCCTATTTAACAGAGAATCTGAATTGACATCTTTCCCTAGTTTTTAGAGATCTGATAATATCTAGCATGCTAGTGGCCACAGAAGAGAGAGTCTAAATAATAGGAGAGTTATTTTATACAGTTAAAACAGTCTTATGATTTTCATAGCAAATTTATCCATCATTTATAACAATATCCTCATTAATTAAAAGTTATTATATCCATATAAGCTAGGAAACAAAAAACTGGCTCAGAATGCAAAATATAAAAATCCATTCTGAACATTAAATTTATTTTTAAACTTTCTTAAAATATGCTACCCTTACGTGAAATGCAAATTCTGAAAAGTTCTGTGTACGACTCTGAGATATAAGCAAGAAATTGCTTAGATGCACTCAGAAAACCAATGGAACCATTCAGATAATTGATTGCTAATTCTCTGTTAAACAAGCTACAAGATTCATAAAAGATGTTGGGTAAAAATTTCAGAAGTACAGCACAATAATTGTTCTTGACGTTATGTGTACCTACAAGGAAAGTTAAAAAGTTTAAGTTCTTCTTAATGTCATTACACTAATTCTCAAATTTCAAAATATTTTAAGTGCATTCACAGTGCAAAACTCTTAGGACCAAAAATAAACAAACACCTTTGTGTAAGCTCCCCTTATCATGAGAAAATGAAACTGCACACAAAGCATGCACAGCCAGGTGGACAGGCAAAATTTCCCAAGACCTGTAATCATGCAGAACAGCAGCCTTGTCCAAAAAAATCACTTGCAAAACAAAATACTGAATCACCAAAAACAAGGTATTATTTTGTACACTTACCCAAAATACACGACAAACCTTTCAGTTTCTACCCTGTCAACACAGAAAGAAGTGTGGGAGGGGGAAACAGGAGGCAGGGCACCATTTGCCAAAATCTCACTAATACTGCAAGAAACTTAGAATGGCAAGGGAAAAGTAAAGCTAAAGAAAGGTTTCCTTTTTTTCCCAAGAGCTAGTAATGCTGGTTTTATGGGAACTCTGCACCCTGGATTCTTCGCTATTGACAAATGCTAGCAAGAGCTTCAGCAGTTCCCACTTATGGAAGATGACCCCATGGCCAGCAAGCTTGTCAAGACCCATTCAAAACATTCCTTTCCAGGCCTCCTCCAAGGCGCTTGTGCCTGCCAAGCACTGTACAGGCTCACAAACCGCAGCAGCTGAACAAATTTCTTTCAGCCCTGCTTATAATTACTTAGTAGCTTTAATTAGGTTTTAAAAATATAAAAACCTCTCAGATCTAAAGCCAGTTGTTCTTTGAGTTAGAAAAAACAAAACTGTGTAACTAGAGAAATCTATACCTATATCATTTGCACAGCAATATACTGAAGAAGCCATATCATTATATCTTTTAATTACATCAAATATTACTTAAATACAACTTTTATCAGGAAACCAAAACACTTTTCCAAATCTGCAGTGTATTCCATTTTCAAACAGCCTTGAAAGCACATGTCAAATGTAGAGCCCTATAGCTTCACTTTCAAAATCAAATGCACCATTTATAAATATAGGGTTATATACCACATATACCAAAATTTTTCTGAAATAAACTGGCATAATGAAATTGTTTGTGATCTGAGGAAAACTAAATAGAATATTTTTAATCAGCATGGTATTTGAAAGAACCACAGGTTTTTTAGTACCAGGGCAACTTTTGTCTATATTGAGTTGAAATATAGAGAATCTGAACTTGGATTTGACATTGAGAGAAAATTACAAACTGTTACCACAATAAACTGTTAACTATTTTTATTGCAATATTGTATTGTGATTTATTGTAATCACACTTCCTAGCATTCATTTATTCTTTCACTCAAGTTTTGTTAAAACTGCAAAACTAAGAGGGAGCTTTTGATAAAATATGGTATCTAGATTTTATTTAACTAAATGTCCCTGAACATTCAAATGTAATTTGCTCATTCTTGTTCACACACCAATGAGATAATACAAGTAGGCACCAATTATTAATCAAATTAAAACATTTTAATATATATATGAACTAACTTCCTCTATTTGAAAAGACCCAACAATTTCTGAAATTTTCTACCTCATGATTTGTACTTCCTTATGTACTATTTTTACCCATAGGAGAAAGAAAAAGAAGAACAAAATAAACCCTTAAAAATTATACTTAATTTCAAATGTTACCTAAGATTTAAAAATGAATAGTTTGAAATAATATAAAGAATAGTCACTATCAATTTGCAGATGGATAATCTAAATCATTCTTTAAACATTTAGTTGAGAGTAGAAACTGTCAACTAAGCCAGCAAAGTTTGTATGGATTCCTACAGCATTGGTTTATCATTACTGTTTCTGTTTCTTTAGTTGTTTTCAAGATTGACCACTGAATGCTTACCCCTTACTTAAGGAAAAAAAATTTTTTTTTTTAATTTCCAATTTACATTGCATTACATTTTACTGATTTTTTTTATCGTATGAAATACCTTTTCTTAAGAAAAGGTCTGAAACATACATTAAAACCGTAAGTCATCTAGACTCTGTGTGTGTGTGTGTGTGTGTGTTGTAAATTGGTTTTTGCTTTTTGGTTTTTTGTTTGCTTGGTATTTTGGTTGTTGTTTTGTTTTACTCTTTATATAAGAAAGGAACTAAACACAATGTGGTTTTGAAAGAAAGCAAAAGGAACAGTGGACATTCAATAATTTGTTGCCTACATTCTATACTTTTCTTTCACATAAAAATAAAAATCAGTTACTCATCAGATTTTTAAAAATGTGTTTAGACAAAACACCTACAAAGAAAAATCTATAAGACATTGATATAGAGAGATCCAGGGATTATATAAAATGACTTTTACTACTTTAGTCTTGAATAATGTAACACAAAATGTCCCTTGAATTTATCTGTGAATTTTATTGTTTCTAAACATGAATTGCACAAAACCCTCCAAAAGTCACAGTAACCTTCTCTAATATGCATCAACTTTCATATAAAGAGACTTGTGTCAGGGATAAGACTGATCCTAATTTTTTAAAATTATGAAGTCATTAAACACAGTATTTTATATATTTAGAAAGGATTTTCTAAACTACTGAAAAAAAACTCTTTGAGAGACTGTGAAATTTTCTTAATATAAATAACCCACTGAGAAAAGCTAAATCGATTCTTAATTATTACTGAAGAGGATCTCTTAATTTTGTGCAAGTATTTATTCTCTATAAAATAATCATAAAATTAATGTTTAAGATCCATGTAAAAAAGAGAATTTTATTATATGAAGATTAATGCTTTCTTTTTACTCACAAGCTCTAGTCCTCTCTTCCGTTGAACATAAAGCCAGCAGAACTGTTTGCTTAACCTAACGTTTTAGATTTAGATTTAGATTTGCTTAACCTAACGTTTTAGAATTAGATTTGTGCCTTTTTTTTAATATAACAACATACTAGCTATGTTTCGTATTTATCTGATACCTTCCATAAATTCTCTCTGCAGTGCTTCTTCACAATGAATAGCAGGGTAAAAATACACTGAAAGATATAATTATACTCATAGTCTAATCAGAAGCCATCAACAAATAACAGAACAGTCTGAAGGCCAGTATAACACTATTTACTTGATTTTTCTTTTTTACTTTATATCGAAAAAAAGAGTAAAACAAAAATCAAAGTTATTGAAGAGAACTCAAACATAAATATTACTAAACACTTGGTTATTTTGTTCTTACCTGTCTAGAGAAAGTGTTACAGTTTCATTCATTTCTGGTATGTCATCACTTTTGACAGTAATGTTGATTGTTGTGTCACTTTGCCCAGATAAAAACAAAACAGAGCCATTAAAGGGACCTATATCATCTGGGGTCACTGCTTTTGAATTAAAGCCAGAGGGCTTCAAGCTCCAGTAGACAGTAGCCTGGCCATCAGTTCCATCCCGATGTAAGGGAATGTATACCTTATAAAAATAAAAGAACAGAATAACTTCTTCTAAAATATATGTTCAGAAATTATATAAGCTTTGGTATTGCTATTAGTTTGTACATGTATTATTGTGTGAAATATGTATTTTTATTAATTTTTGCTAACCAAATTTATATACAAAACACCCCTCACCCAAAAATGTGTCTAATCTGGGTTTTCTTGATAAAAGACAAATATTTTAAAACTCAAAGAATTGTGAAAACCATAGAGCTACCTTGCTAAAGAATAAATTTCCATTAGAGGTTCTCTGAAAATAGAATTAACTTACTATCACAATATAAACTGAAAAATAAACTCCAGTGATTAAAACTGGAAAATTATGTCATATAAAATACATCCTAAGTGATGGGGACAAAATCTTAAAAAAATGTTTCTAACCAATAGGATAAATATCATAGAAATAAAATCATAGGCCGGGCGCGGTGGCTCAAGCCTGTAATCCCAGCACTTTGGGAGGCCGAGACGGGTGGATCACGAGGTCAGGAGATCGAGACCATCCTGATCTACATGGTGAAACCCCGTCTCTACTAAAAAATACAAAAAACTAGCCGGGCGAGATGGCGGGCGCCTGTAGTCCCAGCTACTCGGGAGGCTGAGGCAGGAGAATGGCGTAAACCCGGGAGGCGGAGCTTGCAGTGAGCCGAGATCACGCCACTGTACTCCAGCCTGGGCGACAGAGCTAGACTCCGTCTCAAAAAAAAAAAAAAAAAAAAAGAAATAAAATCATATATTTTTATCATGACTCTGGGTTATCTTGAGCAAGTTACTTAACCTCTCTGATCCTAATTTTCTCATGTGAAATAAAGTTAATGATTCCTATTTTGCAAGTTTGCAGTGAGGATTACAGATTGTTTAAGTAAAGTATCTAGAACAGTGCCTCTCTACAGTATAAGCCAAATAAATGGAAGCTATTATAATAATTCTGAAACTCAAATTATATTTGGTGGTTTCATTCAAGGGTGATACACTTTAAAAATATATAATAAAAGCATCACTATAGATCATGATGAAGCTTTTTCAAAGGAAGAATATAAAGGAATATTTAATGGTTAGATTATGCTATTCTTTTTATGCTCCTAAAAGAGGAGTATCCTGTTTTATTTTTTCTTTGCCCTTTAAGCTCATCTTGGAAAAAAAACAAGATATTTCCACCATTAATCATTCTGCTACTTCACCTAACAATGGTCATAACCTGAGACTAGTGAGCAAAGATTCTTATGGAAGACAAAAGAAGTAACAGAGGGCTGGGACCCTGAATCACCTTGAGGGAGTGGGCATCATCCAGGCTGTATCTGAAACAAACAAAGGAAAACTCCTAGTTTTTCTGCTGTTTCCCAAGAGGGGAAGAATGCAGGTCCAAGGAGCCCAAAACTTCCTAAAAGCTAATTTTTCTTAAGGGAAAAATATGAAATGGTAAATTTACAGCTATCTAAGATAAATAAAAGCAATCCATTCCTTAAGAGCAAACTAAATGCTTTCCTGTTTTTAGAAGAGTGTATTCAGAAAAACATGAAAAATCAAAACCATCTTGAAAGATGAAACTTCTCTGTCCATTTATAGATGCTAATATACAATGGAAATTGAGGTCACCATATTTTAACATAAGGCTTTGATAACAAAAACAACTCTCCTTTCTGATCTAAACCTCAACTCAGTTTAAATCAAACTTAAGTGTGGGGGATTTGGAGAAGGCCTTGGACAAACTATGACTCAGGAAATGGTAAGGCTAAAGGAAGAGCCCTCCCTAAGAGAGAAATTCAACCAGGGCATGGTTGAAAGGGAGGGATGGTGTGCTCTGCATGTGAAATTTTTATATGTCTATATGCAAAAATTTACATATATTGTATATATAAAGTAAAAACTTCTTAAGATTTAGCATTCCACAGCTTTACCACCATCATCTCCATCATCAAGCATAAGACCCAAGCTGGCCACCTCACTCCAACCCAAAAATATGGAATGCTCAGAAATGAAGTAGGTCAAGCACACCTGTGGTGCCATGTCTTGGCCATTAAGAAGAAAAGAAAAAGAAAGAAAAGGTTTATACGCCAGGTACGATGCCTCACGTGTATAATCCCATCATGTGGGGAGGCCAAGGGAGGTGGACTACTTGAGTTCAGGAGTTGGATACTAAACTGGACAACATGATGAAACCCCCATCTTTACTAAAAATAATAATAATTAAAAAAATAGCCAGGAGTGGTGGCACACACTCGTAGTCCCAGCTACTCAGGAGGCAGAGGTTGCACTGAGCTTAGATCACGCCACTGCACTCCAGCCTGGATGACACAGTAAAATCCTCTCTCAAAAAAAAAAAAAAAGTTTATGTTTGGCTACCACTGTAGTATCGAATGTCATAGAACTGTCTGAAAGCTGTCACATCAAAATATCCTACACTCACTGTGAGCATTCTTGTACATGGTGAAGCTGTTTAAGATCTGTTAACCCTATATGCTGATCCTATTTTAAAAAGAGTGTTATGCTGATCCTATTTTAAAAATAGTGTCTGTACATTACTTCATATTCATTAGCCCCCATCAGTAAGAAAGAGCCTACTTACTACTTCAGCAGCAAAATCTTCTGGTTCATGCAAAATAATTGGAAGATTGCTAAGAAGGCCAATTTCTCCATTTGCAATGGCTGGAGTAACCAGTAAAGAAATATTGCAGATTTCCCCAAATCTAGGGCTTATGGGTGGGATTGGGGGAATTATGTTCAACAACTTCACAGTTTCCAACTATAATAAACAAAAACACAAAAAAAAGTAATAAGAATTGATAGAATAGAAATGTTTTAAAAAAGCGTAACAGCATGGGGCGACAAAGTAAGCATAGGTAGAGGTCACCAATAACTTGGCAATTTTATTCTCCTCCTCCCTCATTCACCATCCCTTTTCAATCTCCTTCCCTGGCCTCTGGAGCTCTTTCTGTCTCTCAATTATTATTCCCCAGGGGTCTCCCTAAACCCTTTATCTTACAATTTTATGCCTGCTCCTTAATAATCTCTGCATCTCTCCCTCTACTTTCAAATCATTATAGCCAACTGCCACCAGACATCATATAAATGTCACACAAACACCTTACATATACAATATCCAAAACAGAAATCACCGTCCCTGTTCCATGCTTCACTAGTATCATCACCGGTGCCACCACCTGCTTTTCCTCCTTGCCACCTACATCCAACTACCTTGACCTTAAAGCCAAATATCAGTCATCCACATCGCCTTCCTGTCTTCCACTGACCCAGACTTCCAATCATCCCCCATTTCCCTTCTCCTCCAGACAAAATTCAGTATCAGAAGACCACTCAGAACTCCATTAATAACTTCATGCTTCTTTACATTTAAAGAACTGCAATGTATAACATATAGTATCCCTGTAGTTATACACTTTACATATTGTTGGTTTATCATCATTTGATGCATTCCAGATTTTTACTTCCCAACAGGTCTGTAGAGCTCTTATGGGTCTGTGCCCTTTTCAGCATTTTCCCAATACATGACATAGGTTTGACATAGACTTGAAACTGCAGCAGCTTCACAATAAATATTTGTTAATTCCCTCCTTCTACACAATCTGAGCTCTATAAGAATTCTGATAAATCACATCCAACGTTTTCAATATTCTAACTTTTCAAAATCTAACTTCTCAATGCACACAGTGTTCACTTCAGGAGTGCAGGAATAGGTAATCATTACAGAACTGCAAAAACCACAGGGATTTTAAATATTACAATAAAAGGCAACTTTTAACTTAATAAAACATGTCTCTCCCACTCTTTAAAGCCCTCTGTTAGGCTTTATAATATTGAAATGATGACACTAAGTAACCACCAGTAGAACTGTGATTTAAATTGATTTTCCACACGTGGACAGGACTGGTACTGATTTCCCTCCTACTTTGTGATGAATGGTACACGTTAATGAATAAAAGTAAATGTCTTTTTTAAATGTCACACATTTTGCTTTAAAAAATCACATACAGGAGAAAGACATAAATAATTTTGGTTTTGGTAAATATTCTTTCAAAAAAAGAAAAAAATTAGATTGATCAATTTTGTCAAGTATTGGCATACAGATGAAATCACATAAAATAAAACGTGATTTTTAGTATACTGCATTTACTTCACAATGTAAATTAAATGTAAAGATAAATAAAGTCACAGAACTGTCATTCTTTCTAGAGAAAAGGAATATATATACACATATATATTTATCTTACAAAATAGCACAAAGTTAAATTAAAATACATATATTTGAATGGTATATAAATATAAGGGTGTGCATTGTTATAAAGCAAAGATATTTCTAAAATACAGTGGTCACGTATGACCAAGCACATGTTTGTGAATGAACATTCTCATTGCTGTATATTCAAAAAGAGCTAAACAGATAACACTGTGTTAAGCATCAAGAAAAAAATCAATACATTTTTACTCAAAACTTCCTAAAAAGAAAGAAAGATGTAAGTCATATTTCCCTACACTTATCAAAAACGTTATACAATTAATCTTACATATAGTATTTTTGACAAATTAGAAAGAAAATACAGACAGTTATGAAATGAACTGATGGAAAAGAAAATGTTAATTGTACATGGCTTATTTCCTAGCCTAAAAGCCTTTTTTTGTCTGGGTTCCATCTGCTAAATCAAACTGCTCTATTCATTCATAAAGAATCATTCTTTACTTTCAGATAGTTTGCCACTGGGACAGCACATTAGTAACCCCATGCTTGCCAAAAGCTGCACCTCAGACTAATGTATTTAGCTGAGAGGGTTACTGAAGAATGGGGAGTGACTAAAGAATTCTCCTTTCTTTAGTTTCATTCAACTTTGCATGCAGAGGTTGAGGCTTCCTATTCTTGAGTTGCTCATCCATTATGTACTATGAAAACTACACAACCCTCTTATTCCAACCAGCCTTCCAGAACCTACAACTGTTTTGAACCTCAATGATTTATGTCAGTGACTAATAATGCCTTCTTCCCCCTAAGCAAGTGTTAAATTAACTGCACTGTAAGACCTTTGTTTTTTAACTATATAGAGAGATACATAAAGAATTGAGTCTGAAATTAGTGGTGCAACTTTCTAACCCAGGATCACCAAAAATCAGATATTAATTACATCCTTCTTCAATTTTTCCTTAGTTTTCAAGTGTTATCAAAAATTAATTCTGTCATATTTATATAGAATACTGAGGCAGAGTAGCTAGTATAATACCTGACTCATACAAAGGATGTATTTATACAAGAATTCTCTGCAGCTACTTGGATAGAAATATTGGACCTTTTCAAAAGATTAAAAGTTTAGCATAGAGGATACTGATATTGGTACAGATTTTTTATATATATTAGCACAGTTTTTACTGTCTCTATCTATAGTAAAAACTAGTTTTGAGGCATTATGAGAAAAGAAATTAGAAAGCTAAAATAACAAAAACGTTCTCTGTAACTCCAGAACAACGTTTCTGCATCATCAATTCTCAAACTTTTTATCACATCATCGCAACTATTCCACATATGCCAGAAGGCCCAGGCCTCCATGAAAGTAAAAGCAACTGTGTAAAATCTTGGCCTCACTCCACTTGTTTTAATAATCTGGTTCTTGTATGAGTTGTAGATGATGCCAGACTGGAGACAAACAAAAGGAAGAACACTAGGTACCAAAAAATTCCAAAAAAATCCTTGAACATATACTTATGAGAATGTTCTGAAACCCTGAAACCTGAGGACACTGACAGCAGAGAAGACAAACAAGTGCTGACATCAAAAAAATTCCATTAAATTCTGAAACTCAACAAATTGTATCCCAGACAGTCTTGAAACTTCAGAAATGCTACTGTAAGTGTGAACTGGTAAAATCAGTATGCATTTCCATATTAATAAAATCAATTTTTAAAAGCAAACAAATTATGTCATGTTTTTGTATAAAGCCAGAGGGGTTTTTTTGGTTTTGTTTTTTAGTTTCTAAATATAGCTTTAAATGTGTTCTGGTGGCAGCATTCTAGTTGTTTTAACTTAATGCTCACAAGGGCCCAAGTCACGTGCATGGCCATTTGCAGTATTTCACTTCACAGATCCAGACTCCCTGGCATCCACAAGCCACAGGACAAACCAGACACAACTGTGAATAGAGCCATGTTCCCTATCTTTCCACTCCAAGAAAAATCCAAGGGTCCTCCAGAGAGTGAGTTATCCTCACAAGTAGAAACACGCATCGCATGAAAATCTTCCCACTTGGAGGAGATGCAAGAAAACAAAAATTAATAATAATAAAGGTGAAGATCAGGATCTATTGCCATTAGTGTAGGGCTCTGGGGAAGATGGAAAATGCCTCCCTCTGTGTAGATATATTACAAAAAGGTGTCCCTTACGTACTGACAAATCCTGCATCCCCATAACAGGTTATCCACTAAGCCCTTTGGACAAGAGTTCTCGAAAAATGCACTAACAGCACAAGTATGCCTGGAGGCTCAGCTTAAAAAAAGGCGGGAGTCTTCAAAATGAGAACAGTCACCCTACCAAGTGCTAACCTAGTCTTACGAAATTCAGAACACCAATGAACAGTTGTAAAAAGCTTTCAGAGACAAAGATCAAACTATCTAAAATAAAAGATAAATCATTTCCTTCCCTTCAAATTTCTCAGCTGCAACTCTGGAAGCTTAACAACAATTCCTTTCAAGTTCTGAAGAAGAAATTATTTTAATCTAGAAATTTCCACCAAGCCTAACTATCAATATGAGTATAAAATCTCACATTTCAGATGCTCAAAGAGTCAAAAAGTTTACCTTACATATATACTTTCAACACATGTGTTTGAGGGTCGATATAGTACAATAAAACTACAGCACAATCCCAGAAGGGAAAGGCAAGAGATTAAGAAAATTCAGGAGTTCAGTAAAAAACATCCCAGGCAACAGATGTAAAACAAGCATAGAAAGCAGTTAGTTTAGCTAAACTCAACATTCAACACGCACAGGAAGATAGCAGCAAGGTCTCAATAATATAGTGAAGATAATATATAGAAAAGGGACAATCAGAAACTCCAGAGAAAGGAATAATAAATCCATCATAAAAAAAATCTAGACAAAATATGAAACATACTTAAATGTGGTAAGATTCAAAGAAATTAGTGAAATAGAATATTTCATTTGCTATATACTTCAGCTGGCAAAATGTATGGCAACATAAGATTTTAGCTCTTTCCTTGTCAGTCCATTCGCACTACCTGATTCTGTATTTAATTGGTTTACATAATTTAATAAGCACTCTTTATGGATTTTGGATTTTAAGTGTCAAGCAATCAACACATGGAAAACAACAACAGTATCATAAATGAGTGCAGATATTTTACACTTTGGCCATAAAAATATTTTGGTTAGAAGAAATGAAATATGTAAAATGGAAGGATATGTTATGGAGACTTTACTGAACAGTTGAAGGTACAGAGATCCTACCTAGACAAAGAAATTGATTTTTTAGTATATTATTTAAAAGTATTTATAAAATTTTTCTTGGGCCAGGCGTGGTGGCTTACAACTATAATCCGAGCACTTTAGGAGGCCCAGGCGGGTGGATTATCTGAGGTAAGGAGTTCAAGACCAGCCTGGCCAACATGGCAAAACTCCATCTGTACTAAAAATACAAAAATTAGCCAGCTGGGTATGGTGGCAGGCACCTGTAATCCCAGCTACTCGTGAGGCTAAGGCAGGAAAATCACTTGAACCTAGGACATGGAGGCTGCAGTGAACTGAGATCGTGCTACTGCACTCCAGCCTAGGTGACAGAGTGAGACTCTGTCTCGAAAAAAAGAAAAAATAATTCTCATATTGCTTTATTTCTGAAATATTTTCCTTGTTAATATTCATTATGAAAACACACTTATCGGCCGGGTGCGGTGGCTCAAGCCTGTAATCCCAGCACTCTGGGAGGCCGAGGCGGGTGGATCACGAGGTCAGGAGATCGAGACCATCCTGGTTAACACGGTGAAACCCCGTCTCTACTAAAAATACAAAAAACTAGCCGGGCGAGGTGGCGGGCGCCTGTAGTCCCAGCTACTGGGAGGCTGAGGCGGGAGAACGGCGTGAACCCGGGAGGCGGAGCTTGCAGTGAGCCGAGATCGTGCCACTGCACTCCAGCCTGGGCGACAGAGCTAGACTCCGTCTCAAAAAAAAAAAAAAAAAAAAGAAAGAAAGAAAACACACTTATCCTACAAATCCTATTCCTATGTCATATTTTCTCAAATCAATTCAAAGCATAGTTAGCCTCTCTTTCTCTTGCCCTCCCCTGTAATAGTTTGTAAGTTACCCTACTATGTTATCCATGACAGTCTGACTTGCATGACTGGCATTTCACGTCTGGCATACTTTTAATGTCACGTAATTAAAATATTAACTTTGGTAAAAATTCTTGTCTTCTTTATCCTTATATACCTCAGGAGCAGGCATACTCTCTCTTCCAACTACCTAAATAACTTTTAGTAACAAAATATAAATGACAGAAAATAACAAAGTCAAAATAATTTTAGTTAATTCTTTCATACAGATTAGTACACTTGAGGGTTAACCAAACTTACGATTATTTTAATAATAAAAGTACCTGTACTAGAAAGTGAGCTCCATTTTGAAGGAATGCATCATTTCTTATTGGTAATTTTGTAGTGACTTGAGTTTTTTGCTCTGGAAAAGTGAGGTCATTTCTCCTCGATATATTTAAGATGCCATCTTTTGCTTGCAAGGGGTCCACAGCTCCAGCAGGAATGTAAAGTACAGAATAAAGCAGCCTCACATCTCCTTTAGTCCCTCCTAGTCTTGTAAAACTCAAGGATAAGTGTCGTTCACCTGGGCTGCTTTCAATCTTCTGGTTTTCCATAGGAAAAAATGTTATTAGGCCATAGACATCATCACTATCCTGAATGTAGAACAAAAGCTGCAGATAAAGGAATAAAATATTAAAGTATAGAATTCTCACATCTGAGATTATCAAATTCTGTATTTTCCATGTTATTCTAATTTGAATATTAATATTTCATGTCTAAAAATGATGACTTCCTACACATAATAGAGTAAAAGATGAACCAAAAACAGATTTGGAAATGTTCCTAAATCAGTTTGTGGAATTTTTTAGAGAGTAAAATATTTATTTTCAGAAGGAATACTGAACAAGAAAACTATCTTTCCAAAGCCAATGTTTTTCTTGTCCCTTCAAACTAAACATAAAGTTGATGTGCATGATCACATTCTTTGGTTCTTCTACAGCACAAAAATATTAACAAGCATAAAGCATAACAAGAGTTATACCTCGGCTGGCTCGCTCACTTCTGCACCTCCTCGTATTGTATGAGGCAGAATTTGAAGTAGATAAGCTTCTGCCTCTTCTGGAAGATCATCATCAACTATAGTAAGAGGAACTGTTGCCGACATCTGCCCTTGTGCAAAATGGAGAACTCCAGAGCTTGGTGTGATATCTGCTGTTACTGGTGAGGGATCACTGTTGTTCCGTGTCAACACCCAATTCACAGACACGTTCCCATGGGTACCGCCATTTCTAACCACTGTGATTTCTTCAAATCTTAAATGTTTTAAGAGAAATACATATTGTCACATAGTACACTTTATTTCCCTTAGATTAGCTTTCCCAATGTCAAGTTGTCCATTAGACACTGATAAAAACAGAATCTATGTAATGAAAGAACAACTGATTTGTTTTTTGTTTGAGACTGGGTCACACTCTGTTGCCCAAGCTGAAGTGCAATGGTGTGATCAGAGCTCACAACAACCTCAACCTCATGGACTCAGGCAATCCTCCTGCATTAGCCTCCCACGTATCTGGGACTTCAGGTGGACACCACCACACTCAGCTAATCTTTTTATTTTATTTTATTTTATTTTTTGTGGGTGGGGTCTCACTTTATTGCCCAGGCTGGTCTCAAACTCCTGGCCTAAGATAATCCTCCCCCTAAGCCTGCCAAAGTGCTGGGATTACAGGTGTGAGTCACCATTCCTGGTGGAAAAAAACATTTTTAATATGAAGGTGTAGATATGTGGATGTGTCCTAGGGAACTACTATACTATAAATCATTTGCATAATTAAATCACACTCCAAATAAGAAAGAAAACAGTGAAGCCATGGTAGAAAAAATGACACATATTCTAACAGTTCGTTGTGTCCAACACCACAAAACTTAAATCTTGGAATAACATATTAAAATAATGGTAGCAATATATTTAAAATAAATCATACCTTGATATTCTATCTTCATCAATTATAACTGTCCTTTCAAACAAAACACTGTTGAGTGAAAGGACTCCATAAGGTTTATCATTTGGCTTAATGGTGACTTGTACAACAGAAGGGCTTATTAGCACAGCATCTCCCTGTAAGGTATCTTTTAGTAACATAATGTGAAACGATTCAGCAATCTCTGGTATGGTGTCATCAACTATTTGAAATTTCAAGTGAGATTCATGAATAAAAGGTGGAAAAACAACAGTTGTGTTTGGCTGAAGATCAATGAAGTCCAGATTTTGCTGGGCATGTGCTGTGGAATTCCCAGTTGCGATAGCATAACTGATTGAAACCTCATATTCATCAGATCCAATCAGATTTCCATTGTTGTCCTTTCCACGAACTACTGGAATTACGAGTATGTGGTCTTCCTCAGGAACCAAATAAATACTCTGAGGGAATCTCACGGGACTATCATTTTTCTTAATGATGATCTCAACTGAATTCCTAGAGGTGTTTATCTCAGCTCCTCCTTCTACACTTTTCAGTTGAACTAAAAATACTTCATCATTTTCTGGTACCTGTTAAAGGAATATAAACAGAGGCAAAACATCAACAGCCAAAACACCTGGAAAGAGACTAAAGTGTAACAAGTCATTATGTTTCAATACAATCACACAGAAATAAAAATTCTCTAACTGAGGGAGCAAATACAAAGGCTTGTTTAGTCTCCAATTAATAAAATATTTTCCACAGGTAAATAACGTATTTTGGACAGGAAAAGAAAACGTAATGAAGCAACAGTACAACTAATGAAGTACAAGTATAATGTCTTTCAACCTTAACTGGTCCTTGGATAACTCCAAAGATTAAACAGTAAAAAATTGTCATACATTTCTATCAGTTTTATCAGTTTGGTAGGGTTAGAAGTAGTACTGAAAGTCTAAAAATACCTAAGAATCTAGAAAGTACGTTAAACATTACATAAAAATTGTTAGTTTTCCTTGTGAATTACTCTTGCTTTTCTCCAAATGGTTAATTCAGGAGTTAAACATGTGACACCAATATATGCTTTTCGAGATACACATCATGCCTCCCTGGAGAAAAAGCTGTAAGAGTCATTACTAGGAAAAATGTTGACACTGTTAAAGTGCAATTTTTGCTTTTCTTTTTTTTTCCCCCCTTTTTTTAATGCTCCTGCAGAGAAATCTTGGGGTTAATATCCACAGTGCTGTGTGAGCTTTTCATTCACCACAAATTCTATTTTAGAAATAAAAGTGAAGAAAAAATACATACTTTTACCTCCATCAGTAGCAATACAAAAAGCAAAGCTATTTATCTTAAAAATAAAATGTTATGATTTGATTGATCTTTCAAATTTACAATCAAAAGGTATAATTAATCATCTCCCCAAATTATAGCCCGTTCAATGCTCTGAGATCTTTTTTTTTTTTTTTTTGAGACGGCCCGGGCTGGAGTGCAGTGGCCAGATCTCAGCTCACAGCAAGCTCCGCCTCCCGGGTTTACGCCATTCTCCTGCCTCAGCCTCCCCAGTAGCTGGGACTACAGGCGTCCGCCACCTCGCCCGGCTAGATTTTTGTATTTTTTAGTAGAGATGGGGTTTCACCGTGTTAGCCAGGATGCTCTTAATCTCCTGACCTCGTGATCCACCCGTCTCGGCCTCCCACAGTGCTGGGATTACAGGCTTGAGCCACCGCGCCCGGCCCAATGTTCTGAGATCTTAAAACAAAAGGTTTTTTTTGCTTGCTTCCAGAACCAGAGGAACTAGAGATATCAATGCTTCCAAATATTTTATTTTTTTTCAAGAGAAGAACTCTTTTCTAATAATGTCTTCTAATACTCTAATACATTTTTTTTTCCTTCTCTTGAGGTTTCCTGTGATTTAGTTTCGGAATGTTTGTAGGAGGGTAGAGGGAGGGTTACAAACTCCCAGCTATTTTCTTTTTGTTTTCTTTTCTGGCAAAATATAGTTTCTTTTCTAAAAAGTCATGTTTTCTCTTGTTTAGCTCATGTGGGGGACATCCTTGCACATTATTGCTCAGATTCATTCTTTTCTTAGCAATTAAGCTAGCTGTATCATGTATCTCTATCCTTGGTAGTTACAATGTGAAATATGAAAATAATAAAAACCTTCCCATAAATGTGAACATTAAAAATATCCAAACAAAAGAATATCAACTTAAGTAGAATTTTTCTTTGCTTTTGTGGTAAAATATTTATTCTAGGTTAGTACTGTTCTTGCTCAAAATTGAAAGCACTAACACAAATAGATTATCAGGGTATACAAAATGCTTAAATGTTTGTATTATGTATGGTTGCCAGTTATATTCAAATTCATCAGCTTTTAGATGTACAATTTAATGTGAAGTAAGTAAGATAAATAATAATAAGATGTATTCCAAAATAGTCAGCTATTTATAGCTGAGGTATGACTGGCCACAATACACTAAGTTTATATAGGACTGTGTCCTGCAACACAGGGTCCTTGTCCCGTTTGGGTATGTAACATTAGCCAACCTCATCGTCGAGTACTGTCAAGTTATAAATTACTGCTGCTCTGCCAGGGGGAAAGGTGATATTTCCTTTAACTGGACTCAAATCTTCATCAGGGGAATTTGGGCCACCCTCTACCTGAAAAGAAACACACAATGCCGTCAATAAATACAAAATACTTCACGAGATTGAGAAAGCATCATTGTGATGTCAGCTGACAAAAATCTGAAGTTTAAAGATGTTCTGAAAGAATTACATCATTCTGCCCTTCAAATTAATAGGTTCTATAACGTAATTATAGATATTGACTCTAACTGCATTAAAGTACGTGGCTTCTATGAGCTGCTTTTTCTCAAGCATTACGTTAAACCTGAAGGGAGAAATACTCTATAAATATTTCTTCTTGGAAGAAAGGGTATTCAAGATTAGTAAATTCCCTCAAGTAACAGAATCAAATGCCAATATTTTCCACTTCACAAGCTGGATGTGAAGATGTGAAGAATGAATAAAATCATTCATTAAAAAAAGCATTTGTTGAAGAATGAATAAAATCGTTCATTAAAAAAAGCATGCTCCATGCTGCATCTCTTCTAGGTACTAAAGATTTAGCAGTGAACAGAGCTAACTCTGCACCATATAGACCTGACATTTAAAGGAAGGGAATAAATGATAAATAAATGAATGGGTGTATGTTATATGATAATAAGTATCATGGAGAAAAAATTAAGAATAGCATGAGAGAGATCGAGTGCAGGGAGGGGTGCTATCTGTATGCAGTTATACTCAATATAAAGCACTTACAACAATATATGGCAATATTAAGCACTTCAAAAATGTTACTTATAATTATTTAAATAGAAAACAGGCTACAAATCTGATAAAATAACTTTAGACATCCATAGGTAAGTTGAAAACACTCTAACCTGGATGATTTATTCTTTCTACAGCCAATTATTTTCTAATTTTTCCAATACTTATCAGAAAAACTTTCAAAAATTTATTGTCTAAATGCATATTCCTAAGTACCTGAAAAATTGTGTATGACTTCCAGTGTAGAACTTGCAAGACTACTGCATATTTAGTTAGTGTTTACTATGTTTTGCATGCATTATTGCCTTGTGCTGTTCTATGTTCTGTGTAGTTAACATAACTACCTTATGATGTGGACACCCACAAGCATGAACAAAACTATTCTATGCTTCCATAGAATTGCGTTACATAAATACAAGTTTCCATTTTATTGATATTACAATTAATAATTAGGAAAGAAACTGGTATCTGAAATTGCTAACACTCTAATGTTTGAAAATAGTGTATGATCACGTTGTGGATCCTAAAAAACACAGAAAACACAAAATTAGTTGAAGATTTAAATGTGTATCTTACGGAACAGCAATGTGGTGACACAATGATTGACACATGGTCAGTAAGCAATCAAATCAAATGATTAGAGCTAGCACCTGAAAAATACACCTCACCCACAGCTTATCATATTCATGCCACATCCTGTAACATTTATGGATTCCCATGGTGGAGTGCAATGGCAATAAACACCATCCATTTGATGTACTGAAAAAAAGGGGGGGTCGGGGAAAGGCATAGTGGGTCATGACTGTAATCCCAGCTCTTCGGGAGGCTGAAGAGGGAGGATCATTTGTGCTCAGGAGTTCGAGACCAGCCTGGGCAACATAATGCAACTTCATCTCTACAAAAAACATTAAAACTTAGCTGGTCATGGTGATGCACACCTGTACTCCCAGCTATTCAGAAGGCTGATGCAGGAGGACTGCATGAGCTCAGGAGGTTGAGGCTGCAGTGAGCCATGAATGTGCCACTGCACTCCAGCCGGGGCATCAGAGTAAGATCCTGTCTCAAAAAAAAAATTAAAATAAAAATAAAATGGAGAAAGACAACATATTAAATCATTTTACATAAACCTAAGTAATCCATGGGTATTTTAAAATTTCCTATTTTTGAAAACATTTATCATAAAAGTTTTATGAAATTTATAGAATTAACATTATTATTCTATCTTATGATTTATTTTTCCCACATATCTAAAATGTTCGCTTGTATTTCATGTAAGCATTGTATACACAAGCAGCAAGGAAAACATTTTTATATTAATCATGAAATGTATCAGATCAGAAAAGTATTCATCTTTATTTTAATTGTATTGTGTCATATTTATTATACAAGGAACTTTGATTTTCAAAACTGTAGCCATCTGGTATGAACTCCAGTGTTTGTATTTAAAATGATTTCAGGGCTGGGTGCGGTGACTCACGCCTGTAATCCCAGCACTTTGGAGGCCTAGGCGGGCGGATCACCTGAGACCAGGAGTTCAAGAATACCCTAGCCAACATGGTGACACCCTGTCTCTACTAAAAATACAAAACTTAGCCAGGCATGGTGGAGCGTGCCTGTAATCCCAGCTACTGGGGAGACTGAGGCAGGAGAATCACTTGAACCCGGGGGGCAGAGGTTGCACTGAGCTGAGATCATGCCACTGCACTCCAGCCTGGGCAACAGGGCAAGACTCTGTCTCAAAAATAAAAATAAAAATAACTAAAATAAAATTACTTCGGAGTAAACTTACCTCAAAAGTCACCATCACCATTCCATAGGTTCCCTTTTCCCTGATGAGAGTAAGAGGCACGGACTCATTTCTGCCCCTGGGCTCACTCACTGTGACTGAGGGAAGCTATTGAGGAGAGCAAGCACAGATGATGAGGAGCTGAGCAATCAGAGGTATGAGGCAGTAAAAACTATTACCTCAGAAACGCTCAATTTCCACAGACAAATCAATCCACACTGTATATAAGAATGTGATATTTCCTAGCGTCAATGAACTATAGCTTTAAAATGCTGAAAAAGTTAAAAATAATAGAGTAAAGGGAACACAAAAACTAGTCAAGCAAAAGATGCAGTTTCTTGTCCTGGTTCTACCATCAACTAGCTGTTCTGCTGAGGAATTTAAAGGTTTTTTAGTTGAAAGATGACGAACTCAAATGCTCACAGGGGCCCAGGAGGTGACAGACATGAGTTAAGCCTCCAGACCAAGGCAGCAGGTTACTGGGACCACCACTTGGCCCTGCCCACAACTCCTCTTTCTCCACATCAGCCAGCTTGTCAGTGAAAAGCAGACACTGCTAATAACTTTCAGGACAGGATCTCTGCAGGAGGTGAAAGCGAGGACTTCAAAAGAAATATGCTATTTTGGCTGGTGGAAACTCAAGGTAGAAGAGGAAGAATACAGACGCAGCCAAGTGCACACAGGCTACAGAAGCAGTGGCCAGCTCTCCGGGTAACAGCAAAACTCAGTAGCCCCATCCATAACTGGGGTTAGGAATGCCTATCTTGAAAGGCTGTGATAAGGTTTCAATGCAATAGTTCACATCAAGTGCTTATACTGAGGGTTCATTAAATGTTGCTACCTGACATATACTGAGGGTTCAGTAAATGTTGCTGTTATTATCATCATCATCAATGTCATTTTCACTACCAACATAATCATCCTCAGGGTGGAAACCAAAGCCAGCCTATTGAGCACCACTGTGAGCTGAATGTTTATTTAGTTTAATTTTAAGGATGTCAAAGGCTGCCTGGCAGCACTGAGACCCCCACCAGTCAGGGACCTGGGACCCATGCCAGAAACTAGGATTCATTTCTCAGAGGCTAAGATGTATAATGTCAACAACAACAACAAAATGAACCTTTAAACAAATCAGTGTGAGGTCAGAGGTGATATACAGGGAGTTAGTGTAGCAAGAAAGCCATATGGAGAGAAATTAAGCAATTAAGGGAGCCTGCTTCATCATTAATAATTCCTTATCATTCAAAAAAGAGATGGTTGATTAATTAACTTAATGTTTGTAAATGACAGTATAATGGAGGTTACCGAATTTCTACTAAACTAAGGTTGGTCAAATACCCTTTTTAATGAAGATACGGCACATAAAGATCATATTTACCTATAGCCCACTTGTTTCAAAGATAAGTTAAGGTACCAAGAAAATGACATACAATACAACCAATTGTAGTAGCAATCTAAAAATAAATGAAAAGCTGGGAAGTATTGCAACGTGTTTTATTAATTATAATTAGTAATGTGATTCAAAGAGACTCTAAGTCAGGAATGTTACTGGAGTCTAAAATTTAGTGGCCAAATTCAATTGTATTGCAGATAAACTTGGTTTTATTTTAAGAGCTAGAAACAATTTATCTAAAGAAGGGCCCTATCTTGTGTATTTGTTTCCAAACATAAAACCCTCTGATCATAGGATTGGCCAGAGGCACAGGAATTCAGTTAAGGAATAGAAAATAAACTATTGAGCAAAAGTGAGTGGGATGAAATGAAGTTTCAACTTCAGAAAATATCAATTAATGGGAAAATCTTAAGAGTTGGGATGACTACAGAATTTTAAAGAGAGGTAACACCTGCTATTCAATTTAAGTTCATAGTAAGTTTTTTGAAAAGTATTATTTCAATATGCTTTCTCATCTCTCATTAACTCCAAACTTTCAGAAGAGTCTGATAAACAAACAACACTTTCTTTAGGTGACATTTGGGGAAATCAGGCAAAAGCAATGGGTGGTATATCTGAATTACAGACAAAAGTGGTAACAAAGGAGTCAGGTGGAACAATCAGCAGAAAGAGATTAGGACAACAGATGTCCACCATCATACAAGCCTCCTCAATTCACAAACATCTTGGGTAGAACAAATGAATGGTCTACAGAATGTGAAACAGAGACAAAGTTAAAGCAAATTTTATTTAAATATCAAAAGACAGCATGATACTGCTAACATCATGAAAACTAATTTTTAAAATTTAATAAACTACAAGTATCATTAAATTGTGTCCATACCATATTAAATGAAATAATTCCAAATGCATTGTCATTTGATAATATTGTCACACTAACAGTCCTTGGCCATCCGAGCTTCACATTTGCTGAAGATTTCTAAAATAAAATCCCAAAAATAAAATAATGAATTAAAAATAAAATAATAAATTAAGTATTTATTTTTGTAGAGTTTGTCTTCAAGTAGTTATTCAGAATATAATAAAATACATATGTAATCTTAATGTACAGATTAAGTAAACATTGCAATTACATCAATATGGTTAAGAAGTTCCAAATGAAAAATTTTCAAAAAAGTTTTGAAAAGCGTAAGTCACTGACTCTTAATAATATATGATAGTATAATTATAAATAATCACTGGCTAGTAATACTATATTATAAATTAGTTATAATTACTATCCTGTCACTAATATAACAGAATTAAGTACACAGTACAAAATTAAATGTAATTTTTCTCATGCTATTGAAGGTACTGGAACTTTAGAATTAGTTATTCTATGAATCACAGAACCAAATTGAAGATAAAACATTAAAACTATGTTTATAAAATGCAGAGTTTTCTGTAACATTTGTACAGATGTTCAAGAGAGCACAAAGTATATTTTTTAAAGAATGACTTAAAAGAGCAAAATATAACTGTTTCAAGTGTCATTTTCACAAACATTTTAATGGTAGTGACACAATTATTCAAGAAAAAAATTCTTAATGCTCTTTAGAAAAAACCACCAGAATGTTGTTAGCGAGTCATTGCATCAACCTAATAGATGAAGCCATAAAGTTCAATTAAACCTATGACTACTCAAGTTTTTTTCCCCAGCGGTACTCTGAATTTAAGTCACAGGGACCTCCCACTTCCATGCCTGTTTTATGTATCCTTGTCCTTTGAACTCAGAAGTCACAGTCATTCTTTGCACATCTGGTAGCAGGCGAGGAATAAAAGAAAAAAAGGCCAAAGGGAAGGCAAAGTTTTCTGGAGCAAGTGTCATGGCAATTCCTGAGTAAGGTGAATGGATCCAAAAACTAGCTGTGGAATTTCTGAACAAGATCAAGGAATAACCAGATTATGGAAATGTTGAACAAGTTGTCAGTTCTGGATTCTACGAATACCACCACCAGTTATCTGAATTGGCTCATCTCTAGATAGATAGGTTGTTAAGCACTAAAAGATTTTTATAAGTTTTATAAGTCCTCCTTATAATTTCTATAAGGAGGAAACACAGACTTACCTGTAATGTTAAGTGAAAAATAAAAGTTTCATCAGGCTCTGGTAAGTCATCATCACATACTGCTATGTACACTGTTCTGTTTGTTTCTCCAGCAGGTATAAAAGCTGCAGCATATGTGTCAAAAAAATCACCACTGTCCTCTCCATACAGCTATGAAATGCAAAATATAGATCATTCTTATTTAACACAGTATTAGGACAAGTAAAACTGATGTTAATTACAGCAATCAAGAGAAAAAGCATAAATCAAGTGACTTTTATATTTATCGACAGGGTGTACAAAAACAAAAATCATAAATATTTAACAACTGAAAAAACTTATCTTCAGAAATAAACAAATGATTCTAGGCCAGGCTCAGTGGCTCACTACTGTAATCCCAGCACTTTGGGAGGCCAAAGTGGGCGGATCATGAGGTCAAGAGTTTGAGACCAGCCTAGCCAATATGGTGAAACCCCGTCTTTAATAAAAATACAAAAATTAGCTGGGAGTGGTAGTGTGCGTCTGTAGTCCCAGCTACTCCGGAGGCAGGAGAATCGCTTGAACCCGGGAGGCAGAGGTTGCAATGAGCTGAGATCGCACCACTGCACTCCAGCCTGGGCAACAGAGCAAGACTTCGCCTCCAAAAAAAAAGAAAGAAAATAGAAATGATTCTAAACAAAATCATTTGTTTGTGCTGTGAAATGAAAACAAATATTACACAGAAAAATAATAATTATATAGGAAAGCAATTATGTGAATTTTTTTCTCTGCTCTTGATTGATCTGGAGTAGACTACAGCAAACCTAACAAGACAAATCATAGCTAAAATTCTCAAAAAATTGTTGTATATATGCAAAGCAACAAAACAGAATATTATTCAGCCATCAGAAAGAATGAAATCCTTTCATTTGCAGCAACATGAATGTAACAAGAGGTCATTATGTTAAGTGAAATAAGCCAGGCACTGAAAGATAGATATTGCATCTTCTCATCCACACATTCTCATCCAGCTAAAAATGTGGATCTGATGGAGGTAGAGTAGAATGGTGGTTACCAGAGGCTGAGAAGGGAAGAGGACAATGAAGAGAAGTTGGTTAAGGAGTCAAAAACAGAAGGAATGGGTTCCAATATTCGATAGTACAGTAGGGAAATTATAGTTAACATTAATTTATTGTATCAAATAATTTAATATATCAAAACAGCTAGAAGAGGGGAATTGTAATGCTTCCAACACAAAGAAAAAATTAATGTTTGAAGTGAAGGATATCCCAATTCCCCTAATTTGATCATTACACATTGTATGCAAATATTAAAATACCATATATACTCCCCAAAATACGTACAACAATTATATATCGACAAAAAAGAAGGAAAAGAAAGAGGTGTATGTGGCCTGCCAAAAAATGTGTCAGGAAAATCAATTATTTCCCTATCCCTTTCAAAGAAAATGCTCTTTCCCAAACTCAACCTAAAGTTGTACTCATATTCTCCCACATCTCCAATAAAGATCTAATTCTTCCAGCGTTTCAAATGTTTTAGTCATCATAAACTTTTCCTTAACTTTTTAGGATCTTATTCTGTAAAATCAGCATGACTAGTAAAAGTCTCCGCATTATCAGTAAGATTCTGCATGACCTTGTGCAGATCAACATGAGATCTCTTTCACCAAACAGCTCAAAATGAGTAATTTAACTACTAGAAAAAATATTTGATTTAGTACCAATAAAAAACATGTACAGGGAAATTTTAGTCAATTCCTAGTTCTCATACATAAAAATAAGCTTTAAATAGTTGAGAAATCCAAGTAAGTTGTCAAGGGTGTTGGAAATATACCTTACTATAGAAAATGACACAAACTTTAAGAAAGAATTATCAAGAGCCACTGAAACAAACAGAAAAGCACAGTAATTCAGCCTATGAAAATCATTTCATTAATTTCATTAATCAAATGCAAATTAATCAAATCATTAACACTTCGAAATAAGTAAAAATCAAAATATATACACATATATATATTCACCAGAATAACATTCATAACAGTAAAAATTAGAAGCAACCTCAATGAAAAGGAAGCATGATAAGAAAGTAATTACAACACCATCAAGAAAAGTTGTGAAAATGATAAAGGAACCTGAAAAAATTGTTAAGATTCAATGAAAATTATATGAAAAAGATTATCTAATATAATGCATACTCTAAAAATAATTTCTATATATGGATATTAGTCACAAATAACTAAAATTATAGCATTGGATTTGTTCATAGGTCATTTTTCTGCATCTTCTTTTTATAATATTTCATAATGTGATTATTAAACCTACTACTTAAAATTTTATTTTTGCAAACAAAATGTTTAAGTACTTTGAGACTCAAATATAGCAATGTTCTTAGTGGTCATATGACATAACTTTCTGGTTAAAAGTAGACACATACGCACACACAATCCACCCAGTAACTAAACTGTGTGCAAGATAGATCTATAGTTTAACAAATTCTACCTAACATTCACTTAAGTTAATATACTTAATTTTTCCCACTAAAAGAGCTCTCAGACATAACTAAAGTTTTTTTTACTATTGTCAGTTTTCTACTTTTAAATATTCCGTACATTTTCTCTACACCACCTTACAATAGATAGTATATCTGAGCAGAGATAACTACAATCCAAACTACCCAAAATGAAAAGTTCTTGTTCTAAAATAAATACATGAACACTATAAAATGATCAGTCTATATCTTTAAAAATAGTACTGTCAAATGCACATGGTTATGTTGGAGCATTCTATAAACCTATAAGAGATAAAAATGGAATAGTGTTATGTGCAAATCATCTATCATTTACCATAATGAAACTGCTCAAAATCTCAAACGGAAAAAAAAATCCTTGCCATTAAAACTAAGAAATTTCATATCTATTTCAGTACAAATAGAACTATAATAATTTCTTACCGATACAATTGCAGTAACATTTGCTGGCTCTCCTATCCTTTCAATGATAAGACGAATAACTGTTGTACTTGTTTCATTAACAACAAATTCAGTTTGTCCAGTAAATCTTATTTCTGTTTCTCCAGACACAAACAGGATGAGTAAAGCTGAAAGAAGATTTACTAATAAAGATGCAGAGGGCATCCCTAAAACAAAACAAAACAAAACAAAATGTACATATATATAAAATTCACGAAATATATCTAATCTATTTTCATTAGATTGTGATGTCTATAGACATAAACACAGTATGAAGAGTTAGACAGCAAACAACTAAGACATAAATATATCAACTACTAAGCCATCAAACTCAAGATGTGTGATGACAGAAGTTAAAAAATCACGATTCTACTCTTATGGTTCTTTTTCTACTATTCAGAAATACTTTTTGCTTTTTAGCTCTATACCAAGATAATAGTTATAAGTTAAACTTACTTATTAAATTTAGTTGATGTAAAAAATTTATTGACATCCACACTTTAAGAAAAACCTAAGCAGCAACATGGAAATTTAATTAAAGACCATATTTACACAAATAAAACTATGATATACCAGCCAAAACTGAAATAGTTGAAGCTACATTTCTAGCAACAAATTGATTTCTTGGTTGGTGTTTACTTTTTCCTTAAATTTGTCTCCTTTGAGAATTTTTTTTAATTCTTAGTCATTGCAAGGAAATTCTAATCCTCTCAAAGAAGGGATAAATTTCCAGGACTTAAATTTCTTTCATTTTACTAGCTAAAATACTAAGACCACGTCTAAGAAAATGTTCATGTTGCTTTAAAATAAGCAAGTTTATCAAAGTGTATATTTCCTTTTTTTCATGATACCTTTTTTTTTTTTTTTTTACTACGATATGTATGAGTCATCAATATTGTTCCTACTTTCAGCACTCTGGGATTCAAGCGCTTTCAAAAGCACAATAGTGCAGTGGTCTCCTGAAAATGCTGCTGTTTTGTAATGTAGATGTACCTCTAAAAATGTGAACAATTTCCCTCATGGATCATTAAGATTCCAATGGATCTATGTGATCAGTCGCACGAACATAAAAAGTTCACATGTTTTAAAGAGCTGCATTACATATTCTATGAGCCAAAATGCTTCCTATTAATCTTTACCTTGGCCAAGAAGTAATAAAATTTTCTTGTATGTGATGTTTCCACTGAGCTACACATGGCTTTATATTTAGACACACCAAATACATGAGTTCCTGATATATTTTAGGATTTAAATGCAATGTTCTCAGTTAAGTATATACGGACAATGCAGTCTGAGACTGCTCAATGATGTCTCACACACTTCTGATTGCAAAACCCAGACAGGGATGCCGAGTTCAAATGGAGTCCAGGAAAGGGATATAAGCTAACAGGGACAGAGATGTTGAAGGATTGGGACTTCTTCTGTCCCTTCTCTCCACGCAAACCTGCCAGAAGACTAATGAAATCTGAAGAAGGAATAAAATAGTTTTCCTTGACCAGCTGCAAACTCTTCCCTGTCTTCTAATCCAGTAATGTTCATGGAAAGAAAGGAAATGAAAAAGATGAGAGAAAGGGAAGGGAAAAAGCAAAGCGTTTGTGAGACAGGAAAGTGGGAGCAGTTCTGAGCTAAACCAAAGCCAAGTGAAGGTCTTTTATGGAATCCTAAAGCCAGAATGATTTTACACCCCACTTAGGACAAATAGTGGGAAGAAAATGAACAAGGTACAATGAAGAGAGTACAAAATGGAAGAGGGAGAAAGAAGGTGGTAACCTAGGCTTTGGATGTGAAAGAAAAAAAATCAATTATGGTCTACTGTGACTTCGAAAGAAAAATCTAAAATCCTTGAACGGGAGATGTGATAGAATCGTGAACTGAGAGAAGTAAGACATCTGAAGTGCAATGTGAGACAGAGTGAAATTGAGATTACAGCATGAGTAGAGGGAATCAGGAACAAGTAAGAACAGTTCTCAAAATCTGTCCTGCAAAAAGATCACCTCAGGCATTTGTTAAAATGCAAATTCTCACTCTCAAAAATCCTGATCTGGTGAGTCTAGAGTGAGGCCCAAGAATATGCATTTAAAACAAGTAGCCCTATTAATTCTGATGCAACTGATTCTTGGTATAATACACTTTGAGAATTACTGTCCTAGAGTGTGAGGAATAGTGTTAGAAGTGTGTCCTGGAGTGAACATACAAAAAGTCACATTTGTAGTTACAAGTTAACTACTGAACTTTTTCAATGCTATATGTGCGAACTTCCTCATATGTTTTTTCATATTCTGATGCCGCATTTTAAGATTTTGTGCATTCTGAGTAAAAGCTGTAATGCCTTTTACAGAGTGATCATAACAGCAAATGCTTATATAGCACTGTTTTAAGGTACTTTAGGTACATTAACACATTTAATCCTTACAATATCTCTATGAAGAAGGTGAGCGTAGCATTAATACCATTTTATAGCTGAGAAAACTAAAGCAGAGATGGGTTAGTTAACATATGCAATATTATTCAGTTAAGTGGCTATGTAGGCTTTGAAGGCTAACTCCAAACTCTCTACCCAATAACCACACCATACTGTCATTTATATTTTATTTCAACAAATCACATACCACCACCTTGAATAATACGATAGATCATTTATGCTACGTTTCCAAGCATTCAGATATTTCAAGCTCATGCACAATAACCAAAACACCCATAAGACTGCATAATTATGAATCTTCTAAAAGTTTCACTTTATTATTCTAATAAACATTACATTTATTTAAATGACACTTCAGCTTTCTTGACTACTTTAAATATTTAACAGCATCTTTTTATGTCAGGACCAATAGCTCAAATGCTGCATTCTTACAGTTTCCCAGGCAATTAGAGCTCCAAGATCCTGTGTTTAAGTCAATAAATTCATTTGAAATTGGTCCACATCAGTGAGTTCTGAGATTATGCAAAATGAGCACACAGGCATGATTGGAAATGCCTCAAATTCTGTGACATCATTGATAATTGCATCTCCTTTGCTTTCATCTTTTCACACTGTATGAAAAGTTGTTGGGGCAAAATTGGCATTCAATAGAATTTAAAGATTAAAAAAAGCTTTGAAAATGAAGTTCCCATTACAAGACACGCATAATTACACAAATGCTGAATAGTTTATTTTTTAGAGTAGCTAGGTACACTTCCCTCTATCATACTAAAAATCTAATCTTTGGAATTCCGTTTTTTTTTAATTAAAATCAGAAGACAAGGCATTAGTAATAAATGACGCAGTGCATAAGTCTTAAATCTATTTTAGGTCATTTTTTTCTCTTATCAGATTTAACAAAATTTTTTCATGCCCCGTCAGACTACTTATTTTTAAACTTCTCTATAAAATATATTTCAAATGTATCTTTTAAGATCATGATGTGCATAATTTGTATTCTGTTGCGATTGTGAAAGAATAGTTTTAGCATCACTGACATCATTCCTCTTCTCTAATGGGATGATATTCCAATATTCAAGTCCTCTCATTTCCAGCTATCATCCATGTTCTCCTCCCACCTCTCACTTTTGTTTTGTGTGATTCAAAAGAAATTAAAACTCTTTCTTCCAATATATGCCTAATCTCTTAATAGATCTCTTATCATGCTAAGATGATATGTAATTTAATTTCTTGCTTCTTATTTCCTGAATTCTACTGTGAGATTTTGATAAGTCCTGATAGCACACAGGCAGAAAATCTCAAATTCTTGAATTCTAGTAATCATATTCAGTCTCTCCAACAAGTCACCTAATTTTGTTCCAAAAAAAATTCAGAATTAAAATCTGGACTATATTAGAGCAGCTCTTACAATGCAAAATGGTTGTTTTCAGAAAAGCAGCTTACAGTTTAATATAACATTTGTATATTGTGTACCTGTACATCATGCAACACCCTGTGCTAATCTATCACCGAGGACACAAAGATACTTAAAATATGTTCCTCGGCTCAAACAGAATCATAGGATTGGCCATTCAAATCAGGTCAATCAAAGCCAAGAAGACAGAAGACACAATTAGGAAACTTTCCCTTAAGCATAAAAATGGAAATTCCCTCTACCACTGTATTTGGGATTGTGATAATTGGGGCAAGTTCTCCCACAGTCTGGAAATGAAACGAACACAGCCAAAGACAGAGCCAAGGGGATGAAAGGAGCCACATTTTGATAATCAAGCTTAAGCTCTTGAATTCAGCTTTATCCTGGATTTTCCAGTTACTGAGACAATAAATTACATTTTGTGCTCTAGCTGGCTTGGGTTGGGTTTTCTGTTGCTTTCAACATCAATATTTATCAGCCAATCTCCAGTTTGTGATACTGCAAACTCATATTACGATAAACAAACTGGAAAGTCCCCTCTGTCCCACTATAACATTCAACAGTATTATTCTTCTCTAAGCATTCATGAAAGGATGCCATGCTAGCTATCTTCTGTTCCCATGCAATTCTTACCACCATCTGTACTCACAGTCTAATATTTTCCCCTCCAGCTCATAACTGGCAATGACTAATAGGACACTTAGACAAACTAAGGATGTCTTCAGAATAGAACACAGCAGGACAAGAATGTACCATATTGACTCAGTGTCTGAAAAAGCTAAGCCCCTTCTGATTATCACCAAGGAACCCCAATATCTTGCTTCTTTACATTAGTCTGACATTAATTTATTCCTATTGCTGTTTCTCAGGATGCTTCATTGTTCCTGTTTAAAAATGTACTCTTATTTTCCCTGCTTATTTTTTACCTGGATTACTTAGCCCATAAGAGTATCAAATACTATAAAATTCATCAACAATGTTCATTATAACCAATAAATTCTAAATTATGTTTATCTAGAACAGTACCTTCCTCCCATCTTGTCTCAAACAAGTGATGGGCACCTTAGGAAATGTAATAGGTATAGCATATTTTGATTAAAAGGAAAGAGTCAAAGAGTGTTTTTTCCTATGTCTCAATAACTATGCAGAAACAGAGTAGAATAAGGAAGAGAGTAAAATAAAAAAATAAGAATTAGGACCCAATAGAAGACAATGAAAGAAAATCATAATTCAATTAATTTTGCATTAATCAACTTCGATTAAAAAAAACCTTCCCTCAATTTGAAAGTTAACTCCATCTCTTTACATTTCAGAATAAACAACTATACAGTATCTATGAGTGATGGGACAAGGACCTGAAAAGACAAACATTACTAGTGCAGAACTGAATGAATGCATTGACCTTTTAGCTTCATCTTGTGCCTTGTCAATGCCATAGCAAGCATCTTCCCACGGAGTGACCACCAGGTAATTAATACTGAAAATATGATCCTAAAGGAACAAGGTTTTCAAGTTTAGAATTACTTGAATTCTATTACATCTGCTAAGGGGCATTCTAAAACTATAGAATTACTCCTGTGGAACAAGAGAAGCTTCATCGTTCCTATCATCAATTATTCAGCTTCTACGAATTCGTAATCTGTCTTATTTGTATTTGGCAAGAACCACCAAAAAAATTGACTTTTGCCCTCTCCCAAACCAAAACAGAATTTAAATTTACAACTTCCAAAAACAAAGTACTCTAATGTTATAAATAGAATAAGTGCTAAACATTTTCAAAGTAATAAATGAAACGAATAGTCTCTTACTCAGACTGTAGTTAATGTCATTTGTCTTTATTTTCCATTTTTAAGAAATACATTTTATTTTATTCATTTTTAAATGCCTTATATATGCACGTGGCAAAATATTTAAAAGGAACAAAAAGATAAACAGTAAAAAATAAGCCTCCCTCACAGTACCCTCCACCAGCCATATGCTGCTCCTACCCACAGTGAATCCCAGTTATCGACTTCATTTATATCTCTCAAGAGATTGTTTATGTCTGTGTATATATATATATACAGACATATATGTATTCCTACAGAAAACGGACTATGTGAATCAGCACACCTTTCCAAGATGTTAGTTAACAAAGGAATACCACCAGGCTTCCACATAGACCTTTGTGTTGGGAATATGTTTATTGTTTCAGACACACCATCATCATTGTATATCTCATCAATAAAATGCCAGTTTCCATTGACTTTCACTACACCCATTGATTCACTCTTGGGGAACAGCTGACACAATTATGGTAACTTAAAGCTACATCAATCAAAAGTGTTTGTCCTCTACACATGATGGGCAACAGTCATGCTGGGATCCCTGTTTCTATTATCCTGGAATCCCTTTGAATCCTTTCCTGTGTTTCATTCTCTGTTTGTTAATCCCATGTTTTCTTCTTTCTTAGTTTATTTGGTTTATTCCCTTGTTTTGGTGGAGAAAACTCTCCCGTAACATCCTGAGAAAGCATATGTAGAGATAAATGTTTTAGGTCTTGTATGTTAGGAATTATCACTATCCCTCCGCTTAACTAACGGTTTAACTGAGTATAGAATTGTAGGTAAAAATAATGTTCTTTCAGAATTTTGAAAGCCTCAGTCCACTGTTTTCAAACACCTAGTGTTGTTACTAAAAAATCTAAAATTGTTTTGATTCTGAAGTGTTTGTGACCCGTTCTGATTGTGCTGTCCGCCCTTTGGAAGGTTCTTCTCATTGTAAAGTGTTCTGAAACTTCAGAATGATGTATCTTGGAATTAGTTCATTCTTGCCCATTTGGCTGAACACTTTGTAAATTCCCTTCAATGTGCCACTCATATCCTTCAGACAGACAGTTTCCTTTATTATTTCACAATGATTTCTGCCCCAACTCCATTTTCACTGATCTCTCTCCCAGAACTCCTATTATTTGGTACTGCTATTCTGAGGATGGTTCTCTCATTTCCTTATATCTTATTCTCTCTAATTTCCAATTCTTTTATTTTTGCTCTGCTTTCCAAAAATTTAATTCACATTAAATTTCAATTATCCTAGTATTTTTAAATTTTTGCTATAATGTTTTCAATTTCTAAGAATTTAACAGTATCCTGTTATTTTTCTATTAATCCAATGGTTTTGTAAAATATCTTAGAAAATACTGATTTTTAAAAAAATCTTCCCTCTTTATATTCTTTGTTACCTCTAAATTAACAAAAATAAAATTTGTTATTTATTCTGGAATCTATCTTCTATATCTGGTAATTCTTGATCATCTGTATATACTTAAAATTATGAGACTAAACTGATGATTGGATGCTCTGAATATATGGATCTTCATATCTTCATATGATCAAGGATAAGAGACCAAAACAGCATTTGAAAGTTCTGAGCATGTGTAGAAGAATGTGGCTTGTCAACTTTGGGTGAACGAGTGAACCACTTATTAGAAAGTCCCAATTTTAGTATCTATAGAAAAAACTTTACTCTTACATTGATCAGTTTCCCCAAGGAAGAATCTTCCATACTCCCATCTAAAGGGTACAGATATAATTACCAAGACATCTGGGACCCAATAGAAGGCGGTAAAAAACTGGACTCTCTGAATTCAGTCATGATATGGTCACTTAATCCCCTATTTTACTTAGGGATCCTAACCCACAAACATGGCTCACATCATCGTTCAAGAGATCCTGTTTTACCTTTCCTAGAGAATGAAGACCAGATTTGGAGGGGTAAGCAGGAGGTCAGCAGCAGCACAGGATGGAAGGGATGATGATTTTAAGGATATCCTGGAGCAGTTTTCTCCCCACCTAGTTGCTCACTCACCACCAAAGTTGTAAAGGTACCTGATACTATTATTTCCTGTGCCTTTTAGTGGTGATTTCTATATAAATTTGACTATTTCTCAGCCTCCTTGCTTACTGTTAAGCTTTCTTGGGTCTGCTAAGGGAATCACTACTCATCCATCTGCCTTCTGGCTTCAAAACTGAGTTGCAATTGTTTCTTCTCGCCTTCCTTTGTCCTTGGAGGTTTCCCTAATTGTTTGAAAACATTTTTCTGTAAAGTGCTATATTAAAGGTAACTCCCTGAAGTTAATAGTTAAAATTCTATACCCAATGAAACTATTAGTTAAGTGGAAGGATAATGTCATGATAATTCCTAATATACAAGACCTAAAACTTTCGTCTCTACATACCCTTTCTCAGGATGTTCCTGGAGGGTGTTCTCCATCAAAACAAGGGAATAAACCAAGTATAGTAAGAAAGAAGAAAAGACAGGATCGGTAATCAAGAGTCAAACACAGCAAAGCATCAAAGGAAATCCCAGGATGATATAAAGGGGGATACCAGGATGTCTGCTGCCCCCCAGGTGTAGAGGGCAACCACTTTTGATTGATGTACATTTGACAACATGTGGTCTAGGAAAGTGTAAATTACCATAATTGTGTCTACCCTTCCCTGGAGAACGAATGGATAGGTGCAGTGAAAGTCAACAGAAACTGCCATTTTATTGATGAGTTCTACAATAATTATGGTGTGTAGCTGAGACAATAAATACATTTGCAACACTAATGTCTACCTGGGAGCCTAATATTCTTTTAAACAATGCCCTTTTGTTTCCTTCTGTGTAGTTGTCACAATTTGCATTTATTGTGTTTCTCTCCTTAGAACAAAAAAGCCTGCAGGATAATGACTTTGCCCATCTTGAATAGCTTTACGTACCCACCACCTAGTACAGTCCCTGGTATACGATGACCCTCAAGACATGCTTATTTAATGAAAAACCGAGTAAAGAAATACATTAACCCACCTTCTTAGAGTAATAAGGTAGGAAAAGCATGGTATAGAAAAAGAAAGCAAGAGACTCTCTTCGTCCTCCCTTGCCTTAGTTTTGTCAGATTCAGACAAATACAGTTATTTTACTCTGACAATGACACAGGCACAGACATGAGGCTTACGTTTGATTTTTTCTTAGGGTATCCAAAACTTGAATACAAGCCAAAAAGTAGTGTGTGGACTATGCTTTTAATGATCATACAGGACACAGACCAACCCAATAAAACACAGTTAGTTAAATCAACAATTGTTTACCATTGATAAAAGATCTCAGAATTAGTGAAGTCACATGTAAATTTGGAAAAATTTGTCCTATAAAAGTGCAAGTACTTTTTTTCTTTTTTTTCATCATTTTACTTGGCTGAAAAGTGCAAGTAATTTTTGTACAGTGAAACAGATAATCCACAGGTTACAGCTTTATTTCCCAGTAGGATGTTAACTAGTTTTACATCTCACCCAGAAACCTTACCTTAACATTTCTTTATTAATTTTCTTGTAAATACTTTGTTCCAAAAATGCTCTTTGAACCAGTATTAACACTCTATTAGTTTCCTCACTAACTAATGGGTTGAATAAAATCTTGGCATGTTCATTTCATGTTTGTGTGAGAGTTACGCTTGTAAACTTTCAAAAAATGTACCTAAACACAATAATGTTTTCCAGAAAAGTAACCATGATATCACAAATTGCCATGGTACATACATAAGACTGATTCTACAATTGCCATTTCCATGAACAATGATGCAGTATAGATAAACACTTCCAGGAAAAGTAACATTTTACGTAACAGAAACAGGGCAAGTAAATACTTGAATACATAAAGTCATTTTTTAAATTTATTTATTTATTTATTTATTTATTTATTTGAGACGCAGCCTCACTCTATCATCAGGCTGGAGTGCAGTGGCACGATCTTGGCTCACTGCAACCTCCACCACCTGGGTTCAAGCGATTCTCCTGCCTCAGCCTCCTGAGTAGCTAGGACTACAGGTACACGCCACCATGCCCAGCTAATTTTTTTATTTTCATTAGGGACAAGGTTTCACCATGTTGGCCAGGATGGTCTCGATCTCTTGACCTCATGATCTGCCCGCCTCGGCCTTCCAGAGTGCTGGGGTTACATACAGTCTTTTAACTCATGTAACTGGACTTCTGATTTCTATCTTCTTTCTGGAATATTTAAGCTTGACATTTTCCATGAGATCATGTACTCCCACTTGCATGAGTCATCAAGAAACAGATCACAAAAGCCATTCGAGCTGCTTATATTTGGACTACATATGCCCACCATGGATATGGGTTTCAATTGTGCTTTCTCTCTCCCACATTTGCAAAGCACAAAATGAAAATCTCACTAATCTAAATCTTTTGAGGCCAATTTAGAAGCAACAAAATAAGTCAAAGTTTGCTCATATACGTTATAAATCTGAGTATGTGACAGTATCTCTGTCAAGTAGTAAGATACCACTTGTCTTTTAGGTCCTTTAAAGAATAAGGATCATACTTTTAACTAAGATTTCTTAAACCGCCATTAGATGGCACCCCTCCATCTACAAAAATAATCAACCGCAACAATTTCTCAAATTATGAAGAGGTCTTAAGGATCTAAGGATAGATTTTTGCCCTCATAACTCTTCTCAAACAAACATAATTTTGTAATCCTACATAGATCTTGAAAAGTCATGAAAAGCAGTTTTCTTGAAATTAAGATCTCACTGAAAACAGCTTTAATTAGCTCTAGTCAAATAAAAATTATTTTTTTCTCCTGAGATTTAGTAGTATTATCTAAATTTTTAAAATTGTTTCTTTGGATTCTTTCTGTGAGTTTCTTTCTCTTCATTGAAGACAGTCTGCTTTTATTGAAGAATCTAGGTGCCTATGCTTTCTAAATGAATTATTTTCACTCACTGCCAGTAAGAAAGAAAGCAAAAGAGGGAATTTAATGTTATAAACCCAGATGCCTAGGGATATGTGTCTTTTAGTCCAAACTGTGTTTACAAAACAATACTAAAAGATCGTTTTTGCCAAGATTTAAATTTTGTAGATTTCACATTTAAAAAATGGATTTCTAGATTATTTTGAAAAATTACCAGAATTGACAAATCTGGGTCCACATTTCTCCATGGCATCCCTTGCCTGGAGCTAAGCAGTAGCTGCCAGTTAGACAGAGAATTTGTTCTCCTATACCCTCCTAATGTCTCCTCAGAGTAGGGTCAAAGAGGAAAGTAAGACATTTCTTATCTCCATGTCATTCAGAGGTGGAAAAGCAGTTCACAAGGTGGTGAACGTGCATATGTACGTGCACGCCCACACATGTGTGCGTGCACATACACACACATGCACGCTCACCACCTTGTGGAATGCCTCCATGCAGTGTCCCAGGACTTTGATTTTATAGGACAATGGGAAGAATTCCTGGCAGTGCCTCCATGGGCATCCTACCACAGATGTCATGAAGCCTTTAGCTGGACACTGCAAGTGCCTCCTGGGTGTTGAGCCCTGAGTCACCTCCAAAGCAGGAGGCAAGCACTGATTCCACTCAGCCTTGGACTCCAACCTAATCACTGCCATCTTCCCAGCTGTAGAAGTTTAGACAAGTCACTTCCCTTCACATGGCCTTGAGTTTCCTCAATTGTTAAAGGGAAGCAAAATGAACAGGTATAGCACTGAAGTATTCATGAGGCCCAGGGGAGGGAATCCATCTCTGTGCACCATGAAGTGCCAGTTTCTAGGGTCTAGACCTTCAGTCTCCACATGGTCAAGAGACCAAAGGAAACAGCATTGGGCATCCTGGACTGTCTTATATGAGCACCACCCATACACCCACAATCTCCTGCCTTACCCTCCACAGTAGCAACATTAGAGTGAAGGAATGTTTGAAGTAGATGGAAACATTGAGAACTCAGGAAAATTGAAAAGAACAATGAAAACTCATCATGGACTTCAAGGTCAGAAGACAAATGAATTACAATACTATATGTGAAAGAACAAAATGCTGGGATTTCTGATGTTCCTGGATGACCCCCAAAGTTTGAACCACAGTATCTGCCACCTCTACACACTGCAACTGGCATGGGAAGCACAGGTAGAGGTCTGGGAACTTTGCAGATGCCTATCCTCCCAGCTACATGTATGACCTCAGAGAAGGAGAACAGTACTTTTCATGGTTAGAAAAAAAGTGTTTGTATTTCATCTGTAATAATTGGTGGTTCCTCTAGGTTTAAAAAAAAAAAAAAGAAAAAGAAATGATAGACACCAAAAGTTAGATCAAGAGGCCCTGAAAGTGTTTTGAAAGGGAAACCACTGTCTTCAGGCTTAAACACCACAAATCTTTTAACCACTCAGCTTCTGCTGAGCTACCACCATGACTTTTTATCTCGATTTTTAAATGTCTATTAATCATTTCTATAACAAAATAGAAATACAAAGTATAATACAGTTTGACTAATTAAAGTCAACAGTTTTTTCCAGTTTTTTTAGTTTTTAGCTAATTTTCTTTTTCTGTTCCAGGATCACATCCAGGACACCACATTACATTGGGTTGTCATGTTTTCTTAGGCTCCTCTTGGCTGTGACATTTCCTCAGAGTTTTCTTATTTTTGATGCCCTGCGCTTTTGAGGAATGCAGTCACGTATTCTGGAGCATGTCCCTCAGTTAGGATTTGTCTGATAACTTTCTCATGATTAGACTGGGGTTACTGGTTTTTGGGAAAACCAAAAAAGGCAAAAAGACCTTCTCATCACTTATACAAAAGGTACATACTATCAACATAACTTATCACTACTGATGTTGAGCTTGGTTACCTGGCCGAGGAAGTATTTGTTAGGGTGCTCCACTGCAAAGTTACTCTTTCCCTCTTTTCCATACCTAATACTTTGGAAGGAGTCATTACGTATAGCACCCCTCACCCCTTTTGAAAATCTCTTACTGCTTTCCGTTAAATCAAACAAACTTATTTCCTCCCATCCATCTACCCACTTATTAAAAACCGTACCAGGCATCGAAACATTGTCAGGATGTTGTATTGTAAACGTGCAGAACTTGGGAATGGAATCTAATTGGAAGATGAATGGGATACATGCATGGGAGCCTAAAAGAATTTATGGAATACAGGATCATTACAGCATATGTTTATGGAGATATGTTGCCAAAAGGCTAATTGACAATTGCAGATTTTAGTCTTCAAATGCTCTCCGAAATCACGTGTTTACGTTCATTATTTCTTCTGTTAATAAGGCTCTTGATCATAATGTTCCAGGTTGTAGTGATGCTTGCACACCCTTATTGTCCAAGCCTCCAGCAATCCCCAACTGACTGATGGTTTTTACTCTATTTCCTTGGCTTCCTCAAGCAATTATAGTCTCCAGCAGTATCACCTGCAAACCACTTTCTAGCCATTAAAGATATAAACTGTTACCCAGAATTTACACTAATTGGCCAGTTGGATAATTCCAACCTTCACACTGAAGAAAATGCACCAGGGTCTAGCATCTATGCCCTTAAGAGTACTCTGACACTTACCAGCAGGGTAAAATGAAGTTATAAGACTACTGTCTTTATTTGGTTATTTTGATCTGGAATTAAGTCCAATGTTTTTCTGTTTTCTAATTCATCAATTTCATTTTTAATCTTTATCAATTCTCTATCCTGATTGGTTTAGTATGGTATATTTTTAAGATTCATAAATTGAAAACCAAGTTACTTTTTATTATTTAAAAGATATGGTTTTGCTTCATGTATAGTTTTGGCTGCATCTCAGGTTTGGTAAGTGGAGTTCCTAGTGTTATGATATTCTAAAAAGTCTGTTATATTATGAAATTCTAAAAAGCCTATTGCCACAGATATGATTTCCTATTTAACACAAAGTTTATTTAGAAGAATTGGTTTTCCCTTGCTCCTTTTTTTTTTTTTTTTTTTGACGGAGTTTCACTCTTGTTGCCCAGGCTGGAGTGCAATGGCGTGATCTCAGCTCACTACAACCTCCACCTCCTGGGTTCAAGCAATTCTCCTGCCTCAGACTCCTGAGTAGCTGGGATTACAGGCATGCGCCACCACACCCAGCTAATTTTTGTATTTTTTAGTAGAGACAAAATTACTCCATGTTGGTCAGGCTGGTCTTGCACTCCCAACCTTAGGTCATCGACCCGCCTCAGCCTCCCAAAGTGCTGGGATTACAGGCGTGAGCCACCGTGCCCAGCCGGGTTTTCCCTTGTTTCTAAGTGAAAGGATATTTTGTCTGTTTGGTTTTTTAATGCATCTTTTTTTAAATTTTGGTTTTTAAAAAATGTAGGTTTTTAATTTTGTTCACAAATGTGCTGTTTTCTGGTTCTCACTTTCATTTATTACTTTTGACACAAAATGGAATTGTGTGAATTTACCAATGATATGAAGAAAAATAAACATTTTATTATTCTGGCTAAACACGTGGCGATTCCTCAAGGATCTAGAACTAGAAATACCATTTGACCCAGCAATCCCATTACTGGGTATATACCCAAAGGATTATAAATCATGCTACTATAAAGACACAGGCACATGTATGTTTGTTGCGTCACTATTCACAATAGCAAAAACTTGGAACCAACCCAAATGTCCATCAATGATAGACTGGATTAAGAAAATCTGGCACATACATACCATGGAATACTATGCAGCCATAAAAAAGGATGAGTTCATGTCCTTTGCAGGGACATGGATGAAGCTGGAAACCATCATTCTCAGCAAACTATCACAAGGACGGAAAACCAAACACTGCATGTTCTCACTCACAAATGGGAGTTCAACAATGAGAACACATGGACACAGGGCGGGGAATATCACACCCCGGGGCCTGTCGTGGGGTGGGGGGAAGGGGGAGGGATAGCATTAGGAGAAATATCTAATGTAAATAACAAGTTAATGGGTGCAACAAAGCAACATGGCATATGTATACCTATGTAACAAAATGGCACATTGTGCACATGTACCCAAGAACTTAAAGTATAATAATAAGAAATATATATTTGATGCTCAAATGAATTAGGTAAAGCTCTGGAAGATCACTTATAGTCCAGATAAGTACTGCCTCTTTCCCATTTGCAAGGTATTTGCGTGCCATATTATCTATTGTCACTACCAGGAGCCATTTACCAAACTAAAACAAGATATTTAGTATTTTTTAGACATTCAATCCCTTCAACTAATAATTTTCCACAGGACCTCAAGGACAGTACAAAATTTTATTAAAATAAGAGCCTTAATTTGCAATCAAAATACCTGAACATGCTCTATTATTCCCCCAACTTCTACAATCCTCCACCAATTTCAAACTTGTAAAACCTAAGCCTGGATTACAAACATTTCCATCCCAGGAAGTTTGAAGCCAATGACTTTACAGTACTATTTCTCCATCTGCCTCATACACATTGAACTTGTGAGATTTCATGTCATCTCGGTATGCTACAATGTTTTGTCGATATGCTTTAGGAAAAATCTCTGAGATTGGGCTTCTCTGACTTCTCAGTTACACAGAAGCTTACAAATAAAAAATATGATGATAAAGCCTGAAATCAATTTTTTAATGACTTTCTATAATGCTTGATAAGATTACAAAAGCATTTATCAATCAGGTAAAAACCAAATGTGAAAATACTCTTTGCTAAATCCATTGAAGATTGTTAAGTACCCTCTAGAAGTGACACTAACTCCAGGGTAAACTCATTTCAGACTGATGTATTTATAAAAATGTTAATAACATCAGTCAGAACATTTAAAAATTCCATGTCAAGGGATGAAAATGTTCCAGTTTAGGGAAAGCCTAAGAATTTATCAATAACTGATCATTTAGATGGGTCAGAGCTGTACAAAACATTTTGTAAAACTTCTTATTTAAAATTTTAAATAAGGTATTCATTAGGTTTGATTTAAATTCATCTTTGTAGAGAAGTGAATGCCTAATACTATACTATCTTTACTTTTTCTGGCTTTCATGAACATACTTTGTAAGTACACCTGTGTTTTTCTCAACACATTTACTCTAACCCTCTAATTTCTTTTCTTACCTTAAACCTCTACTCTTTGGGCGTTTTTATGGCCATGAGCTACTATCTACACATATTCCAAAATTAAATGTTTCTCTTCTTTTCCTGTTCTTAAAGGATTTGGTGGAACTTTTTGTTTTAAATGCAGCCAAAACCCTGTTTCAGTACTCTGCTGGGATTGGAGGGATGATAGGGTTAGATTGATACAGTTGATTAAAATTGTCTTATAGCTGTGATGTAACAAAGATTATTAATTCCTTGGAATGCCTAGCATGTAACAAGTATGAACTAGTCCACAACACCCATGGTGCAAATGTGTCAGCACTCCATTATTTTCCAAATTAAATTAAATCCTACTCAAGATGTCATGCATCATGCTGGCAGGAAATCCATTTTTACCTCTTGGAGCTCCTCTACTTGTACGCTCTAAGAATTTCAGTGGCTAATGCATTCCTAAAGGACGTCTGGTGTCTCCCAGACTACAGTAATTCAGCTGCCACTAACCTCCGGTACCTGATGCCCTGTCTTAAGTCAGTCTTCTTCCATCTGTCCAGGCCTGCTACTTCAGGCTGTGTACCTTGCGCCTCGCTAGCCGCAACTTCTGGCACAGGTCAGCACAATTCTTCAGAGGAGAAACACTCCACTGCCTATGCCACTTCTTTAGCGCTATCTTTAGCCCACAGGGTCCCTAAGCAGCTCCCTCTGGCTACAGGGCTTAGTGCCAAGTCTTTTCAAGAGCTTAGTCTTTTCGTTCATGGACACAAGTTTGAAAGAGCTTAAAGGAAAGCCATGTGTGGCATGTGGGCACTATTGATGTGCTGTGGCTGTGTCTAACATTCATTCATCATTCAATGGCATTCAGAAAGTACTCACTGACTCTCTACTATCTGCCAGGCATAATTGAAGGTGTGGGTACACCGCAGGAAACATGACTAAAATCAAGGCATTTAAATTGGATCCCATCTTGAGTGAGTTTTTTCCTAAGAAAAAGCAAATCCTTTTTAAATCTGTTCTTGCCTCCCAACTATGCCCTCCACACTACTGCATGAACAGTTACTGAAAAATGAATAGTATATCTTCATACACTTAAAATAAGAATGTTTATTCTTATTTGCTTTCATTATTGCATCAGATTCCCTATCAATATTAACTGTCCACCCTTAAACTTTTGTAATAGTTCAAACATTTAAAAGATTTTATTTTCCTTCCCTCAAAATTATCCACCTCTATCTCCATAGACTGTCTCCAAACATGGAACACCCATACTCTTCTCTAAGAGCAACCTACCATCTATGCTTCTGACCTCATTCTTTCATGTTTAAGATTTCACCTCTATTAATTTATCTTCTTCCTCTCTTCTCTTCTCTCTCCCTCCTTCTCTCTCTCCTTTGCTCCCCATCCCACGAATCCACTCTTCTTACCTACAAAAAGCTTCCCATTCTTGCCTGGTTTCCTCTTCAAGTTTCCACTTCAACTCCCTCCTTCCCTTCAATATCAGATTTAACCCTGTCCTCTGAGCAATCTCAGCTTTGCCTGGTCCCTGTAAGTCTCCCTATACAACTCTTATCCTTTCATTTAAGTTCCAACCAATATTCCCCAGTGTGGTCTATGCAATGCTATGCCCACATTTTGATCAGATGAAAGAATTCTGTCAGAAATACATTTAGGAAACACATTTGTGCAGATACTAAACAACCTTCTTAAATATTCAAAATATTTAAAGTCTATAACAAACCCTGAAAAGGCCTAAAAGAATACAACTTTTATTCAACATTTCCAAAATCTATAATAGCCACAGAACAACTTTCCCCATTGATATTTACATCCTGCAGAACAAGACTCATATTTTCAGCTATCAAGACACTTCCACTGAACTACCTCGAAGTTTCTGGCAAGCTATTCTGATTATAGTGGCAATAATTCTTCTTAAAGAGATAAATCCCCAATCATGCTCATACTTTCAACTGACTTTTACATATCTCCAAACAAACGTCCTACCAGTCCCTCAAACATGTATCAAACCAAAACTAAGTGTAACACCTCCCAACTACCCTTTGCCTCTGTCCTGTGTCCCCACAGTGAAGACGAGTTGATCATATCTTTCCTATAAATCACCTGCAATATTATTCTTTGTCTTGTAACTACATAGATCACCCACTACTCTGTTTTTGTTTTTTTTTTAAGAAGGGTGTTTAGTCTGTTCTCACACTGCTATAAAAAACTGCCCAAGACCGAGTAATTTATAAAGGAGAGATGTTTAATTGACACACAGTTCTGAATGGCTGGGGAGGCCTCAGGAAACTTACAATTATGGCAGAAGCAGCCGCAAACATGTCCCAGAAGAGAGAAGTGCTGAGCGAAGGAGTAAGAGCCCTTTATAAAACTATCAGAACTCATAAGAACTCACTCACTATCATGAGAACAGCATGGAGGTAACTGCCCCCATGACTCAATTACCTCCCATCTGGCCCTTCCCATGACATGTGGGGATTATGGGATCTACAATTCAAGATGAAATTTGGGTGGGGACACAGCCAAACCATAACAAAGGGTGTCATATTTTATTTACCTTTGCATCCTCTTCTACCCTAAACCTAATCATATTCCAAATTACCAATATATACTTTTTTATTTTAAGAAGAAATCATATTACACAGACTTACAAACACTTGTGCTTTTAGGGGGGTGGATTATAAAAGTGTTCATTATTTGTATTGTAGTAATGTTTCCATAGATGTACACATCTAAAATAGTGGATCAAATTGTACAATTTAAACATACGAAGTTTAATTTAATTATATATCAATAAAGTTATGTAAAAAACACAAAACTCTTAGCATGCTTGGAATACAAGAGAATTTGCTAATTTGACAAAAAGCTTATACCAAAAAAACTCCTATCAAGATCATAGTCAATGATAAAAGTTTTTCTTTGAATACTGTATTTTTTTTTTTCAATGGGTTTTGGGAGAACAGGTGGTATTTGGTTACATGAGTAAGTTCTTTGGTGGGATTTCTACGATTTTGATACACTCCTCACCCAAGCAGTGTACATACACTGTACCCAACGTGTAGTCTTTTTTTAATTATTATTATACTTTAAGTTCTAGGGTACATGTGTACAATGTGCAGGTTTGTTACATAGGTATACATGTGCCATGTTGGTGTGCTGCACTCATCAACTCATCATTTACATTAGGTATTTCTCCCAATGCTATCCCTCCCCCAGCCCCCCAGCCATGACAGGCCCCAGAATGTGATGTTCCCCTCCCTGTGTCCATGTGTTCTCATAGTTCGATTCCGACCTATGAGTGAGAACATGTGGTGTTTGGTTTTCTGTCCTTGTGATAGTTCGCTCAGAATGATGGTTTCCAGCTTCATCCATGTTCCCGCAAAGCACATGAACTCATCCTTTTTATGGCTGCATAGTATTCCATAGAGTACATGGGCCATGTTTTCTTAATCCAGTCTATCATTGATGGACATTTGAGTTGGTTCCAAGTCTTTGCTATTGTGAATAGTGCCGCAATAAATATACGTGTGCATGTGTCTTAACAGTAGCATGATTTATAATCCTTTGGGTATATACCCAGTAATGGGATTGCTGGGTCAAATGGTATTTCTAGTTCTAGATCCTTGAGGAATCACCACATTGTCTTCCACAATGGTTGAACTAATTTACACTCCCACCAACCTGGTAAAACCGTTCCTATTTCTCCACATCCTCTCCAGCATCTGTTGTTTCCTGGCTTTTTAATGATTGCCATTCTAACTGGCATGAGATGGTATCTCATTGTGGTTTTGACTTGCATTTCTCTGATGACCAGTGATGATGAACATTTTTTCATGTGTCTGTTGGCTGCATAAATGTTTTCTTTTGAGGAGTGTCTGTTCATATCCTTTTGCCCACGTTTTGATGGGATTGTTGGTTTTTTTCTTGTAAATCTGTTTAAGTTATTTGTAGATTCTGGATATTAGCCGTTTGTCAGATGGGTAGATTGCAAAAATTTTCTCCCATTCCATAGGTTACCTGTTCACTCTGATGGTAGCTTCTTTTGCTGTGCAGAAGCTCTTTCCTAGAAGAAAATCTAGACAATACCATTCAGGACATAGGCATGGGCAAAAACTTCATGACTAAAACACCAAAAGCAACAAATGGCAACAAAAGCCAAAACAGACAAATGGGATCTAATTAAACCCTATGTGTAGTCTTTTATCCCTCAGCCTCCTACCACCCTTTCCCCTGAGTCACCAAAATCCATTGTATCATTCTTATGCCTTTTCATCCTCATAGCTTAGCTCCCACTTATGAATGAGAAGATACAATGTTTGGTTTTCCATTCCTGAGTTACTTCTCTTAGAATAATGGTCTCCAATTCCATCCAGGTTGCTGCAAATGCCATTATTTCATTCCTTTTTATGGCTGAGTAGTACTCCATGGAACATATACACCACATTTTCTTTATTCACTCGTTGACTGATGGGCATTTGGGCTAGTCCCATATTTTTGCAATTGTGAATTGTACTGCTATAAACATGTGTGTGCAAGTATCTTTTTCGTACAATGACTTCTTTTTCTCTGGGTTGATACCCTGGAGTGGGACTGCTGGATCAAATGGCATATCCACTTGTAGCACTTTAAGGAATCTCCACACTGTTTTTCATATTCCAAACATTTGTTTTGAGTTCACATCACCTAAGTTACATCCTGAATCACTCCTTATTATCTGTATTAGTTTGGCAAGTGGCTTAGCATCTCTAAATCTCAGTTGTGTCTCTAAACCTGTTTTCTCATCTGAAAATGTGAAATTAAATCATCCACCTCAAAAAGCAGTTGTGAGGATTCACTGAAATAATATATGTAATATACTCAGCACAATGCCTAACTTATGTTGACCATTCAATAACTAGTGTTATTTTTATTAATTCACCCAATTTACATGAACAAAACCATTGCTACTAAAAGAATGCTTCAGGTTCAAAGTATTTTTAGCTACTAAAACAATAATTCACTTTAAGTGTCCCGGATTAGTTGACTTTTTCAATCATTTACAATTCCCTAGTGGTTAGTTAAGCATTGAGCCATCAGCAATTATGCCTTTCCCTCACCAAATCTCTAGTTATTTTAGCTCTTTATACTGTATACTGGTTTGCTTAACCCCACTACAATTTAAAGTGAACAATTATTTTGTCATTATTATAGTAACTATTTTATCTAACAAGTGGATAATCTTTACATAATTTCAGAAGTGATATATCAGAAAAATATGAATATATATATATATTTTTTTTTTTTTTGAGACAGTCTTGCTGTGTTGCCCAGACTGGAGTGCAATGGTGTGACCTCAGCTCACTACAACCTCCGCCTCCTGGGTTCAAGCGATTCTCATGCCTCAGCCTTCCAAGTAGCTGGGATTACAAGTATGGCTTGTAACCACGCCTGGCTAATTTTTTGTATTTTTACTAAGGTCGGGGTTTGACCATGTTGTTCAGGCTAGTCTTGAACTCCTGGCCTCAACTGATCCACCCATGTTGGCCTCCCAAAGCGCTGGGATTACAGGCGTGAGCCATCATGCTCAGCCTCATTAAAAGTATTTTATGACAAAGGATAAATGCTTGAGGTGATGGAGACCCCATTTACTCGGATGTGATTATTATGCATTGCATGCCTGAATCAAACAATCTCATGTAACCCATAAATTACATACCTACTATACAACTACAAAAATTAAAATTAAAAAAATTATGAAAACTATAGACATTGGGAAGTGTTCAAGGGTAACAAGTAGGATAAATACAATACAAAAATACTATGACAGCATTTTTATTTAAAAAAACACACAAGTGCCATTTTTCCAGTAATAGTATTTAAATGAAAATATAACATGACTGATACGTCTGTTATTACAGAACATTAAAATAACAGTGCATTATTATACTTTCAAATTGGATGGGGCCACTTTTAATATATAACAGGAACTGCAAATTCTTTGGAATTCCTCACTTTGAGAATGGAGTCTAAGTCTTCTCCCCTTGAATCTGGGCTTTGGTGACTTGCTTAATCAAAAGAATGTAGCAGAAATGTGACATTCTTGGTCTCTGAAGCTACATCATTAAGTTGTTTTGAAGTTTCTGACCAGTCCTCTTGGAATGCCTGCCCCAGAGGAAGACATCACAGTATAAGGGATCTGACTACCTAAGACTGCCAGGCTTTCAGGAAGCCTAAGCTAGCCACATGGAATGGCTATATGGAAAGAGACATACCTAGTTAGCCTCCAGCCATCCATACACATCATGTCCAGACATGACATCACAACTCAGACATCAGACACATGAATGATTAAACAGATGACATCAGCCTCAGCCATTATTGGGCTGCAACTCTATGACACACCCCAAGGAAGAAGAGCCCAGCTAAGTCCTTCAAACCCTAGACCTGTAAGAGATCATCATAAATTAATTTAAGCCCTAAGTTTGGACATGGCTTCTTACATAGCAATAGATAATGAAACATCTCTGTTTCTGATGCTGCTGTTTGAATACACATTAATTCCTCAAAGGAAATACAACAAAATGTGTCATTTTAATACTTATTATATAATTATTTAAAATAATAAGGAAGTAGTATCATAAAATATCAGAGTATATTTTAAATGAGTTTTATGATGCAGCATGTTAATCTAAAATGGAATATTTTACATTAAAATAGAATAAATGTGCAAATATGTTTATGCATAAAAGTGAGTATATCCACAGAAAAGCACTGGAAGAACAGTGGTCAACCTTTAGGTAATTTTTTCAGTAATTTTGGTGTTTCTTTGTGCTTTTCTATGTTTTCCATAGTTTCTACATTGAATATATTCTACTTTTGGTCATTTCTGATGCTGTTTTTGAAAAGCAAAATTCCAAAAATTAGAACTCTGAACCAAAACCTTAAAACTAAGATCATTGAATACCCATAATCTAGCACCTGAATTGTGAGTATAAACACCCAGGGCTTAATTACAACCTTATAGTGAGAATTAGATGAATGCGTTCTCCACCCGTAAGCAAACAGGGAACTTCTTGTTTCGTACATGTCAAATGTTTTTATAAAATAAAAAAGGCAAAAATATCATTTAGTCAACACAAGCATACAGACATTAAAACAAATAACAGATCATCTATTGTATTTCTACCAAGCTGTTTTTCTCCTTTTCTTCCATTCCCCACATTCCTTCTCAGCCACAATACATTGCTTGAGGAGAGAAGCCAGTTTCCCTCCACATACATGTATTTCACATCCTTCTGTGAAATCCTTTGCATCTAAAACTTACCTTTGAAGAAAATTCACAAGTGAAAAGGAAGCCATTAACAGAATTCATTGAGTGCATCAACTATGACATCTTTCATCTCTTGACTTCGCCTTAGGAACTCTGGTGTCATAAATTGAAACACAGGGAGTCCTTTTGTAATAATGTAATGACTCCTCAGACTTGCTTCTTTTATTGTTTTGCCTTTGATCAATGTGTCCAGCATGCAGAACACTTTGAAGTTATACCACCCACTCCGCCCTCACTTTCTATCAAGATCATTTTCTTTTCCTTCAATCATAAAATTTAGGCTAATCAACTGGCTTTAAAAAAAATAAAAGATACCTTTATTTTTCTCTTTGTGTTTCTTACCCATACAATTCATGAAAGATAATACTTTTTAGCTTCTTATTATTCTGACTTAAAATTTCAGTTTGATGCTCTTTTAATTCCTGACTTCCATCTAAGCTGCAAAATCTGCTGAGAATTCTGAGGTTATAAGGAGGTAGTCAGGCTCCGAATTAAAGTTTTCAATGAATTGGTTTACCTCAACTTCTCACTTGGACTCCCTTTGCCATTATCAGAGCTGTCCCCTCCCACTCTAAATATCTCCCGCTTCCCTAACTTCAACTACCTCTTATGACTCTTTAGATATTCATTTGTGGTTTAGAACATATGAAAGGATAGCGATACAAAAAGTGACTGGAAGGGCACATGGTCAGTTCCTCCTTCTTGAGTCACGTTTTCATGTGGCTTCCTGACACCACATTCCTCTGATTTTCCTTTTCACCTCACTAGAAGCCCCTCCACCTCCTTTGCTGAACTCTTGCCTTCTTTCTGACCACTAAGTGATGGGACATACCACTTCTCAGGCTTAGACTGCTTCATCCACATTCAGACTCACTCTGGTCTCATTCACTCATCTGTAATTTAAAACACTGTCTCCCAAATTTACATCTCCAGCTTAACTTCTCCCCTAAATTCCAAATTCATTATCTCCATCAGACTATTGGGCATCTCCAGGTGAAGATTGTTTAATCTAATTTTTATTTTCTAAATATGTAACACATTTCTATGAATCCAAAGTTAAAGCTATATAAGAATGTATATTTAGAGAACACTCACTTCCATTTACCCATTCTTTTCCTCCCTATATAGATAATCATTTCTACTAGGTTTTAAGTCACCAATGTTTCTTTTCTAAATAAAAGCATATATACTCACAAATAACTGAAATAAAGCTACTGAATATAAAGTAGTGATAATAGCACACACACAAATTAATTCTAGTGGCTATAGAATACAGTATTTTGACTGTCTATACCTAGCAGAATAAATTCTAAAGACAAATACAGCTGTAAAGAAAGCTTATATTTCATTAAATATTCTCAGTGGTAATATCAGTATAATTATGTGAAATTAAAATTTTTATGCTGCAGAATACACACTTTGAAACCATATTTTATATACTGTAGGATATATATTTTGAAACACATTTTGTAGGATAGAGCAAATAATAATTACTTAAGAGAAAACATGCCGGGCACAGTGGCTCATGCCTGTAATCCCAGCACTTTGGAAGGCTGAGGTGGGAGGATCACTTGTGGTCAGGAGTTTAAATCCAGCCTGGCCAACATGGTGAAACCTCATCTCTACTAAAAATACAAAAAAATTAGCTGGGCATGGTGGCGTGAGCCTGTTGTACCAGCTTCTCAGGAAGCTGAGGCAGGAGGAATAGCTTGAACCTGGGAGGCAGAGGTTGCAGTGAGCCAAGATTGCACCACTGCACTCTAGCCTAGATGACAGGGCAAGACTCCATTTAAAAAAAAAAAAAGAAGAAGAAGAGAGAGAGAAAAGAGAAATGACAATAAAATCAAAGAAATTATGTAAAGTTTCTGTAAGGTTAAACTTAAACTGGAAATACCAGTATCACATCACGACTTTTTTCTTTGTAAAAATACGTATTTCCTGGCTCTGTCCACTAAAAAGACTTCCAAATAATGAACAATTCAATAATAATAAGGATCATAAGGGACCGGACTTTAGACTCTAACCATCATTCTCTACTACAAGTAAGAAGGACTCTTTAGAGGAATGACTGGTATCCGGGGAAAGAAATATGCAAAACAAACCTGAACATCTTGAGCAAGGAAACTATGTAAGAGTAATGGGGTCACGTCACAAGAGAAACATGAAAGTGTTCCCATTGGCTAAAGATTAAAATTTTTGAGTATCTAAAGGGATAATGAATGTAACTGTTTGAAACACATTGAATATATAAATCCATATGTTCATAGGGATGAAAAGAAAGATGGAAAGAAAGTCAGTTCAATGGCCACCACTGAAGGTAACTAGGGCACAAACTACTTACTCTGAAATTAACATTTAAAGGGAAAGAATTAAACATTTATCCTGTCTATCCTAGGTAAACTCCTTTTCCAGGTAACCAAATAGCCAAGTTGTTAAGGAAAAAGTTTTTCCTTACAGAAAAATTCCAGCTAATGAGGTAAGAATGACAGAGTTAGAAAATCACCTATTTGTAACTCCTAGTAAAATAATCAAGGAAGCCAGCATGCATGGATGAAACAACGAGATAAAAAGATAATGGGAAACTTAACAATGAAGGGATTGAGCTGTCACCACCTGAACCTACTGCTGAATCCCAATGCCACTGAAGTGGTAGAGCCAGACACGGTGTGCCTCCTGATGTAATGCAATATGAAATTCACAGCACCATATCGATGTAGCATTCTTGCCCAAAAAAGCAGAACCTGAATCTAATTGGAGCTTTAGAGCTAACTTCCAGTTTACAGGAAAAATGGGGGCTAAAAAAACATGTGAAGTAATCCAAAAAAGAGAACAAACGAATTCAGAACATGGACATTCTATGGGACAAACTGCCACATTTCTTCAACAAATCACAGTTGGTGGGTTAGAGATGCAAGAAGACTACTGTCAGATAGAATATCTACAACTTAATTATATTCTAATTAGAAGAAATCAACTATAAAAGACATTTTCAAGACAATCAACGAAATTTGAAGGTGGACTTATTATTGAACAATACCATGGAATTATTGTTAGTTTTGTTAGGTAGGATAAAAGCTCTGTAGTTATGTAGGAAAATATCCATATATTTTATAGCTGTACTCTATATTATGTAGACATACATGAAACAAGTATGGCAAAATCTTGATAATTGCTAATTCTGAGTCGGGGTAAAAAGGGGCTCATTTTACTATTCTCTCTACTTTTGTGCATGTAGGAAACCTTTTATAATAAAAATATTTAATGGCACACTCCACATAATAATCATAGCTCTAATTTAAATTTAACATTAACCCTTCTTCTGCCCCAACTAGGGACTGCTGCAAGCTGATGGCTTACAGCTAGAGAAAGTTAATGTCCATCTTTTCTTTTTGCCTGTCAATAATTTTCTTCCTCCCTCAGCTGGCCAATTGGTTTCCCATCCCCACTAAGGGCAGAGCAAGATGAGGGTTGAATAAGGTCAGAACTGAGAAGAGGTTAGAAAGGTTCTTACTTGACTGGACTGCCATAAGATGGCTTTGTTCTCTATGTCCTTGGCTGAATCATTCTAGTGGCATGTTAAGTCTCTACAGAGGTCTCACTGCAGGACCCATCAACTTCAATCCCAACATGCAGGGGCTGCTTCTCTTTCAGCTGACTAATCTAGATCTTCAACTTCAGCTTCTGACAATATGCCCACAGCAATGTACTCCTGGGCTCCCCTTTCCCTGACAGGCTGCTCTCTGGGCAGGATCCCTTTAAAATGACTTCAGGCTAACGTCTTTATCACGGGTTTCACAGCCAGCCCTGGGGCTCACTTCCATTTGCCCTGCTGTGGGAGATGGTATAGTTCATCCAGACTCTGCCCTCCATCCTACAACCACAGGCCTCCTTAGCTCCCTCAGAAATTGATCAGGACTTTTGTCATTGTTGTCTTGAAGCAAACACCATACTCTCCAAGGGGTTTGTTGAAGCCCTTCTCACCACACTTAGGATGATGCACAGATACACATGAGGGGCAGAGGGTCAGGGGATGCTCACAGCACCCCCACAGTTCTCCCAGTATAAATTATCCTCAGAAAATTCTCTCTCAGATTTTATACTTGAATTTTTTATATACTCAATGTAAGTGAGAGAATTCAAAAGTTACATAATTGGTTTTGTTATATTCTTTGAAATTTTGTGTTTGGATTTCTCACAACTCATTTTGACATCTGATATATTTGTTGGTGCTTCAGTTGAAATTTCCAGTGTAAAAAAAAAGTATGACTATATTATCATCAGGAAGTCAAAGTGGCTTTTTCCTTAAGTAACCCAGAAATCACATCCTCTGTCAAATGGGTACACTTCCAACAAAGTAGTCCATAATAGCTACCTTGCTTGTTATTATTTTAATTAATAGCAAATGCAGTGTGGTGGTTTTAAAATATGGAACCACAATTTTTTGACACTTCTCCATTAAAAGGTGGGTTGTTTGTCCCCTCTTCTTAAATGTAGGTTCTATAGCCACTTGAATAATAAAATATAGTAGAACTTAATACTATATTTATTTCTAGCAGAGACAGGCTGGCTTTCCCACCCAAGTCTTTAAAAACTGGCAGCATCCACTTCTGTGAGGAAGCTCAAGTCACCCCACAGAGTGGCTCACCTGGAGAACTAACAGCCAGCATCAACTTGCCAGCCATCTTGAGTGAGACATCTTGGAAAAGGGTATTCCAGCCCCAGGTGGGCTGCCCCACGAACCCTGTATATAGCACACACAAGCAGTCCCCAGCAAGCTCTACCCAAATTACAGATTCATGAACAAAATAAGTGGTTATTTTAAGTCATTAATTTTTAGAGAAGTTGGTTATGCCTAAAGCACATACATATAATTTGGGACTCCGCTTCAAGCAGAAAAGTAAAAATTAAAACCAAAATGCTCAGAGGCTGAAGCTTGAGCTCTAGCAGCTTCAAGGTAAATTTAAACATTCTTCAGGATTCTAGAAGGAGAAACAGAAGCTAAGGGAAAAAAAAGTTTCCTTTAGGCACTCAAATCATTAATAATTTGAATTTTTATGTGTTACAGTATTCACTAATAGCAGCTAACTTTACCAAGCACTATATGCTGTTTTAACTGCTTTACATGAAACTCAGCTAATCCTCCTGATAACCATCTAAAATATTGTATTAGTATGCCCACTGCGAAATGAGGAAACTGAGATACAGAGGGATTAAATATATTTGCCAAATTGTACTTTGGAAATGGCCAAGATATAAACCCAAACCATCGAAGTCCAGATCTTACACTCTTAACAAAATTCTAAATACACATTTTCTATTAACAAAGAAATCTTACAAATAGTCACATAAGAAAGATCATTTTCAAAGTCATTATATATATAGCACCTATCATATTAAAAATACCATTGAATGAAAAGTTCACATTTTACTCTCTTCTCTCTATAATCAAACTCAGTCTCTTATGGGCAGCACAGTCTGTTATTTCCAGCACTAATGAATAGAAAAACCCTTACACCTAGCGATTAACTATGTAATAAGAATGGTCATATTATATACAATTTGAAACCCACAGTGATTTACCATTTGCAAGGTAATTAGTTGTAGGCCCAGATGTTTTTTGTGGCTATCACAATACTTCAGTAGAACAAAAGTAATGAAAAAATGGAAGTACGGGGCCCTGATTCTATGGTTACATTCATCTCCTGCGCTGAAAGAAGTGTGCCAGGGGAGGGAGGGAAAGGTTTTTGGTAGCTAGAAGAGTAGGAATGGAACGTCCAAATGTACGGAGCCATGAAATCACAAAGATGTTAAAATATCACTAAAAATCATTATAAAACAAGTTTTGAGGTTGTAATACAATGCGAAAGCAGAAATCACCAGCTCAATGTTTTTTTTTCAAACTCATGCTAGAGTGCTTCAGTTAAAAAAGGAATGAATTAATGACCAATTCCCAATATATATCACTCATGAATATTACTGAGAAATACAAAATGTGATGAAGTAAAATCTCTTGGAAGCTAAAACAGTTTCAGGAAAGTCTATTAATCATATATTATACTAAGGTCTCAACTACTAGGTATGCTACTGACTTATAAAAGCTAGGGCATTCTAGTCACCTGAAAGCATGAACAATTTCCAAAGTTTCCTGACTTTACTACTTAAATACTATATAAAACCACCACACAATAATAAAATTGCTTTACAGTAATACTCAAAGATTATTTCCAATTATTTATACTTCTGGTAGCAAAATAAAAAATTCTAGATAAGTTTTAGAAACATATTTTATTACAGTGATGTTTTCAATGTAACACTACCCAATGAAAATACCTAATACAGATGTATGTGTGACTATACACTTATTTATATTAGAAAATTTAAGATACAAAGTGAATTCATTTTAAACTAAGCCAGGCATGGAGGACTGAGTCTGTGATCTCAGCTATTTGGGAAGCTGAAGCAGGAGGATCACTTGAAGACAAGTTTGAGACAAGCCTGGGCAACGCAGAAAGACCCTATATCTTAAAAGAATGTTTTGTTTTCTAATTAGCTGGGCATGGTGGTGCACACCAATAGTCCCAGCTCCTTGGGAGAATGAGGCAGGACAATCTCTTGAATTCAGGAGCTCAAGGCTGCAATCAGCTATGATGATACCACTATACTCCAGCCTGTGTGAGACAGTGAGATCCCATTTCTAAAAAAAATTCTCAAAGGCAAAGAGTGGAGGAAGATTTACCAATAACAAAAAATTAAAAAGAGCAGGAGTCACTATTCTGATCTCAAATAAAACAGACTTTAAACCAATAAAAGTCAAGAAGGACAATGAAAGGCATTACATAATGATAAAAGGTACAATCCTACAAGAAGCTTTAGCTATCCTAAATAAATACACACCCAACTCTGGAGCATCCAGATTTATAAATAACTTCTTCTTGGCCTAAGAAAAGACTTTAGAAAACCATACAAAAATAGTGGGAGATTTCAACATTCCACTGACAGTGTTAGACAGATCACTGAGGCAAAAAACTAACAAAGAAACTCTGGAATTAAGCTTAACACTTGAGCAATCAGACGTAATATACGTCTACAGAACACTCCACCCAACAACCACAGAATGTACATTCTTCTCATCTGCACACAGAACATATTCCAAAAAAAGAAAAAAGAAAAAACACATGCTTGGCCATAAAGCAAGCCTCAATAAATAAAAAACAACTGAATCATATACCAAGTACACTCTTGGACCACAGTGCAATAAAAATGAAAAGCAATACCAAGAAAATCTCTCCAAATAACACAATACATGGAAATTAAACAAATTACTCCTGAATAACTCCTGGGTGAACATTGAAGTTAAAGTAGAAATGTAAAAATTATTTGAAACTAATGAAAATAGAGACACAACTTACCAAAATCTCTGGAATACAGCCAAAGCAGTGTTAAGAAGAAAGTTAATAGCCTTAAAACACCTTTATCAAGAAGTTAGAGCCCTGTCTGACAGCTCTGAAGAGAGCAGTGGTTCTCCTAGCATGGCATTTGAGCTGTGAGAATAGACAAACTGCCTCCTTAAGTGGGTCCCAGACCCCTGTGTGGCCTAACTGGAAGACACCTCCCAGTAGGGGCCGACAGACACCTCATACAGGTGAGTGCCCCTCTGGGACGAAGCTTCCAGAAGAAGGATCAGGCAGCAATATTTTCTATTCTGCAATATTTGCTGTTCTACAGCCTTCACTGGTGATGCCCAGGCAAACAGGATCTGGAATGGACCTCCAGCAAACTCCAACCGACCTGCAGATGAGGGACCTGACTGTTAGAAGGAAAACTAACAAACAGAAAGGGATAACATCAACATCAACAAAAAGGATATCCACATCAAAACCCCATCTGTAGGTCACCAACATCAAAGACCAAAGGTAGATAAAACCACAAAGATGGGGAGAAACCAGAGAAGAAAAGCTGAAAATTCTAAAAACCAGAGCGCCTCTTCTCCTCCAAAGGATAGCAGTTCCTCACCAGCAATGGACCAAAGCGGGACAGAGAATGACTTTGACGAGGTGACAGAAGTAGGCTTCAGAAGGTCAGTAATAATAAACTTCTCCAAGCTAAAGGAGCATGTTCAAACCAATCCAAGGAAGCTAAAAACCCTGAAAAAAAGGATAGACAAATGGCTAACTAGAATAAACAGTGTAGAGAAGACCTTAAATGACCTGATGAAGCTGAAAACCACAGCATGAAAACTTCGTGACACATGTACAAGCTTCAGTAGTCAATACGATCAAATGGAAGAAAGGGTATCAGTGATTGAAGATCAAATTAATGAAATAAAGCAAGAAGACAAGTTTAGAGAAAAAAGAGGAAAAAGAAATGAACAAAGCCTCCAAGAAATATGGGACTATATGAAAAGACCAAATCTACGTCTGATTGGTGTACCTGAAAGTGACAGGAAGAATGGAACAAAATTGGAAAACACTCTTCAGAATATTATCCAGGAGAGCTTCCCCAACAGGAAACACAGAAAACACCACAAAGATACTCCTCCAGAAAAGCAACCCCAGGACACATAATTGTCAGATTCACCAAGGTTGAAACGAAGGAAAAAATGTTAAGGGCAGCCAGAGAGAAAGGTTGGGTTACCCACAAAGGGAAGCCCATCAGACTAACAGCAGATCTCTCAGCAGAAACCCTATAAGCCAGAAGAGAGTGGGGGCCAATATTCAATATTCTAAAATAAATGAATTTTCAACCCAGAATCTCATATCCAGCCAAACTAAGCTTCATAAGTGAAGGAGAAATAAAATCCTTTACACACAAGCAAATGCTGAGAGATTTTGTCACAACCAGGTCTGACTTACAAGAGTTCCTGAAGGAAGCATTAAATATGGAAAGGAACAACCAATACCAGCCACTGCAAAAACATGCCAAATTGTAAAGACCATCAATGTTGTGAAGAAACTGCATCAATTAATGGGCAAAATAGCCAGCTAAGACCATAATGACAGGATCAAATTCAGACACAACAATATTAACCTTAAATGTAAATGGGTTAAATGCCCCCAATTAAAAGACACAGACTAGCAAATTGGGTAAACATTCAAGACCCATCCGTGTGCTCTTTTCAGGAGACCCATCTCATGTGCAAAGATGCACATAGGCTAGAAATAAAGGGATGGAGGAAGAGCTACCAAGCAAACGGAAAGAACAAAAAAAAAAGGCAGGGGTTGCAATCCTAGTCTCTGATAAAACAGACTTTAAACCAACAAAGAAAGATCAAAAGAGACAGAAAAGGCCATTACATAATGGTAATGGGATCAATTCAACAAGAAGAGTTAACTATCCTAAATGTATCTGCACCCAATACAGGAGCACCCAGATTCATAAAGCAAGTCCTCAGAGACATATGAAGAGACTTAGACTCTCACACAATAATAATGAGAGACTTTAACACCCCACTGTCAATATTAGACAAATCGAGACAGAAGGTTAACAAGGATATCCAGGACTTGAACTTAGCTCTGCACCAAGCAGACCTAATAGACGTCTACAGAACTCTCCACCCCAAATCAACAGAATATACATTCTTCTCAGCACCATGTCACACTTACTCTAAAACTGACCACAAAATTGGAAGTAAAGCACTCCTCAGCAAATGTAAAAGAACAGAAATCACAACAAACTGTCGCTCCGACCACAGTGCAATCAAACTAGAACTCAGGATTAAGAAACTCACTCAAAACCACCCAACTACATGGAAACTGAACAACCTGCTCCTGAATGAAATACAGATGCTTTTGAAACCAATGAGAAAAAAGATACAATGTAACAGAATCTCTGGGACACATGTAAAGCAGTGTGTAGAGGGAAATTTATAGCACTAAATGCCCACAAGAGAAAGCAGGAAAGATCTAAAAGCAATACCCTAACATCACAATTAAAAGAACTAGAGAAGTAGGAGCAAACACATTCCAAAGCTAGCAGAAGGCAAGATATAACTAAGATCAGAGAACTCGAAGAGATAGAGACACAAAAAAACCCTTCAAAAAATTAATGAATCCAGGAACTGGTTTTTTTGAAAAGATCAACAAAATAGGTAGAGCACTAGTGAGACTAATAAGAAAAGAGAGAAGAATCAAATAGACACAATAAAAAATGATACAGGGGATACCACCATCGACCCCACAGAAATACAAACTACCATCAGAGAATACTATAAACATCTTTACGCAAATCAACTAGAAAATCTAGAAGAAATGGATAAATTTCTGGACACATACACTCTCCCAAGACTAAACCAGGAAGAAGCTGAATCCCTGAATAGACCAATAACAGGCTCTGAAATTGAGGCAACAATTAATAGCCTGCCCACCAAAAAAAGTCCAGGACCAGATGGATTCACAGCCGAACTCTACCAGAGGTACAAAGAGGAGCTGGTACCATTCCTTCTGAAACTATTCCAATCAATAGAGAAAGAAGGAATCCTCTCTAACTCATTTTATGAGGCCAGTATCATCCTGATACCAAACCTGGGTAGAGACACAACAAAAAAAGAGAATTTTAGACCAATATCCCTGATGAACATCGATGCAAAAATCCTCAATAAAATACTGGCAAACCAAATTCAGCAGCACATCAAAAAGCTTATCCACCATGATCAAGTCAGCTTCATCCCTGGGATGCAAAGCTGGTTCAACATACACAAATCAATAAATATAATCCATCACATAAACAGAACCAATGACAAAAAGCACATGATTATCTCAACAGACGCAGAAAAGGCCTTCAACAAAATTCAACAGCACTTCATGCTAAAAACTCTCAATAAACTAGGTATTGATGGAATGTATCTCAAAATAGTAAGAGCTATTTATGACAAACCCACAGACAATATCATACTGAATGGGCAAAACCTGGGAGCATTCCCTTTGAAAACCAGCACAAGACAAGGATTCCCCTCTCACCACTCCTATTCAACAGTGTTGGAAGCTCTGGCTAGAGCAATCGGGCAAGATAAAAAAATAAAAGGTACTCAATTAGGAAAAGAGGAAGTCAAATTGTCTCTGTTTGCAGATGACATGATTGTATATATAGAAAACCCCATCGTCTCAGCCCAAAATATCCTTAAGCTGATAAGCAACTTCAGCAAAGTTTCAGGATACAAAATAAATGTGTAAAAATCAGAAGCATTGCTGTACACCAATAATAGACAAAAAGAGCCAAATCATGACTGAACTCCCATTCACAATTACTACATAGAGAATAAAATACCTAGGAATCCAATTAACAAGGGATATGAAGGA
>NW_012115488.1:9255449-9255813 GCF_000951035.1 Colobus angolensis palliatus | reverse complement strand
ACAAGGGATATGAAGGATTTCTTCAAGGAGAGCTACAAACCACTGCTCAATGAAATAAAAGAGGACACAAACAAATGGAAGAACATTCCATGCTAATGGACAGGAAGAATCAATGCCATGAAAATGGCCACAGCACCTGAAGTAATTTATAGATTCAATGCTATCCCCATCAAGCTACCACTGACTTTCTTCACGGAATTGGAAAAACTACTTTAAAGTTCATATGGAACCAAAAAAGAGCCCACATTGCCAAGACAACCCTAAGCAAAAAAAACAAAGCTGGAGGCATCACGCTACCTGACTTCAAACTATACTACAAGGCTACAGTAACCAAAACAGCATGATAGTGGTACCAAAACAGATA
>NW_012115488.1:9241719-9251131 GCF_000951035.1 Colobus angolensis palliatus | reverse complement strand
AAGAAGACATTTATGCAGCCAACAGACACATGAAAAAATGCTCATCATCACTAGCCATCAGAGAAATGCAAATCAAAAACCACAATGAGATACCATCTCATGCCAATTAGAATGGCGATCATTAAAAGTCAGGAAACAACAGATGCTGGAGAGGATGTGTAGAAATAGAAATGCTTTCAGACTGTTGGTTGGTGGGAGTGTAAGTTAATTCAACCATTGTGGAAGACAGTGTGGCGATTCCTCAAGGATCTAGAACTAGAAATACCATTTGACCCAGCAATCCCAATTACTGGGTATATACCCAAAAGATTATAAATGATGCTACTATAAAGACACACCCACACGTATGCTTACTGCGGCACTGTTTACAATAGCAAAGACTTGGAACCAACCCAAATGTCCATCAATAATAGACTGGATTAAGAAAATGTGGCACATATACACCATGGAATAGTATGCAGCCATAAAAAAGGATGAGTTCATATGCTTTGCAGGGACATGGATGAAGCTGGAAACCATCATTCTCAGCAAACTATCACAAGGACAGAAAACCACAAGGATAGAAAACCAAACACTGCATGTTCTCATTCATAGGTGGGAACTGAACGATGAGAACACTTGGACACAGGGCAGGGAACATCACACACCGGGGCCTATCATGGGATGGGGGGTTGGGGGAGGGATAGCATTAGGAGAAACACCTAATGTAAATAATGAGTTGATGGGTGCAGCAAACCAACATGGCACATGTATTACCTATGTAAAAAACCTACATATTGTGCACATGTACCCTAGAACTTAAAGTATAATAATAATAATAATAGAATCCCACCTTTAAGCAGAGGACTAGAAGCAGTGCTGGGGTGTCTTGTCTGGATTGTGTGTGGCAATGTAATGAACAGGAAATAAAAAGGGACATTCTTTGACGAGTCTCAGGCTCTTGGGGTTGGGCAAGCATTTCACAGGGATCAAGATGAACCACTTTGTCCTCTGGTCTGGTAAGAGGAGGCCTTATCAATCTCGGCCAGCCCTAGGGGCACACCAGGAGCAGCAGAGACTGACTTCCTGGAGTCCAGGCAGCCCTGAGACCCCAGAGAATGATGTTCTATGCCTAGGAGGCAGATTTGGATGATGCCTGAGAATTCACCAAGATGATCCGCCTCCACGTAGGGCCGCTGGGAATAATCTGAACAGTTTCCACTTGTCAGCCTCCAGTTAGAGGGAGTCTGCCTCTCATGGTCGACATTGCCAGGCCCGCAGACAAAACCCTGGGGCAAGGCAGGTCCCCAAAGCCATTGTGCAGACAGGAGTAGTCTAGGATGAAACTTTCACTGTGCATTAATGGGAGGAAAAATCCCTGGAAAATGAAGGCAAGGTAAACGGCCAGCTGCCTCTGTTTGAAAAGGGCCAGCCTGCAATCTGAGGTCAGAATTCTTTGACTACTTCCTTTGTATTCAAATGTCCCTTTTTACCAGCCTGGTCAACATGGTGAAACTCTATCTCTGCTGAAAATACAAAAATTACCTGGGCATGGTGCACGCATCTGTAATCCCAGCTACTCAGGAGGCTGAGTCACGAGAATTGCTTGAACCCAGGAGGTGGAGATTGCAGTGAGCTGCGATCATGCCACTGTACTCCAGCATGGGCGACAGAGTGAGACTCTGTCTCAAAGAATAACATAACATAACATAACATAACATAACATAACATAACATAACATGCCTTTTTTAAAAGAAAAAAAAAAAGAAGTTAGAAAGGTCTCAAATCAACAATATAATTTTGTACCTAAGAAAACTAGGAGAAAAAGAACAAACCAAACCCAAAGCTACTCATAAAAAAGAAATAACTAAAAATTAAAGAACTTAACAAAATTGAGATGTAAAATTCATACAAAAGATTAATGAAACCAAAAATTGGATCTTTAAAAAAAATAAATAAAATTGATAAACCCCTGGCTAGATTAACAAACAGAAAGAGAAGATCCAAATAAGCACAATCTGAAATGACAAAAGTTATACTACAATTCATCCCAGAGAAATATAAAAAATCCTCAGAGCCTACTATAAACAACTCTAAGCACTCAAATTAGAAAATCTTACAGGAAAAGGATACATATCTTGCAAGCACAAAATCTCCCAAGATCGAATCAGGAGGAGCTTGAAACCCTGAACAGACCAATATCAACTTCTGAAATTAAATTAGTGATAAGGAACCTACCAACCAAAACATACCCTGGACCAGATGGATTCACAGCTGAACTCTAACAGACATACAAGGAACTGATACCAATCCCACTGAAACTATTCCCAAAAATCTAGGAAAATAGACTTCTCCTTAACTCATTCTATGAAGCTGGCATCAACCTGGTATGATTCTATATCTAGAAAATCCTAAAGACTCCATGAAAAGGCTCCTAGAATTGATAATTTTAGTAAACTTTCAGGATACAAAATCAATGTACAAAAATTAGTAGCATTTCTATACACAAAATTCAGGCTGAAAGTGAAATCAAGAACAGAATCCCACCTACAATAGCCACAAAGAAAATGAAATACCTAAAAATATAGCCAACCAAGGAGGTGAAAGATCTCTACAAGGGGAACTACAAAACATTACTGGTAAGAAATCAGATGACACAAATGAAAAAATATTCCATGCTCATGGATTGAAAGAAACAGTATCATAAAAATGTCCATACTGACCAAAGCAATTTACAGATTCAATGCAATTCCTATCAAACTACCAATATCATTCTTCACAGAATTTAAAAAAAAAAAAAAAACTATTCTGAAATTAACATGGAACCAAAAAAGAGCCTGAATAGCCAAAGCATAAAGAGCGATGCTGGAGGTGCCACACTACCTGATGTCAAACTACACTATAAAGCCATAGTAACCAAAACAGCTTGTTACTGGTACAAAAGCAGAAACAAAGACCAATAGAACAAAATAGAAAACAGAATAGAAATAAAGCTGCATACCTACAACTATCTGATCTTTGACAAGGCCAACAAAAACAAGCAATGGAGAAAATACTCTCTACTCAATAAACGGTGTTGGTATAAATGTGCACACATGCTCACATGCACACACACACACATGAATTAACAATATCTGACAAATTATGCTCTGGTAACTGGGACTTAATTTTTACTTAATGCCCAGTTCTCAGTCAAGTGATTTATTAAATTTCCCTCATTAAAAAAACAACATTTTAAAACTTCAATAATTTGTCTCAGAAGAAAATAATAATTTATTTCTCATTTTGGCAGTTCATCCAACAAACAGTCATAGACTGCATAATGATGTTTCAGTCAGTGATGGACCAGGTATATAATGGTGGTCCATAAGACTATAATATTGTATTTTTACTATACCTTTTCTAGGTTTAGGTATGTGTAGATACACAGATTCTTACCTTGGTTTTATAATTACCTACAATATTAATACAGTAACATGCTGTGCAGGTTTTTAGCCTAGGATCCATAGGATATATATATAGCCTAGCTGTGTGGTTGGTTATACCATCTAGGTTTGTGTAAGCACACTCTATGATGTTTGCATGATGACAAAATCACCTAACAACACATTTCTCAGAAGATATCCTCATCATTAAGCAATGCATGACTGTAATTTAGATAAGTCTCCACCAAAAAGACAGAAGCCATCAGGGAATGGATTCAGTGGGAATCAGATAATATTCAATCACATTTCTGATTTCAGCAATATCCTGGAGAGCTCAATCATTATGCTGGCCAATACCACACTTCCTTTCTTAGGAAAACCTACATCCAGTGCTGAGGGGAAAACTGTGAATTGGAAAGCATTACTTTATTGTGTTTCCTCACAATTTCGTGGCCTTAAATTTCTTACTTAATTAGTAGATCTATACACGGAGAGATCCAAGTGAAACCTTCAAGCCATCTGTGATGCAATTGCCCCATAACTTGATCCTGAGTTTAACAAGATATATAGAAGTATGGGGACAAATTCCTTTTAAATGCCACTTATCTGTTTTATCCACGCTTCCTGGTAGGTGAGGAAGGGCATGAATACATTCTCTGATGCATCCTTGCTCCTATCCAGTCCATTCTAATTCCAATTTCCCCCAATTACTTTATTTTCTCCTCTCTCACAGTACAGGAAACCCTTCCCTTTTCCAAGGTTAGTCCTAAAACACACATCCTATGGTCTCAATTTTTTTTTCCTTTGAAAATTATTCACTATTTTTTCTACATCCATCAAAGCATAATTTGTCAGACATTGTTAATTCATGTGCGTGTGCGTGCGTGCGAGCGTGTGTGCACGTATATACCAACACCAATTATTGAATAGAGAGTCTTTTCCCCATTGCTTGTTTTTGTTGGCCTTGTCAAAGATCAGATGGTTGTAGGTATGCAGCTTTATTTCTATTCTGTTTTCTATTTTGTTCCATTGGTCTTGGTTTCTGCTTTTGTACTAGTTCATTCACATATATTTGGTGAATGAATGGATGACTGGATGAATGGCATATTCTTCAGAAGAACTTTTTTATCTTATTTTATTTTATTTTATTTTATTGACATCAAACCTGCTTAAACACAAAAGTCATGCAAAAGGTCACCACGTACTTCTGGCACCTTCTTTAAATGCCTCCTTTATTCTTTATTTAACATTGTTTTGCTGCTACCCAAAACAAGAGCTTATCAACATACATCCATTGTTATTGGCTTTATGAATTTGCTCTCTTCTGCCCATTCCAATAAGCCTTCTCCCAGAGAACAGTCTTCAAAAGACTATTTTTATACCAGTCTGTAATTCAAAAACTGACAGTGATTCCATAATGTCTAACAAGAGGTAGGAGAAACCCTAACTCTTGCTCTGAAAATCCAAACCAGTGCAAATGTCAGGGTAAGGACCTCCTAAAATCCTCTGCTCCATAAAAATGAGAACACTAGCAAAAATTGTCAGAATCCATGTTTGCAGAACTTTGGAAATTAACCAAGGGCTTGCAGGATTCCAAGGAGCATTTATTAAAGAAAAACAGCTGAATCTCCAGGAAATCAGTGTACTTTATTATATTTAAACTTGACCTAGTCCCACACAACTCTCCCAGCCTCCAAAGTCACCTTAAAAACTAACAGCCTGCAATCACAGCTAAAACCAGCATCCTGGCAGCCACTGAAGGGAACAGAATGGGGCAGGAAAGCCATCAAAGCCCAATTCACAGAGTTGTCATTGTTTGATCTATCTAGTGGTTTCTTGAAGACTTCGCTCACCACGGTATCTTTATTCGACCTGACTCAAAGTTTGCCCAGTATATGAAAAGTTTTTCCTTAGAGGCACTTGTCAAAAATATTTATAGGCAATTATGTAACATAACAGCTGCCAGAGGTAGTAGATAACCGCTGGGAAAAACAATAAGCTAACTAAAAGCTTAAAAGGAAAGACTAGGCAATGAGAAGTTTATTGCAAATTTAAAATTTTCTGACATATTCCTAAAACCTAGAAGATGACACACAAGTATAAGGCTGTGCACATGTTCATGAAAAAACTATAAAAGCCCTATGTTCTCACCTCTGGCTGGCTTTGAGGCTGTGTGCAAAGAGGAAGTGAAGGTCAGGCCAAGTTGAAAATTTTCTGGCTGAATGCTAAAGGTATTCTTCAAAATGCACATGGAGCTCCCAAGCAAAAACTGGGAGACTTACTGTTTCCCAGGATTTAAGAAAATCTCTGTCCAATCATTAGCTGACCACTACGCTAACCAAGCAGAGAGGGCAATGGCCACACATAACAGAGTGCACACTTTAAACAGACTTCAGAAAATTCAATAAAAAAAAACAATAAAAGCAGTAACAACAACAAACCCTAGGAATAGGGGGAATCTGAACTTTAAAGCCATACAGTTTCTCAAAAAAGAAAAATACCAAGCATGGAAAGAAACAAGAAAATATGAGCAATACACAGCAAAAAAGTAATCGATAAATATTGTCCCTGGAGAACATACCAGATGTTAGACTTACTAGACAAAGACTTTGCATAAACTGTTTTAAGTATTTTCAAAGAACTAAGGGAAATCACGTCTATATAAACAATAAAAAGTATAAAAATGATTTCTCATCAAATGAATGATATCAAAAAGCTGTTTGTTTAAAAAAAAACAGAAATCTGGAGTTGAGAAGTAAAATAACTACATTGAGAAATTCATTAGAGGGGCTCCACAGCTGAATTAAGCATCCAGAAGAGTAAATCAGTGAACATGAAGATAACTGAAATTATGCAGGCTGAGGAACAAAAAGACAAAACAAGGAACAAATATGAACAGAGCCTCAGAGTCCTATAGGACACCACCAAATATACCAATATAGGCCTAGTGGAAGTCCCAGAACAAGAAGGCTAACAACAGAAAGGAGTTAAAGAAATATGGCTGATGAAATAATGGCTGAAGGCTTCCCAAATTCGATTTAAAAACATTAATCTACATATCTAAGAAGCTCAGTAAACTCTAAGTAAAATAAACACAAACAGATCCACATGTAGACATGTAACAAAACTGCCAAAGCAAAAGACAAAGAGAGAATCATAAAAGAAGAAGGAAGAAGAAAATTATCACATAAAAGTGATATTCTGATTAATACCTGATTTCTCCTCTAGCCTAGGAGGCTAGAAGGCAGTGATGTATTCAAAGTGCTAAGAGACAATAAACCAAGAATACTATATACAACAAAATTGTCATTTCAAAATTAAGAAGAAATTAAGACATTTCTGGATAAACACAAAGTGAGAGACCATGTGGCTAGCAACTTTCCTTTCCAGAAATACTAAAAGGAGTCTTCTGGGGTGAAATGAAAGAACACTAGAGAGTAACTTGAATCCACAGAAAAAAATGTAAAATGCCAGGAAAGGTTACATGACAGATAAATATGAAAGATGGCATAAATGTACTTTTGTTATAACTAATTTTAGCCTCTCTGATTTAAAAGATGACTATATAGAGCAATAATAATAGATCTGTGCTAAAGAGTATATACTGTAAAAAATGTAATTTGTACAACAATAACAAAAAGCAGGGGCAGAAATGGAACTATATAGGAGTAAAATTATTGCATGCTATTGAAATTAAGTTGTTATTAATCTGAGCTACATTACTATAGGTTAGGATATTAAATGTAATCCCCAGGGTAACCAATAATAAAATTAATGAAAAGAATATAATAAAAGAAACAATCGCAAAATTAAAATGATACCTTAGAAAATATCTATGTAAAATAAAAGAAGGCAGTAAAAGAGGAACAGAAGATGAAAAGGGACATAGACGCAAAAAACAAACAGCAAAATGGCAGACATCAAGCCTATGTTATCAGTAATTACATTAAATATTACTGCATTAAATACTCCAATTAAAAGGCAGAAGTCATCAGAATGAATTGGAAAAAATGACCCAGCTATATGCTCTTTATAAGTGATGCACTTTAAACTCAAAGCCACAAATAGGTTGAAACTAAGAATGAATATATATATAGGCCGGGTGCAGTGGCTCACGCCTGTAATCAATCCCAGCACTTTAGGAGACTGAGGCAGGTAGATCACAAGGTCAGGAGATCGAGACCATCCTGGCTAACATGGTGAAACCCCGTCTCTACCAAAAATACAAAACATTAGCAGGGCGTGGTGGCAGGCGCCGGCAGTCCCAGCTACCTGGGAGGCTGAGGCAGGAGAATGGCGTGAACCCGGGAGGCAGGGCTTGCAGTGAGCCAAGACTGTGCCATTGCACTCCAGCCTGAGAAAAACTCTGTCTCAAAGTAAAATAAAATAAAATAATAATAATCATATATATATATATATAGCAAACAGAAACCAAAAGAAAGCTGAAGGGACTATATTCATTACTACAGTGTGAATGACCTGTCCGAAACCCATATTGAAATTTAATTGCCATTGTAACTAACAGTGTTGAGAGGTAGGACCTTTAAGAGGTGATTACGTTATGAAGGCTTTGCCATCATGAATGGAATAATGCTGCTATTAGGGGCGTGGGTTAGTCATCACAGGAGTGGCCTCCTGATAAAAGGATAAGTTTGGTCTAATTTCCCCTCTCTGTCTCACATGCTTGTTTGCCCTGTAACTTTCCATCCTGGAATAACATAGCACAAAAGCCCTTGCCAGATACCAGAGCCAAGTTCTTGGACTTTCAGGCCTCCAAAATTGTGAGTTAAATAAACCTCTATTGCTTATAAATTACCCAATCTCTGGTATTCAGAAAATGGACTAAGACACTAATATTGGACAAAATAGACATTAGGACAGAAAATGTTGCTAGAGACAAAGAAGGATATTTTATAAAGATAAAGGGCTCAATTTATCAGAAAGATGTAACAATTGTAAATCTACAGGTACATAAAAAACCAATCCCAAAACACATGAATTAAAAAATGACCAAATTGAGGGGAAAAACAGATAATTTAACAATTATAGTTAGTGACTTTAGTACTCCACGTTCAATACTGAATATAACAACTAAATAAAAGATGAATAAGAAAAGCGTTAAAACATACTATAAACTAACTAGACTCAATACATGTCTATAGAACACTTCACCCCACAACAACAGACACACATCTTATCAAGTACGCATGAAGCAGTCTCCAGAACAGGTAATATATAAGGCCCTAAATCAAGTCTCAATAAATTTAAAGGACTTTAATCATACAAAGTATATTGTCCAACAATAAAGAGAATGAGACTAGAAATTAATAACAGAAAAAAGTGCAAAATGTACAAACATGTTGAAATTAAACAGCACACTACTAAATGACCAAAGGATCAAAAAAGTAAGCACAATGTCAATTAGAAAATAATTTGAGATTAATGAAAATAAAATCAGAACACAACAAAACGTATGGGATGCACCTAAAGCAATGCTTGGAAGGGAACTTACAGGCATAAATGCATATATTTAAAAAAAGAAAGATCTCAAATAAAGAATCTAAATTGTCATCTTAAGAAAGTAGAAGGGGGGGGTGGAGCAAGATGGCCGAATAGGAACAGCTCCAGTCTCCTGCTCCCAGCGCGAGCGACACAGAAGACAGGTGATTTCTGCATTTTCAACTGAGGTACTGGGGTCATCTCACTCGGGAGTGCCGGACAATCGGTGCTGGTCAGCTGCTGCAGCCCGACCAGCGAGAGCTGAAGCAGGGCGAGACATTGCCTCACCTGGGAAGTGCAAGGGGGAAAGGAATCCCTTTTCCTAGCCAGGGGAACTGAGACACACAACACCTGGAAAATCGGGTAACTCCCACCCCAATACTGCGCTTTACCAAGGGTCTTAGCAAATGGGCACACGAGGAGATTATATCCCACACCTGGCCAGGAGGGTCCCACTCCCACGGAGCCTCCCTCATTGCTAGCACAGCAGTCTGCGATCTAACAGCAAG
>NW_012115488.1:9213304-9236050 GCF_000951035.1 Colobus angolensis palliatus | reverse complement strand
AATAAAATAAAAATAAAAAAGAAAGTAGAAGAAAAATAGGCAAACTAAACCCAAATCAAGCAGAAGGAAACAAAGAAAAAAATATTTGCGTGGTAATAAATAAAATATAGAATAGAAATACGATAGAGAAAATCAACAAAAGTAAAAGTTGGTTCTTTGAAAAGGTAACAAAAGTGACTGGGCATTGTGGCTCACATCTGTACTCCCAATACTTTGGGAGGCCGAGGTGGGTGGATCACTTGAGATCAGGAGTTTGAGACCAGGTGGCCAACATGGTGCAACTCTGTCTCCACTAAAAATACAAAAATTAGCTGGGCATGGTGGCAGGCGCCTGTAATCCCAGCCACTCAGGAGGCTGAGGCAGGAGAATCACTCGAACCCAGAAGGCAGAGGCTGTAGTGAAACAAGATCACACCACTGCACTCCCGCCTGGGCAACAGAGGAAGATTCTGTCAAAAAAAAAAAAGATAACAAAACTGACAAAACTTTGGCTAGACTAAGAAAAAAAGGAAGAATATTTGCATTACTAAAACGAGAAATTCAAAAGGGGTCATTGCTACCAACTTTACAGAAATAAAACTAAGTATATGAAGCATAACCATGAACAATTATATGCCAACAAACTAGATAACCTAGAAGTAAACAAATCCCTAGGAAGATACAAACATCCAAAATTGACTCAAAAAGAAATTAAAAATCTGAATATGCCCACAACAATTAAATAGATTGAACTAGTAATTCCAAAACTTACCATGAAGAAAGTCCAGGACCAGATGGTTTCACTGGTGAATTCTACCAAATGTTTAAGGAATAATTAACACCAACCCTTCACAAACTTATATATATATATATATATATAAAGAACAAGACTTCCCAAACTATTTTATAAGGCCAGTATTACCTGATACTAACACCAGACAAAGACATTATGGCAAAAAAGAACTAAGAAAAAAACTAAGACAAATATCCCTTATGAATATTGACACAAAAACTCTTAACAAAATACTAGCAAACCAAATCCAGTAACATATAAAACAAAATATACACTATATAACCAAATTAGATCTATCCAGGAATGCAACACTTGTTCACCATCAAGAACAAATTAACGCAATGTACCAAATTAATAGAAAAAAAGCAGAGGGAATCACATGATGATCTCAAAAGACACAAAAAAGCACTTGAAAAAATTCAACATCTTTTTATTATACAAAGTAGGAATAAAGGGGTAATTCTCCAACCTGACACAGGGTGTCTATAATGGGTATCCACATCATACTTAATCCTAAAATACCAAAAGTTTTCTCTCTAAGATCACAGGACAAGACAAGGATCTCAGCTCTCATCATTTCTATTCAGCACTTTACTGGAAGTTCTAGGCAGGACAACTAGGCAAGAAAAAAAAAAAAAATCCTCGGGAAAGATAAATTCAACTATCTCTATCTACAGATGACATGATATTGGATATAGAATGCCCTAAAAAGTCCACACATAAAAAAATAAAAGAGTTCAGCAAGATTACAGGATACAAAATCAATATACAAGAATCAATTGTTATTTCTACACATTAGTAATGAAGAATTCAAAAATAAAATTAAGAAAATAATTGCATTCACAACATTATTAATAAATGAAATGCTTAGGAAGAAATTTAACAAAAGATGTAAAATAATAAAGACTGTGAGGTACTGACAGAAAGACAACTAGATCAATGAAACAGAGTTGAGTCCAGAAACAAAATCATACATTTATAGTCAATTAATTTTTGACAGTGGCGCCAAGCCAATTTAATGAGGAAAGAATGATTTATTTAGCCAATGGAACCTGGATAATTAGATATCTATGTGCAAATGAAGGAAACTTTTTTTTTTTTTTTTTTTTTTTTTTGAGACGGAGTCTTGCTCTGTCGCCCGGGCTGGAGTGCAGTGGCCGGATCTCAGCTCACTGCAACCTCCGCCTCCCGGGTTCACGCCATTCTCCCGCCTCAGCCTCCTGAGTAGCTGGGACCACAGGCGCCCGCCACCTCGCCCGGCTAATTTTTTGTATTTTTAGTAGAGACGGGGTTTCACCGTGTTAGCCAGAATGGTCTCGATCTCCTGACCTCGTGATCCGCCCGTCTCAGCCTCCCAAAGTGCTGGGATTACAGGCTTGAGCCACCGCGCCCGGCAAGGAAACTTATATCATATTAAAAATTAACACAAAATGGAATAAAAACCTAAATGTAAAAGCTTAAACTATAAAACTCTTAGATGAAAACACGGGTATAAATCTTTGTGACCTCGTATCAGCCAACAGTTGCTTAGCTGTGACACCAAAAGTATAAGCAACCAAAGAAAAGTTAAATAAATTAATCCAACAAAATTAAGACATTTTGCTTCATATGACACCATCAAGAAAGTACAAAGACAACCCACACAATGAAAAACAATTGCAAATGATATATCTGATAAGGGATTAGTATCTAGAGTATGGGAAGAACTCTTATAACTCAATAAAAAAGAAAAACTATTTTAAAAATGGGCAAAAAACCTGAATAGAAATTTCTCCAAAGAAGATACACAAATGACCAACAAGCATATGAAAAGGTTCTCAACATCATTAGTCATTAAGGAAACACAAATCAAAACCCAAATGAGACATCACTTCACACCTAATAGGATGGTTACCATAAAAAAACAGAGAGAAATTGAAACTCTCATACATTGCTGGTGGGCATATAAAATGGTAAGCACATTTTAGAAAACAGTTGGAAGTTCTTCAAAAAATGAAGCACAAGGTGACAATATGACCTAGAAATTCCACTCCTAGATGTGCAACCACAAGAACAAAAAACTTATGTCTGCACAAAAAACTTGTATGCAAATGCTTAAAGCAGCATTATTTATAATAATCAAAAAGTAAAACCAACGCAAACACCCATCTATTTATAAATGCATAAACGAAAGGTGGCATATCCATACTCTGGAATATTATTTGGCAATTACAAAAAGACTGAATTATTGCTACAAGGTACAACACGGATGAATCTTTAAAACATCATGCTAAGTAAAAGTAGACACAGAAGGCCACATATGGTATGATTCCATTTATACGAAATGCCCAGAATAGGCACACCTATAGAGATAGAAAATAGATTACTGGTTTCCAGGAACTGGAAGGTGGTGGAGAAAGGTGAAATAGATAGCAAAAGCTAATGGGTACAGAGCTTCTTTTGGAGGTGATAAAAATGTTCTGGAATAGACAGTGGTGATGGCTGCACAACTTTTTTTTTTGAGATGGAGTTTTGCTCTTGTTGCCCAGGCTGGAGTGCAGTGGCGCAATCTCGGCTCACTGCAACCTCTGCCTCTGCGGTCATATGATTCTCTGGACTCACCCTCGCAAGTAGTTGGCACTACAGGCCCACCTGTAGTACTGAATGAACCCACCATCGCGCCCAGCTAATTTTTTTGTATTTTTAGTGTAGACAGGGTTTCACCATGTTGGCCAGGCTGGTCTCAAACTCCTGACCTCAGGTGACCCTCCCGCCTTGGCCTTTCAAAGTGTTGGGATTACAGGAGTGAGCCACCACACACAGCCACAACTTTTTAAACATATTAAATGTTACGGAAATGTACACTTTGAAAGGTGATTTTTTTTTATATGTGAATTATCTATCAATTTATAAAACAATCAAACCTTCTCTGCACTTCCAGTCATCTCTTTCTCTTCCTTCAACATTTCCAGTCAGGTTAATCTAATATGTGTCTGGGACAAGGCACTTGTATTATTCATGCTTCTGCAACTTTAATCTAAGGTAGTCTCAATCCTCTCTACCTCTTTCCACTCCCTCTTCTCCACTATTTTTCAAGGTCCCAATGAAGTCCCACTTTTTTCAGAACACTCTCCAACCTTAGCTTACTAGTCTGCCAGAGAACCAACCAACAAGCTCTCTTCGTTTCATTCCTGCTCACAAACACTGTTGAATTTAGTTAAATAAAACTAATGATTCTAACTATAACTGTAATAAAAGCTTTATAATCACAGATTGGAAATATAGATGAAAATGAATTATTTCACATATGTTCTCAAAACTATACTGATCACTTGTAAGACATATCTAAAACACTTCTATTATGCCTTCTTTTGGTTAAACATTATTTGAAGAATGAAAAATGTATTATTTTACTTCCAAATATTTACACAAGTACAGTTATGCAAAAACAGTATTGTACTAAAAGATGGAGCTACACTGAATTACTGGTCCATGACATGGATTACAGGACAATATCATCCTAATTATCCTAACAAAAGGATTACCATACCATACAGTGGCTCCTTCAGAGGAATATGAGTGTGTACATGAAGTATATTAATACTACCTAATTGTCAAAATTCATGACTGAAGAAGCTGACAAAAATCTTATTTTTAATCAGCACACAGTACAAAACCTTTATTTCCACAATATGCCTCAGAGCACTTACTCATTTGTTGTTGCACTTAAGAATCTTTTCTCTTTTAAACTTATTCCCCACAGAATTCTTTCTGGCATAAAGGAATTGCACCTTCTTTGTTAATTTTGTGAGTCATGTTAACTGAATTAATCCCAGTATGTATGCCCTATGCTTATTGTGCATACTGCATGAGAAATAAACCATTAACAGTGCACACAATGACTTTTTGGAGTTGCATTTTATTTTAAGCTATTCTATGTCTTTCAACCTGTGCCACATTTCAATAATGACTATTTATAATTACAGTCATCCCCTTATTTGCTTGGTATTTCATTTTCCTTGCCCTATGGCACCCTACAGTTGAAGGCAAGGAAAACTCTCTGTTGATTAGTTATTTAAAACCAGCAACAATAACTATGCTGGAGAGAAGACTACTTGGAAAGGATTACATAAGACCTAGCACTCAACAGCCTCAGACAGAGAGCAGCAAATTATAAACCCAAGTACTTCGTTGCATGTAACCAAACTGGCTAGTTGAAATGCTAATTGCCTTTCAACAAAACTGAAGACAGACAGGGGACCTTGTGCTTCAGAGAATGAAATGCATTTTTACTCCACTTCTACACCATTGTCTTGCTGAGAATCATCTGGAATCTATTCATAAAGGTAGCTCTTTCTCTAACCTTTAAAATGTGGGAAATTTATTTGGCCCCTGCCAGCACCTCAGATGTGCTGATGTGCCAAGATGCGAACAGATGGTTGGATTAAAGCCATGTTAAGCCCCTAATAAAGTGAAGCATGAAAAATCTCTATGCTCAAACGTATAGTTTAAACCAAGAAAATACGCCTAGGGAAGTAAGTTTTGAATAGCAAATAGATTTATGAAATTAAAATAACCAGAAAACATAATCTTCAAAACAACTATTTTCAGTGTAATTACATGCAAATGCATACAGAAAGAGTTATCGTTTCTCTCAAAGAAACGCCACAACTTTTCTTTATCCTTAATAATTTTGTGAGTATTACTTCAAAACTCATTTATGGACAATGATTCCAGCAGCCAGTGTTTCCCTTTAATATAAAAGAGGGTCTATTCTAGGTTTTCAGAATCCTGAATAAATGAATGAGAAATGCCCTATCAGCATCTTGCCCCCGCTTTGAGGTAAAGCCAGACTTACGCCTGACTGCACCAGAAAAGGGCCCCGTGACCACCTGCCCAGCAGCTGAGGGAGGGACTTGATCTGGTACATTTTTAAGTGTATAGTGTGTCACAGTAGAATCGGAAAACACAGCCTTTGTATTACCACAGTCGCTTGTGCCTCAGCTCCACCCTTCTCCTCCTCAGCCACACCTCACTCAGGGCAACAGAGCTGGGGTGCTGTGGCTTCATGTGTGGCCTAACATCCTGGCATATTGGGGAACCCTCCATGCATGCAAAAGATGCTCCCTGTGTTCCCAATCCTACCCTGTGAAAGGAAAAAATGAGGCATGCAATGTGAGGAAATCAACTTTTCTGTACTACTCCATTCTACATGGAGTAGACTCTAGTTTATTAGTAGTATGTTTACCTTCATTGCTCAACAAATATCTTTACTTACATAAAGTCTGAACTGCCCAGGAGTAATGGAATACTAAGACTAAATAGAACTTTACTGTAAATGGTTTCAATAAATAATTCAGCTCTCACCGTGATTCGACAGGAATTAAGAGAAGAAAGACCTCTCTGACTGGATATTCACCAAAACCTTTAGACTGGGGAGGTTCTGGTGATTTTTCATTATTTCTTTACTGTCTGAATTTCCTGCATGACTTTGCATTATCTTTGCACTCAGAAAAAAAGTTATTTCCAGAATGGTGGGGAGGTAAATTGAACAGTGTGTGATACTCAGCTATGTGATTCCTCCACGCCTCACCAAAATCAGGGAAATACACATCCAAATCTCTCCATGGTAATACACTGCATTTTATAACCAAATTAAACAATTTTCTAAGAAGCTCATTACACTCTGTAAGCATCTGTAAACTGTCTAGTTGCCCTCTACTTGAAGTGAAAAATGGTGATGGCATTGTTCTTCCACTGTGTAGATTTCAGACCTGGTGCATAAAATAACAACGTATCAAAGGCAAACAGGCAACAAAGCAATTTATTCAATAGATTAATCATTATGCTAAACCCTATAGATATAATCACATATATATATAGACACTATATAAGAGAAATATAGAATACAGTCATCGTCTTCAAGGATTTTGCATCCTAACTGGGGCAACCTTGAAATTTTAAATAAAAGTAGGACAGCAATATAAGAAACGGCACAAGGTGGCATTTGTTTGAGTGACAATAAATCAAACAATTAACGACCAAGTTAACCCACTAGGATACTTCTTACCTAGCAGTATACAAGAATGTATAGGTGACTAAAACATGTTGCCTTAAGTGTGTCTCTTAACTGTTCTAGGTCTCAGTTACCTCAAATATAAAATAAAGAGGTTGGTTTAGTTTGGCTCCAAGTCTCCTTCCAGTGCTTCAAGATTTCATGTTATGTTAACAGCCTAAGAATTTCAGAACAATGAATGATCACACATTTAATCTAAGATAAAAAGTATTTTCTTTGTGGGTCCTCCCAGGGCATAGATCTTTCTGCCTCAGTTTCTTCATTTGTAAATCAGGATAAAACAATTTAATTCATGATCCAATATAAAATTACACTAATAAAGGGCTTAAGATAATTCCTGGCATACAATTCAATAAATGTGACATACTATTATGATTCATCATGGTATATGAACAAAAGAGTTTAGTCACAGCTAATTCCGCTCTGAACACCCTTTTCCCTTGGGTGTAAGCATTTTTGTCTCAAGCATGACAACCTTCAAGTAGAAAGACATTTGACATACTTAATACTAGCATTTGCTTAATACTAGTTTCTGCCCTCTCACATTTTTTCTAGTAGTTATATTACCATAAAACCATTTGTGTTCCAAATATATCTCATATTATCACTTTCTTAGAATACAACTAACATTTAATAAATATACGGCATAAATATGTAACTTATTAGGATATAATAATTGGAGACTGATACAGCACCTATATATTCAATGGTATCAAGACTCAGTGTTACATAACTTACCTTTGCCCCACTATGGACTCTCATAGTAGTCCAAGATTACTTCTGTTTACGGACAATTTTAGCTTTTAATCATCACATTCAGTACAGTATAAGGTCCTAAGAGCATTCCGAAAAAATATTTGACGCAGCTCTTATAAACTGCAACTCTGGGCAAGGAGCTTAAACTTTTCATTCTTCACTATCATTATCTATAAATTGGAATATACTACTATTCAATTTATGATGGCATTGTGTTAAATAAGATGATCTGTGTAAAGAGTTTCTAAGAATTCACTATCTAGCAGGCATTCATCAAGGAATGACTGCTATACTTATTCATCATGGAAATGAGAAAATGGATATAAGATTCAGTCGTACTTCAGCTGTACATTTTTAAAGTGTGTATATCTTGGTTACTTCTTCTAAAAGTAATAATTTGAGAGATATAATTTTTTAGCTGAAATAAACCTTTGCAATCACCTAGTCCAATTACTTTATTTTATAAATGAAGAAACTAATGCCTGGAAGGATGGGTGAATGTCCAAAGTCATTGTGTGTTAATGGCAGAGCTAGAACATTATATCTAATCACACATATTTAAGATATTTTATCATAACACAGTTCAGAGTGTTTTTGACATCTCCCTGTAACCTACATTTTTCTCAAATTACATAGGCGGGAATAGTTTTCACTTACTCTATGAAATTAACCCAGAATAAATTATTGGTGCTCATTTGTATCCTGCCTAAGATATCATTTTTTCTCTTACTTCTGATCTGTTGGGTTTTTGTTGTTGTTGCTGTTTGATATAATTATTTTGATAAACTACACACAAAGGGAGAAAAAAACTTTAGTAATGTAAAGTAATCATAACTTCAGTAAGAATTTCTAATCATGCTGTACTAGTTAAGGTATATTTTTGACTTTCATCCTAATTCTCAGTAATTATGCATCTTTAAAATTTGATATCAGTTTCTAAAAGAGTGTGCAGCATACTAATAAATATATTACACACATTTTAAAGGCTGTGGATTTCATGAAGTGGGAAAAGTTGGTTTAAAACAAGTTACATAAGATAACACATCTTAAAATCAATTTTCCCCTGACGAACACAGCTATAATTTCTTGGTTTTAAGAAAAAATCAATTTTGAGATAGTTTTTAAAATTAAAAAAGTATAAGCTTTTAAATATATATACATATATATGTTATGCTATAGCTCCATGTTAATCCCAAGCTCCCTAAAATCAATATATTTCACTGAAATTTTTCGACGCAGTGGTTATTTTGGAACACAAACAAGACTCCTGAAGTTTATCTCACGCTTCCCGTTATCAATTATTACCTATGGCGCGCCGTTCTTGGTCGGTTATTTTTCAGCTAGACTTTTTTAAAATTAAAGCTAGGGTTCGGATTTCAAATAGGCAGAAAAAAGAAGAAAGGAAACTTTTCACTCTGCTCATTCACTTCTCACCACCTTTGAGATCAGGCATCTTTGGAAGGGGCGGATAGGGGGTGCAGGAACCTAACGCTCCCTGCAAAGCCGCAGCCTTGGACAGAACCGACGCGGGCAGCTATGCCCCGTTACCCGCAGGCCGCGGCACCGGCTGCGCGCCCAGCCTCCCTGCGTCTGGCTGTGGCCCGCCCTCCGCGCCGCCCTCACCGCCCACCTCCAGCAACAGGTGCTGAGGCTGAGGCGCTCCCTTGGGGCACCGCGATGCTCGCAGCACCACTCCTCAGTCATAGCCTACCTGGCCGCAGAAACACCGACATCCGCGCGCTCCCAGCGGTCCCGGCCGGCCCTCCACACACCCTCGCTCTGCCTCTCACTCCCGTCCGTACTCCTAGCCCAGGCTGCTGATTCTTACTCCCACTACGCGATCAGGAGGGCGGCTCCATTCTCCTCCCCTTTCTCCCCGTCCCTTGCCTCCTCCCTCTCCATCCTTCCTCTGCTCCAATAGAACCCATGGCTCCCCAGGCAGCGCTCACCTGACCAACGGAGCGGGGGTGGCCGCCCAGGGCAGCGGCACACTGCTCTGCGCAGCGGGCAGCCAGGTCCGCGCTCCGGCGTCAGGAACACCCTGCCTTGGCCATCCCTAATGGACTCTTCCAGCAGCGAGGCGCCTAAGCTGACCTGCAGGGGCTTAGGAGCGCGCGAGTCCTGCCTCTGCCTGCGCGTCCCGCCTCTGCCTGCGCGTCCCAATCAAAGTGCGCGGTCAGCGCTTTCTAATCGTCTCGTTTGGCTAAACTTTCTAGTTGCCCCTTGGGCACAAGGAACTCACCATGGACAGCGGTGCACACCGCCCTGGGTACTCCACTGTAAGCAATTCCTAGTTTTCTTTCTGGGAAGAAAACGCATTTACTAGTCTTGTTCCGTTCCTAAGAGAATATTTCTTTGCATGTTGACCGAAGCACTCCCTAAGTTTACCCCATAAGAATTTGGGCATAAATTGATGAAATATTAGAAAGGAAGGATCTACCCTCAACTGAATTTATAAAGCAGGGATTAAGGTCAACATCTGAGATGAACTGTCTGTCTCCTCATAAGATAGGATTGTAAGATAGGATTATACTCATAAGGCTGTTAGGAGTAGTTGAATGAGACTGTGTGTGAAGTGCAACTCTTTACAGTACACCTGGCAGGTGGTAAACCCTCAGCAAATGTTGCTTATCTTTCCCAGTGCACAAAGGTAAAGGCCCAATGTCAGACCATACCATCAGTAATGTGCACATCCCCATCTGCACCAGAGATTTTTTAAAGCAAATGCAGCATTATTAGAATCACGGAAGTTTCAAACTGGGAGCAAAGAGAAAGATTAGCACTCCCACACCAACTCACCGCTTTTTATAGAAGAAAAAAAAAATTGGGTTCTCAGCCTCCTCATTTTAAATGCAGCTCACACAAGTACTCCTCCTAACTGGAATAGGAATAACTAGATACTTTGTGTTACATACTGCTGTCCAGGGGCACTAATTTAGCGCTATTATGAGCTGTTGCTGAGCACCTCCTCTGAAAGCTGCAATACTCAACAAACAGCTGGGTATCAAAGGGCAAGTTTGTTGAGACTAAATGATTCTTATACAGAAACCGTGTGGGAATGCAAATGGCACATCAAGGCGCTGCAAAAGGTAGGGAGAATAGCAACCTAGGTGATATGGGAGATTGAACAGCTTTCCTGTGAGGCTCAACTACAAAGGTCGGACCTGGGTCTGGAAGCTTTAAATCCACGAGCATATTAACAGAGTAGACATAGACAGACATGCTTACTAAATCCTGCCGTATATGAACGATAATTTCAAAGCAACTTAAAGTGAAAACTGTGAATCAGTTATCCATGTAGTCACATGTAAAACAGAAAACAGTAACAGAAAAATGTTTTCTTACAGATTATTTAAAACGTCTTACTAAAATGAATATTCAACCCACAGTGTTGTTTTATTAGCATTTGTAAAGGCTTTATTTGTGGTTAAATATTACTTTAGTTGATTAAGACCCTGGCAGAGTCAACGTCTACCAACTAAATATTCCATCTTAATTCTTGTTTCACCAAGTCTCATGATTAAACACATTCCCCACAACTGGACTTACTTAGCTTGTGATTTAATTACTTAGTGTATGACACTACCCTAGGCACTGTGATGAGTAAATGAAAATTTACACCCTCACCCAATCTACCTCAGGGAACTAGGTAATTAACAATTATTACTAAGTGTTTAGGAAGCAGAAGACTCTGGAAGGCACTGTGGGAAAAACAGTGATCTCTAAAACCACTCTAAGTTCATTGATTTGCACTCTTTCTGAGGTGAAAGTTAATCAACCAAAAAGCAGAATATGCCATGCAAAAAAAACGAGCCACTCAGAGTGCTAGAAATCTCTAGGAAGAAGAGAGCGTATGGATTGCTGAAGGCTTCTCCAAAAAGCTTTGCTTTGAAGAATAAAACCACAAGAAACAATATAGTTGGTAATTGTGGTACAAATGCCTGACATCTAGTACCACTTTCCCCCTATTTCACTGTATTCCTATCACACTGACACTCCTTTCTTTGGCTCAAACACAGCAAAATCATTTCTGCCTTCAAGACTTTGCACAAGTTTTTTCCTCTGCCAGGCACACTGCTCCTGGAGAGCTTCATATGGCTAGCTCTATCGTGGACCTCATTTAAGGGGTAGCTTAACTATCTCTTCCTTGGAAGCACCTGCCCTGATAACTTTCACCACCACTCGCAGCCACTACACTCTTCTATTTATTTTCCATAATTTATCCCTAATAAATACCCTGTTTACTTATTAAGATATTTAGGTGTTTTTGTCTCCCCATAAAAATGGAAGCTCCATGGGGGTAGCTTGCATGTGTCTGTCATTTGCTGCTCTATACTCAGTAGCAAGAATAGTCTCTGGGATATAGTAGAAACTCAGTACGTGAAGGAAGGAAGGAAAGGAGGAAGGGAGGGAGGGAAGTGGTAAGGAAGGAGGGAAGGATGGAAGGAAGGAACCAACAAAAGGGAAGGAAGGAAGGAAGGACAGACAGACCTGAGAGCCTATCATATTAAAAAGTTTCCCAAGGCTCATTTTTCATTTATTTATATTTCACAATCCAACCTTACAAAACATAAGACTTGATCCCATGTAAAATACAAATATGCCTGAATCAGAGATATTTTAAACCTCACCCATCATTACAACTTAGAGAGCCTTTGTTCTTCAAAGGCTTTGATTAAAAAAGAAAGAAAAAAAAAAAAGAAAGGAAAAGCATATTACTAGGCACCTGGAGGTGGGAGGTGTCAGGTGCCACTGAGAGATAGGAGTAGTTGAAGGTTCTAAAGACAAAGTTAGCCCAATTCCCAATTCTGCCTAAAAGCAACATTGGTAGAATGTAACCTTTTCTTCTACAGGTAATCTTCATCAAAATCAACTCAATAGCTCCAAATTTCACACTGTAAAGAGAAATTAGTTTTCTTAAACCCAATAAGAAAAGTACTGACGTCATACAATTTTCCTTCCTATTCCAATTTAATTAGTCTTGCATACTAAGTAAACCTTATAAATCGTCTGAAAAGAATCTTTTTATTCCCTTGAAAAAGGTATTTCTCATATCCTAGGTTTCACATATCTAAGTTTAGGCATGCGTAAAGGAATTTCACCAAAGCAGCAAAATCAAGCTTAGGCGATATCTACTCCCTCTTACCCCTCAAAAGTAAAAATAGGATAATACTTCAAGAGTACCCGAATCTGCCTCTCAAAGGCTTTTTCTATTTGGGCCCTAGGTCCTAGATGGGAAAAGAAAAAGTTGGGATTGTCAGGGGCCACAGACTTGAACTCCTCTTTCTCTCCCCACTCTTAAGTTCAGAACCACCTAGAATCTAAAGATAAAATAAAGCACCCAGTCACCTCAACAGTCCCCCACGCCCACTGCATTTGCACACTAATATATAGTAACATTCTCAATAAATTTTAGTGTTTGTCATTTTAGAACTCTATAATTGTCTTCATCCATTTTTGCATTGCTTTAAAGGAATACCTGAGGCTGGATAATTAATAATTTAAAAAAGAGGTTTATTTGGCTCACAGTTCTGTAGGTTGTACAAGAAGCGTGGTGCCAGAATCTGCTTCTGGTGAGGGCTTCAGCTACTTCCACTCGTGGTGGAAGGTAAAGCAGAGCTGGCAAGTGCAGAACTCATGTGACAAGAGAGGAAGCCAGAGAGAGAACTGGGAAGTACCAGGTTCTTTTTAACAACCAGTTGTCTCAGCAACTAATAGAGCAAGAATTCACTCATGGACAGCACCAAGCTATTCAAGAAGTATCCACCTGGTGAACCCAAATACCTCCCATTAGGCCCCACCTCCAACACTGGGGATCGGACTTCAACATGAGGTTTGGAGAGGTCAAATGTCCAAACTATAGCAATAATGTAAAAACAAACAGAAGTTAAATCCAAGTTATCTCAAAGAGTCAGGCACATAAATAGGCTCTTAACGTTCTTTGAATGAGCGATATGACTGGGCAAAAAAGTGAGAAGAAGGGCCCACTGTCAGAACCTGATTCAGAATTTGTGAGTCAAAGAATTTCCTGTCCCAAAGGGATCAGAGAATCTGTTTAACAACTAAGACTACTTTCAGCCTGAGCATCTGCTCCAGTGTCAGAAAAAGATGAATATTCTTGGGCCTTTGGAAATAAAAAGCCTCCGAAAGTCTGAGGAAGTTCCTAAACAGTCTTTCATACAGAGCTATGTGTTGGTACTACCACTTATTCAGACACTCTGCTCCAAACTGATTTTCATTTAATTGATCTCTTACTTAATAATACTTAATAGCCTGCTGCCTCCAAGCTGCCAGATCTTGCTTTTCCTCTTCTTCCAATAGTATCATAATCCAGCTAGCTGCAATGCATATTTTAAATGAGTACCTATTTATTCAGAAGCATCATTAGTCACTCAGAATATGAACATGAGCACAATATGATCTCTGCCTTCATCTAGTCCACTTCAAGTAAGAGAAAGAAGACATAGTTCAAAGTACAATGTGAACAGTACTATCAGAGATATACAAGGAAAGATGGTTCAGAGAAAGGAGGGAAGATATTACTTGTTTGAATCAAGATGACTTCCCTCTTGGCTCAGAGAGAACTCTCACACCCACCCTGTTTCAGCTCCGGGACTTACCGTTATCCTTCTGACAGAACAGCCAGGTGCTCCCAATCACCTCTACCTGTAGGACCTGGGTTAGCCATGCTATAACTGAGCTGCCAGGAAACATGTAAAAACAGTTTTAAACCTCTATGCTTAGACATCAGGAAACCTTTAATATAAAGAGCCAGGTAATAAGTATTTCAGTTCAGTTTCATAGGCCACATAGTCTCTGTGGCAACTATTCAGTCTTGTCATTCATTGCAGTGTGAATGGACCCAAAGACAATATGTAAACATATGAGTCTGACTGTGTGCTAATAGAACATCTACAAAAAGTGGCAGTCAGAAAGGGCCCAAGGGTCACAGTGTACCAATGCCTACTCTATGCAAAAGCAAAAATTACTTAATTATCAAATCGTTTTTCGATACGGGTGTCTGTCCTAAATTGACTAACTCATTCAACAAACATTTACTAAGTGCCAATATTGCATAATACATCAGAGATGTAAAGCTGAGTAAGGACATGGTCCCAGCCCACAAGAAGCTTTCTGTAGCAGAATTTGCTGGCTTGTCCCACAAGGTTCCTCTATGTGTTACATGTTAAATACATTCTAGCTCTGATACTTTGCAAAAAAAAAAAAAATCTGCACTGTTCTGTTCTAGGTCCTCATTTTTGTAATCTTCTGTTTCTTCCTTCTCTGCCTAGTTTCTGATCAGTATTTTCACCTTACTCTCAAACTTGTAATACGTCCAGATTCTGGTTAACTTCTTGCTTGATCTGACTTAAAATTCTGACTCTTACCAGACTTACGCCAAATTCCTCATTCTCAACCTCTAAAAAAAGTCAAACAAGTATGATCAACATCTGCATCCACTGGTACTTCGTGTCCAACTGCTATGAACATTATATGATATTATAAACCAATGCACTAAATGAGCCATCTTCTGCTCCCCTGGAACTGGTGATTAGGTACAAGCTAGGACCAAAGAAACAAGTACATGACTTCTAAAGAAATCTGCCAACCACTGGGAACAGAATCTACTTCCAGAGCTTTCTTAGAGGTGAAAGGATTGAATATAGGACAATTACCTGCCTCCATAGTCACCCCAAGGAGAAGGGAAAAAGGAAAGAGGCAGTCATAAGTAGTTCGCCTAGTGGGGAGTTTCTGGCTTTTCTCTCTTGCCCAGAAAATTTGTGGTAGAGATTGGAGACTGTATTAGAGAGTGAGAAACAGCAACTCATTCTCTCATTGGATGTCAATAACTTATTTATCTGCCCTAAGCCTACCACTAAGAGGAAAGAGAATTTAAGAAAGAAAGATGGTAGGACCCAGAGAAGGACTGCAAGGGAGAAGCCTCACTCATACTTTTGTATAAGGATGTATAGATCTCCCATGAATTGTGATACCACGTAAGCTGCTTACGAGCAAAATCTTGCCAATATCTGACAAGAAAACAGCCTATGCAGTGGAAAGATTCCAGGAATAAGAGACTGTGTACTGCTGGGCAATAGCTGAAGGAGGTAGTTAAGGAAGAACACACTTCAAGCAACCATACTATGGGTTAGGCTCACAGAAGCCAACCGAACTTACCTGTGTGCTTTTGGGAAAGTTAGTGTGCTGTTCACACAGGCAAGAACTAGTCTGCTATCAAAAGAAGCAACCACAACCCTAAAGAAAGGCACTATTCCTATAAGCATGTTAAGTAAAAGGATGTTTGTCCTTTTCCTATATTCCCTCAGTATCCAGAAGAGTTAGGCTTTGAAAAGGAACAGGTAGAAAAGGGGCTTCCTAAAACCAGAATCACCATACACAATCTCTCTCTCTCTCTCTCTCTCACTCTCTCTCTCTCTCTCTCTCTCTCTCCAAATTGGTCTCTTGGAGGGGAAAGCTTTAAATATGGTTTGAGATTGATGCTTTAAATTATATCGCAGTTATGAAATCTGCCCAAGGGATTTGCTACCCAGTGAGAAAGAATGATTTGGCATAGGACACCTACTGAAGATACTGGAGATCACAATACTGATTCATGTTTGAACTCCACTGAATTAAAATTCCTCAGTAAACCAGTTGTCTCACTATTTCTAAAAATGTTACTATGGGGTGGGACATCGTGGCTCACGCCTGTAATCCCAGCACTTTCGGAGGCCGAGGTGGGCAGATCACCTGAAGTCGGGAGTTCAAGAACAGTTTGGCCAACATGGCAAATGCTGTCTCTATTAAAAAGACAAAAATTACATGGGCATAGTAGCATGCCCCTGTAGTCCCAGCTATTCAGGAGGCTGAGGCAGAAGAATTGCTCGAACCTAGGAGGCAGAGGTTGCAGTGAGTTGAGATTTCACCACTGCACTCCATCCTGGGCAACAGAGCGAGAGTCCACCTCAAAAAAAAAAAAAGTTACTACGAATTTCAGTTCCCCAATTTTGCAAAGAGCAAAAGCCTCAAACCACAAATGTGGGAAACATTCTTAGAAAATCAATAAATTAATAGTTTAATAAAATAAGAGTGCTTTCTTAAAATCAGTTTAAATTTGTTTAACTTGCTATTTCATAAATAAATTTATGAAATAAATTTATGAAATAGCAAGATAGAAACCTTTTTTCCTATCTTATTCCAATTAATATTCAAAATAGACTTTGGAAGTGCTGTTTTAAAGAAGTATTAAAGCCTTACTGTGGGTCTAACATCAAAGTCATATGAATTCCAGTGTGGCAGCTAATGGAAAGGGACTGAGTTTCCTTGGGGTTTGGCATCCTTATGGCTTAGGGCCATGTCTGTCCATGTCAGTCCCTTCTTGGGTGCAGGAGTTGTGCAACTCTTGTTCATGTAATTCCCATTTACATTGAAATCTATGTGACAACTGGAGTTGTCTCTCCAATGAGGACTACATAAGAAAATATGTACTTTATGAGGAGATTGAAAAGCTGGTGAAAGGCCGGGCATGTGGCTCATGCCTGTAATCCCAACACTCTGCAAAGCTGAGGCAGGAGGATCACTTGAGCCCCGCAGTTTGAGACCAGCCTGGGCAATACAGTGAGACCTTATCTCTAAAAAAAAAAGTCAATTAGCAGAGTGTGGTGGTGCAGGCCAGTAGTACCAGCTGCTTGGGTGGCTGAGATGTGAGGATCACTTGAGCCCAGGAGGCAAAGGTTGAAGTGAGTCATGACAGCACCACTGCCCTCCAGCCTGGGCAAGAGTGAGATTCCATCCCCTCCCCCTGCCCCCATAAAAAAGAAAAAAAGTAAAGAAAAGCAGGGGAAGATTTAGGAAAATTGAGAGGCGTAAGTCCTTCTGAAAGGTATAAAGCAGAACAGCAGAAAGAGTTCAAGAGCTTAAAAATAGCTCCAGTGAGACATGACACCACACTGTCCCAGAAAGGAGTTAAGATGTGAGCAGCATCTCAAGCCTAGGTTGGTTCTGTTTGGACAAGGTAGGCCCACTGAAAGCTGCTTCTCAGAAAGCTTCATGCAGTGACCCAGAGGGAAGAATCTGAAGTGTGTCTAGAAGTCTGGTCTCCACATTCTTCTGTCTTGCCAAGGCCTTTGGATCTTACCTAGACTATGTGTGGGTTATCTAGCGGTAACAAATTTATTGTAATTTATTGTGACTATTTTGAAATCTTTAATGTGATGTGACAAAACCTTCTCTGTAAATGATTTGTTCCCTATATAGATGAAGTATACAAAAAGTAGTTCCTCTTTAAGACTGAGATGTTTGATAAGCCAGCGGTCAACCCAAATCCTCACAGACAACAGAAGTTGAGGTGGCATTTTATAATTTAAAACCACAAACGTGATAACGAACAAACCCAACAAAAAAGACTTTTCTCTTTGCTTCTTCATGTGAAATTAATACTTCACTTTTTTGTACTTGTTTATCTCTCTCTTTTCTAAATTTTTATACTCTCATGAAACATTCTAAAATTAATAAGTAAAATACAAACGATAAATTAAGTATGATCTTCATGCTCTACTGCAAATATTTTAAATCTTGACCTTCCTAAGTTAAAAAATTTTTTTCAAGAAGTCTATTTATAGAACATGATGTCTGAGACTTTGTGATATCAGTCACTAGTACGGTTTCTATTTCTAAAGCCACAGAATAGTAAAAATCAAAATATTTAATATGGTTAGGTCCAGATAATATCAAGAGATCATGTAGTGTAGACAGGTGGAGTGAACTTAGATCAATTTATTAACCTTTCACATTTTAGTTTCCTTATCTGCAAAATAGAGAGTCTCCCAGGACTCATTGCTCAGGCTTGTGTGTGGACTGAATACAATAATGAAGCCAGCTACATAGTGAGATCTTAATAATTGACAAACAGAAAAACAGTAAAATAAAACAAAACAGTTATTGCCTACTCTACCTGTATTTTAGATGCAAGTGAGACAGTTTTTCTTCTCAGTTAACCAATTCATTATTCAAAAAAACTATAGTGTTAATTATACATAAATAAAGTTAATAAATTCATAATCACATATATAACAGCAATTTCCCACTAAAAATTTTAAAATAACATCTTTTCATTGATGTGAATTGCACCTGCTCTTAATATATCTTGATATACTTTATACTAATAAAGAAAAGAACACATATGTAATTCCTAATTAGCTCCATCAAATGAGTATTAAGATCAACTAATATCCAAGTATACATATTACTTTCTGACATTTATTTCCTTACAAATCTAAATATATGCAGCAGTAATTGTATGTGATTACACATACTGTATTTTAGTTTTTTACTGGCCATATGTAATACTTTACTACATTATTTAGTAAAAGATGAATTGAGTAGAATTTATGTCCTATGGGAAATATTTTAAATCTATCTTCCCAAGCTAAAAATATTTTATCCTCAAAAATATGTTTACAAAACATTTACAGAGAATGCTGTCTGAGACTTTTAAAAATCAGTAATAGTTTCTATTTCTTAGCAAGAAGCATGTCTCAGAGCAGTTTTTCTCATATTTTAAAAGGAATTCCTCCATAAATCAAACATAAATGTATATCAAGTTTTTAACTTTTTGAGAACAGCTAATTAAATCTGTTTTTCTCCTCCAGTTGCCTCTGGTTTAGGCACGCTGTGTGTGGCACTTCCTGTGGTTTGTCATTTTGCTTTAATGGCAGGGGGAGGAAGCCAGCCAGGCTCAGTAAGCAAGCTGCATATCAAAATGTCGCCATGGCAGCGTTTGTCCACTTGTCAGAGTCCTTCTGAAATGACTCAGCCATTCATTTTGTTGAATCAATATTGAAGCTTTTGAGATTTATTACTTGAGGTTTGGGAGGAGACAAGGCAAACAAATCCCTTATTCCTAACTTTGAGTTCCAGTTGAACCAAGATTATTATTTCTGTCTACACTTTATTTATGAGGATAGAATATGAAGTTTCCACTCCTTGCATAATTATCTTATAAGTTTGCATTTACATTCCAGATACTACAGTAAAAAAGAATTTAACATTTTCCAGAAATATTCTGTGGGCCATAGTAAACTTATCCAATGATGAATTCAAATAGTTAATTTCCTGGGAGGTATGTGAGAGGGGGGATGGAAATGAGGGGACAGTATAAATCTTTTGATATAAAATCTTTAAATCTTTGATATAAAACATATTAAATTCCACTTCTATATATAATCTATCTGGAAATAGAAGTAACAAGAAGCATGTTATCTACCAAATCTTTCTATTTATTAATAATCACTTCCACACATTAATGCCTTCACCATTCAACAGATTTAAAATTATAAAACTGACCCTTCCTATTGTAAAATACTGAGAATTCTTCAAATACTTTTTTATAATCACATAAGTTTCTAGTAGATTGGGTCACAAAATGAGACTGATTTCTCAGTTTAAGCACTCATTGTGTACATTTTCAGCTATCAGTGGGCTATGTCCAGTGCAGAGCTCATCAGTACTGTCCAAAGATGAAATTACGAGAAACTTTTAGACTACAATGCTGCCTGACAAGACCCTGAAGTGCCTTTGAAGCTTCATTGACAGATAGGGTCAGGCTAAAGTGAAAGAGGGCGTTTCTCTTCAATATTCCTCTTTCAGATCCCTTCCAGTGGGTGGGGAGTCTCTCACTTAACATCCAGTCCTACATGGATATGCACAGGATGCTGCAATCCAATTTTCCTAAGTGGGGCAAGTCTAAACCAGATAACCTGATGAAGTCATCTGTGTTGGGTTATAGAAAAAGTTCTCCCAGAACCCCCAAGCTCACCCAAGGACTTCTTCAATCTAAAGTAATGTTTATTTTACCAGTGGCTGCAAGCAAACAAAGACACTGCGAACAAAGCTCCCACTGTCTATTCCCTCATGGGTGGGAAAATCAAGCCCAGTGGGAAGAGAGGGTTGACTTATGGTGTGTCTGGGGATTATGCAAGACCTTGCAAAGTTTACGTCTTATGTGTGGGTGCCTGGTCCACTTGACACAGACATCTCTGCTAACAGTTTTAGACTTGAAGTTAGGAGTGCTCTACCTTTCAAATCATATTGAAATGCATATACACACTCTACAAAGCTTTAATACTTTGTGGCTTGTAAATGTCAGGTCATATCAGAAAACTTACACTGAAATTTTCAGAAAATAAAAATTCTTTTTAAGTTTTCTTCTTTTGTAGAGTTCTGAAAAAAGGTTAAGATTGTGCTTCAAAGAGTACCATGCAGAAAAACACAGTTTTAGCATTGCATTAGAGCAATCCCACATGGAATACTCCCAAACAAAATGGAGTTCTCTAATACTCCTTAGTGCTTTCCTTTTCTGTCTTTCTTTTCTTTTCTTCCAAAAGCAAGGAAGTGAATTGTGAATATTTCTTACAAGAAGTGCTGAGCTAGTTAATTTCTGATAATTATAAAAGCACGGGTAGCCACTAGTTCAAAGAAAATCTTTCCCAGATAAAACCAATTATGAGCAGAGACTTTAACTGTGTCCCTTTATCCACTGCCAAAATGCAGTATCAATAGAACAGAATGTGAAAGCTGCAGCTTTGATATGAAAGGTACTGAAAGTATTCATCTTTGGTAGTAGTTCTGCCACCACATGGAATCGAATAAAAGGAAAAAGAATTATGCAGCATCAAGTTGAATTATGCAACTGGAGAGTCAGAAAGGCAAATCATAACCAGATGAGTATATGCCTATATTTTATTTTTAAATTTCAATTGCTATCACCACACAGCCAACGCACTCTACTGGCAGTGTGAAGTAATTAAAAATAATACAAAAGAAAAATTAACTAACGTATATTATCATTTAAGTAGAAAAGCATTACAGCAAAGAAATACTATCAGCAATGTCTTTAAAACATCATTAGGCTGAACCACATGAAATTGATATTTTCTTATGTTAAAATGGTCAAATGTGTAAGAGCATGTACTTACTATAAATCCCATCCTTAGGTCAAAACAATCTTGACCATAAATCCTGTGCCTCAGGAGATTACTATGGCATTCTTGCCTTTCTCTATAGTTGTCCTATACATTCCTTCCCTATGGTATATTATGCCTGAGGAGTGAAGGTGCTGGTATCCACCATCTTGTCTCACCACCACCTGAGACACAGACATGATTATCTTCATAAATCCTTAATAAATGTTTATTTCTGAAAAACTGGCCCTTATTTTCTTTCTTTGGCCTTTCAGCTTCCTCAGACTTTTAAGGGTAGTCTTGCATAGACCTGCCACTATGGAACATCCTTATGGCAGAACTGAGAGGTGATAATGTGCTAGCAGCCCTCACTCTCAGTGCCTCCTCGGCCTCGGAGTCCACTCTGGCGGCGCTTGAGGAGCCCTTCAGCCCGTCAGAGCACCGTGGGAGCCCCTCTCTGGGCCGGCTGAGGCCAGAGCCGCCTCCCTCAGCTTGCGGGGAGGTATGGAGGGAGAGGCCCGGGCAAGAACTGGGGCTGTGCGCGGCGCTCGCGGGCCAGTGCGAGTTCCAGCGGGCGTGGGTGCGGGCACGGGCTCCGCGGGCCCGCACACAGAGCGGCCGGCTAGCACCACTGGCCCAGGGCAGTGAGGGGCTTAGCACCCGGGCCAGCAGCTGTGGAGTTTGCACAGGGTCCCCCAGCAGTGCCAGCCCGCCGGCACAGCCGGGCTCAGTCCCTGCAGCCCGCCATGACTGAGCTCCCTGCCTGCGGTGGGCTCCCGCGCAGACGGAGCCTCCCTGACGGGCGCCGCCCCTGCTCCGTGGCGCCCAGTCCCATCAACAGACCAAGGGCTGAGGAATGCAGGCATGGCTTGGGACTGGCAGGCAGCTCCGCTTGCAGCCCTGGTGCAGGATCCACTGGGTGAAGCCTGCTGGGCTCCTGAACTGGATGGGGACTTGGAGAACTTTTATATCTAGCAGGAGGATCATATGTGCAGCATTCTGTATCTAGCTAACCTAGTGGGTACTTGGAGAACTTTTCCGTCTAGCACTCTGTGTCTAGCTCAAGGATTGTAAATGCACCAATCAGCACTCTGTGTCTAGCTCAGAGTTTGTGAATACACCAGTCAGCACCAGTCAGCACTCAGAGTTTCTGAATACACCAGTCAGCACTCTGTGTCTAGCTCAGGGTTTGTGAATACACC
>NW_012115488.1:9212079-9213254 GCF_000951035.1 Colobus angolensis palliatus | reverse complement strand
TTTGTGAATACACCAGTCAGCACCAGTCAGCACTCAGAGTTTCTGAATACACCAGTCAGCACTCTGTGTCTAGCTCAGGGTTTGTGAATACACCAATCGGTACTCTATCCAGCTAACTCTGTATCTAGCTAACTAGCACTCTGTGACTCTGTGTTTAGCGTCTAGCTCAAGGATTGTAAACGCACCAATCAGCACTCTGTCAAAATGGACCAATCAGCTCTCTGTAAAATGGACAAATCAGCTCTCTGTAAAATGGACCAATCAGCGGGATGTGGGTGGGGCCAGATAAGGGAATAAAAGCAGGCTGCCCCAGCCAGCTGCTACTCGCTTGGGTGGTTTTGCAGGTGGTGGTGGCTTTCTGGTTTTGCTCTTTGAAATAAGTTTTGTTGTTGCTCGCTTTCTTGGGTCCATGCTGCATTTATGAGCTGTAACACTCACCGTGAGGGTTTGCAGTCTCACTTCTGAAGCCAATGAGACCAGGAACCCACTAGGAAGAATGGACAACTCCGGACGCGCTGCCTTTAAGAGCCCTAACACTTACCGCTAAGGTCTGCAGCTTCACTCCTGACAGCGAGGCCATGAACCCACCAGAAAGAAGAAGCTCCAGATACATATGGGTGAACGTCTGAAAACAAACTCTGGACACACCGTCTTTAACAGGTGTAACACTGCGAGGGTCTGCAGCTTCATTCTTTAGGTCTGTGAGACCAAGAACCCACCAATTCTGGACACAGAACCACACTGTTGATTATTGTAGTTTTGTAATTCAAAAGTGTGTATCTTCCAGATTTGTACTTCTATTTCAAGAGTATTTTGACTATTCAGGATCTTCAGCATTTGATACGAGTTTTAGGATCAGTTTTTCAATTATAAAAAAATGGCCAGTAGGATTTTGATAGGAATTACATTGAATTTGTAGATATTTGTAGGGAGCACTGTCATCTTACTGATATTAATTCTTCCAATCCGTCAACACATCATGTCTTTCCATTTCGTTAGATATTCTCTATTTTCCCACAGCATTATTTTGTAGTTTTCAGTATACAAATACTACACCTCTTGATAAGAATATATTCTTTTATTTTATTTATTTATTTATTTATTTTTTTATTATACTTTAAGTTCTAGGGTACATGTGCATAACGTGCAGGTTTGTTACATATGTATACTTGTGC
>NW_012115488.1:9168232-9210835 GCF_000951035.1 Colobus angolensis palliatus | reverse complement strand
CCAGCTTTGTCCTTTTGACTTAGGATTGTCTTGGCAATGCGGGGTCTTTTTTGGTTCCATATGAACTTTAAAGCAGTTTTTTCCAATTCTGTGAAGAAACTCATTGGTAGCTTGATGGGGATGGCATTGAATCAAGAATATATTCTTAAGTATTTTTTGATGCTTATTACAATCTGTTTCTTTTTCAGATTGTTTGTTGTTAGTGTACAGAACTACTAGTGATTGTGTGTGTGTGTGTATCTTACATCTTGCAACTTTATTGAAGTCATTTATTAGTTGCAGTGAACAGTAATTCTTGTATTTGCTCCGAATTCAGTCTGTTGCTATATGTGGTTTTGGCTGAGGTAGATAAAAAAAAAAATCTGGCCTCATACAGATACATGGTTGGGATAAGGGAAAATATTTTAATAGTTTTTCACAAAATTGTGAATGTTGTTCTTTGATACTATACCAAGACTCACTGATAGCTTCCTAAAGGTAAGCTGCAATGTAGCATTTGAAGGTGTGAAGGAAAAAAGGAATTTCAGGACTCCAAACTCACTATGCCCAAGGCAAAGTTAGGGAACTGAGTGACACAAAACCTGCGTTCCTTTTTTGTCCAAACAGAGAGCTGTCGTTTCGTATGCTTACTTTTTCTTGTGTAAAATTTAAACTTAGGGAGCACAAGAGGAACGCATAACTGACTTTTCATCTACCTCCTCCTTTTTGCATGTAAAACACAGATTCACTGAGTGCTAATCGGAGTGGTTATAACAATGTAACCACTTCCCTCATTGCCTATCCATCCTCCTCTTTTTTTTTTTCTTTCCCTTCTGCTTGTTATTTACACTTTAAATACTGATGTTTCCAAAACCCTCTTTGGAAAAAGTACAAGTAACAGATCTTACTGTAACTTGTGTTTCTTTTTCCTAGGGACATCCTCAATCTTGGCAAAATAAACCTATTCAATTAGATTTACCTCTGTCAATTTTTGGTTTATAAAACGATAGCAGTAAACTTTTATGCTTCAAATCAGCCACATTAAAATCCTTGGCCTTACACTTTGAATGGATCTTTTATCTGTGCATGATTTTTTAGCATTTTACATTATTTGGAAAATATTGTTCCCTGAGTTATGCACAAGTTCCAAGTCTTGACAAATTTCAATATATACGATATTTGAAAAATTACATTATTAATATCACTGCTAATCTCATCACAAAATCCTTATAGTTTTGGGAAGCTGCCAACTCTCGTAGAGGCAATAAACGTTTTCTAAAAATCTAATTTCTGCTTGAGAACTTGAGTTTTATCAATGGTAGCAACTATGGTCTTTTTATTTTGGAAGTAACTGGCTGGCTTTGCTCATTTTCAAGAAAATGTCCATCAAATATCCAAGTCTTATTGATCATATTTGGTTTGTTGTTGTTTTTGAGACAAGGTCTGGCAACCAGGCCGGGATCCAGTGGCATGGTCACAGCTCACTGCAGCATCAACTTCCCAGCTTCAAGCAATCCTCCTGCCTCAGCCTACCGTGTAGCTGGGACCACAGGCATGCGCCACCACGACCAGCTAATTTTTTAAATTTTTTATTTTTGTAGAGATGAGAGTCTCCCTGTGTTGCTCAGGCTGGTCTCAAATTCCTGGGCTCAATTGATCTCTCACCTCAGCCTCCTAAAAGTGCTGAAATTATAGGCATGAACTACTGTTCCCAGCCAACCATAGTTTTTCTGTCAGTCATTCTTTATGTTAAAAATAGTGTCATTTGACAAAAACGATTTGCTCAGTTCCCAACTCAAACAAGGCCACCAGACTTTTTTTCTCAGACAGCCATGTTACTTTGATATGCAGCAGCAGAACTTCATGTGCATTTCCCGTTTCGTCAGAAAGAATAATAAAACTCATATTCAAGGACTGAGATTTATTTATTTATTTTGAGACAGACTCTCACTCCGTCACCCAGGCTGAAGTGGAGTGACGCTATCTCGGCTCACTGCAAATTCCACCTCCGGGGTTCAAGCGATTCTTCTGCCTCAGCCTCCCGAGCAGCTGGGACTACAGGCGTGTGTCACCATGCCTAGCTAATTTTTTTATTTTTAGAAAAGATGGGGTTTTGCCAGGTTAGCCATGATGGTCTTGAACTCCTGACCTCAGGTGATCCACCCACCTCAGCCTCCCAAAGTGCTGAGATTACAGGTGTGAGCCACTGTATCCTGCCTCCAGGACTGAGACTTAATACAATAAATACATATTTACTGCTTAATCGAGTAACATTTTAAAAGTGATATATGGTGTTCCTGTCTAATTTGAATCAACCTCCCTTTTTCCTGAGTTACTGCAATTGCCTCTTTTTTTTTTTTTTTTTCTGACAAAGTCTCGCTCTGTCACCCAGGCTGTAGTGCCGTGGCACAATCTCGGCTCACTGCAAGCTCCACATCGCGGGTTCACACCATTCTCCTGGCTCAGCCTCCTAAGTAGCTAGGACTACAGGCACCTGCCACCACACCCGGCTAATTTTTTCTTTTTCTGCATTTTTTTTTTAATGTAGTAGAGATGGGGTTTCATCATGTTAGCCAAGATGGTCTCGATCTCCTGACCTCATGATCCGCCTGCCTCGGCCTCCCAAAGTGCTGGGATTACAAGCATGAGCCACTGTACCCGACCTGCAATTGCCTCTTAACTGATCTCCCTGCTGCTGCCCTAACCTTCCTATGAAATCCTTTTAAAAGGTAAATGATAATCTCCTCTGCTCAGAAGCCTCCAGTTGTTTGCTGTCTTGCTCAGAGTGAAAGCCTAAGTCCCTACAATGGCTAACAAAGTCCTATTCCATTTGACTCCCTATGAGCTCATCTCCTATGGCTGTACAAGAATAACTTGAACGCAAGTGATAACTCAGTGAACACGGCAAATAACTTCTTAGAATTATTGTGAAAATACTTGAGGACCCTATGAAGGAGTCTTGGGGATTGGCAGGGGTCCTGAGATCATACTTTGACAACAGCTTGTATAGTTATCAAAATGTCAGTTTTGCACAGACTGCCTTAACTTTATACATGTTGGAAGTGGTTGTTGTTACCATTCTTATCATAATCTCCTTGTTGGTATTTTCCAGTCCTTTAGCAATGCATTTGAGTGCTCTTATTACACATATACACCAGCAACAGCAGTCTCTACTTGTAGTTTTTATGAAACTAGAATTTTAATGAGTAATGGCAGATATTGAGAAAAAGATGAACAAGGCTCATGAGAGCTAACACAGAGCAGGGGGAAAAATTTACTATAAATCCTTTTGTCTATTTTCACCATATTCATTTTGAAACTCTATTCTGTTCAGTTGCTAAAACCAAATATAGTCAAAGGGCTAGCATCTCTATTTTACTAGAATAGATTATGCAATACTTTTATGGCTTTGCCTTACAAGCAATCCTAATATTTGTATGCAGAAAAGCGATTCTTTTAAAATATAATGCCTTCTATTGCATCAGCATTAAATACAAAGCCTATAAACAGTATCCTGTCCAAAGCCAGGAATAACACACAAGAAATTTTCCTTAGAAGATTGGTGTAGTAATATTTATCTTTCAATGAAATGATTGAGACAATAGAATTTGAGATCTTTATAAAACAAGTGTTCATTTATATTGTTATGCGATATATAACCAAATCTGTAGTATGAGCTTAAGGACAGGGTAATAAAAGAAAAGTTAATCAAGTTTCAACTAATATAAATTGATTATTCTACAAAATAACAGATTAGATTTTAAACTGAAAAATACTCCAAAGAAAAATAAGTACTTTTCAAAACAACAAATCAAAGAAATGAGCTTCTGTATGTTTCTTACTAACAGATTGCTCATTGATCAGTGTGTATCATTGCCAAACACATTGTTCTGCATGGAAAGGAAGGAAGCCTCCACGACCCTTGCTATATACCCCACCAAGTAAGTCCAAGTGTAAAATGTTCTTTGAAATCAGCAGGCATTCTTTGCTTCAAATAATTCTGAAGGGATTTAGAAGCCAGATAGGATTAAGACTTGGAAGAAGGGGAAAAAGTTCAGCTCATCTTAACTGTAAATAAAAGAAAACATGGTGAGAGGGCAGAATGGAAACTTTACTTAGATCCAACAATTGCTACAGTGGACAATCTGGCTTATTTAGAATTAATGGGGAAAACAAGCCCCAGTATAGAGTCATTAATCAAAGTATGCAAGAAGAAACTAGTGAAAAATATCTTTTTTTTTTTTTTTTTTTGAGACGGAGTCTTGCTCTGTCACCCAGGCTGGAGTGCAGTGGCCGGATCTCAGGTCACTGCAAGCTCCTCCTCTCGGGTTCATGCCATTCTCCTGCTTCAGACTCCCGAATAGCTGGGACTACAGGCGCCCGCCACCTCACCCGGCTAGTTTTTTGTATTTTTTAGTAGAGACGGGTTTTCACCATGTTAGCCAGGATGGTCTCGATCTCCTGACCTCGTGATCCACCCATCTCGGCCTCCCAAAGTGCTGGGATTACAGGCTTGAGCCACCGCGCCCGGCGAAAAATATCTTTAAAACTAAAATTGAGAATCCTCATAGAGTCGGGGGCTTTGAAAAAATATTCTTAAATCAAGTATTTTTAATCCACATGAATGTGATATTTGATGTTTTTCTCTAATTTGAGACATCTTCCCTCTTGCCTGAATTACTACAATTTCCTCCTAACTGATCTCCCTGCTGCTGCCCTCACTTTCCTATAGGATCCTTTTAAAAGGTAGATGATGACCTCCTCTGGTCAGAACCCTCCAATGGTTTCTCGTCTTGCTCAGGGTGAAAGCCCCAAGTCCTTGCAATGGCTGATAGAGTCCTATCCCATTTGGCTCCGTCTGACCTCTTCTCCTAAGGCTCCCTCCTTCGGCAATCTGCTCCAGCCATGCTGGTCTCTTTGTTGTTCCTCCAATACTCTAGGCACAGCTTCTTTCTCAGGGAGAGAGAATTTTCATAGGGTGGAGACTCTCGCCCAACCCAAAACACGGCAGCTCCTACCCTATTGAGTGTTCCTCCATTCACTTATCACCATCTAACACAATTTCATTTATTTATCTTTCATCACAAGAATATACGCTCCAAGTGGGCAAAGATTTGGGTTTGTTTGTTCATTGCATGTCCCTGGTGCTTTATTAAAGCAAGATTTGAAACACAGTTGCTGCTTAATTAACATTTGTTGAATGAGTAGATGTAATTTCTGTCTATATTTTGTCAGATAAGCAACTACCTTCATTTTAGGTATGCATTTACACCTTACTATTATTATTTTTTGAGCACGGAAGTTTTGCTTTTGAAATTCTTTTTTGGTTTTGTCAGTGTTGACTAAGCTGAGGATGGTCACAGAAGTGATCTCTATCTGGAAAGGCCTAGACTAGAAAGAGAAGATGCTGTTGCCTCTTCCATTCTCTTTTTATTCTTCCCCACTCGCTAGCTTTCCTGTCTCTGTGAATGCAGTGCTGAAGACCTAAGAAATCAAACTGGAACTCTGTACTCCATTTTGACTTGCTCTCCACTTCTGGGTTATCACTATCTACCATTACCCAATTCCATAGACTGGGTCATGCCTCAGGTTTTCCTTTGGTTTAGTGAACTTAATTACGTTCTGTCTTATCATCTTAAATCTCTGAAGAAGTAGGCACAGAAACAAGCAGGATGAAGGTTCCGGGGGAATTCACCTGCACTGATCTATGTGACAGTAGTGATTATAAAGACCATGGGGAACAAAGCATTTCAAATTACAGTCTACTTAAATATAAATATGTAACTGTTCCTTTCTACGTGTACCAACCACCTAGCTAAAGAGTGTAAGGATAGTATTTGTGAGGCTAGTTTTCATTGTGTCTGCATGGATGAAGATGTGAAGATGATTGTTTTCAAGTCATGTTTAGGATCCATGAATTAATTACTAGCATTTATAAACAGCTTTGGATTCCTGAAGCATACGTGACTCTTCTTTTATCCACATCATGGCAAAGCCATGATTACAATAATCACTATGTTTAAAAATCACAGGATTAAAGGCAGCTAGAGAGGTCACGTGGTACATCTGCTAGCAGAACATATGCAAATCATCCAGTCTGTTTTTTTCCAAGACTTCGAGAGAAAAGACACAATAATTTTCTCTCTACATAGATTATTTGAAGATCAGAGATATGGTATGTTTTTTGTTTGTTTTTTGTTTATTTTTTAAAGTTTCACTCCATAATCCAATTTTAACTTCATTTGAGATTACTTACAGTATTTCCTTATTGTCCAACAGTTCTTTCTAGTTCTGCTTCTGAAAAGTAGAAACTGGACAGAAAAGGCTGCTAAGAGGATAGAAATAGGAATAATAGGAAGGAGGAGAGAGTAAAAGAGCAAGGTTGAAAGAAATCAGAAGGAGGAAAATCAAGAAGACATGTAAAAAGAATTCAATGTTTTGTTACCCTTTCATTTTTTGATTTATGAGAGAATTGATCTGGTTGTTTTCTCCAGACATTTGCCACTTGAATACAAAGTACAAACAGACTCAGGAATGACTAAGAGATGGATGGTTAATTATAGGTTAGCTCCAGATAAACAAGTCCAGTTACTTAAAAATAAAATGTGTTAATTCTTAATATAATAATAAAAGCATGTAGTAATAAAAATTCAATCTATATAGAAAGTTCTAAGAGGAAAAGGCAAAATCTCCTGCCTACTCCCCTGCCATGTCTAGTCCTTTTCAGCCACTGTTAAAATTCCTTGAATAACTTTCCAAGTGGAAAAATTAAATGCATCTCTCTGCATGTATGTGTGTGTGTGTGTGAATGTGTATGTGTATGTGTATGTGTGTGTCGGCAGGGTACGCGGGGTAGGATGGGAGATGCTTATTTAAAATTTTATTCCATAGAAATAACATTATACCTCCTGTCCTATCTTTTTCTTCCGAAAATAGACTAAAAACATTTTAAAGATCTTTCTATATGCTTCAGTCATTCAAGCTCCACAAGTAAGTGGAATTTGTCTTTTTAAGCACTATTTTTCTTCAACAAAAACTTCTTAGGTAAATGAATGAATAAATCAGCAAATGCCAGATTAACTTCACTCTTTTGAACCCAAGAATAACATTATATTGTTTTAATGTACCAGAAGTATCAGTCAACTACTGATAAACATTTAGAATGTTTTTAGATTTTGGCTATTACTGTGCAAACATTCCTGAACATATCTGTTAAATCTTACACATGTGTATCTGTAAGTAAATCTAAGGTAACTACTTAGCAATGTAATAGTTCAGTCAATTGCATTTCTAATTTTGATACATATTGCCTAACAGGATGCATCAATTTGCACTCTCACTTCAGTACAATTTCTACTCTGGGGCAACTTACAAAAACTTAACGTTAGTGACTAAAACACATATTCCTAGAAATTACATATTATTTCATCTATAGCCTTTTAACAGAAACTGTGTCAGATGAGATCTTGAAGCACTAAAAATCCTTTTGGCTCTGCTGAGCACTGGGGACATCCTTTTTCTTAAAGACAAAATGCTTGTTCCTACTGGTCAGCTTTCTGGAACTTGGCCAAAATTCACGCTCACCGCTTCTTTTGTATATTCTAATAATAAAATATAACCCTATTCTTGCATTTTTATAAAAAGTTTAATATTTGCATCCTTGTTAAATACAAATAACGATTCAAGAGCATGCAGATATCTTTGAGCAAGTTGTTTATATGAAGGATACAGGTATCGGTCCTATAGAAGTGCTTGAAATCTATCACTCTGATTCTCACATTAATTCCGCTGTCTATTGACATTAAAATAAGAAAAATAACCTACAGACAGAAAGAAGGTTGTATTCCCATTAACATTCATGAGGGCTAGGCAGCCGAAGTCCTACATATCAAGTAGGGAATATATCCTTTGTCTGCTGATGAGAGAATGTCTCAGTGATAAATGGTTACAGACAGGGATGTCATGAGGGCAACAACACACAGAACAACTCAGACAATCTTTTTTAAAAAGTCGTCTTCTCCTGCAGTTCTTTTTGTGGCGCTGGGGAGCACAGTGCCTATCCCTGCAAATAAAAGAAAACTATTGCAATGCAAAATTCCTAACCTTTGCAGAGGCACTTACCAGAAAACCAAAAACATACCCTTTGAAAAACAATTTAAAACCAAGCTTCAAAGGCTTTCTAATGTATAAATATTCAGACATTCTGAAAAGCACTACTGTGCACCCTGCACCCCAGCTATTTGTGCCTAAAGTGGGTATTGTCGTAAGTTAGCATGGTCGTCAAAGTGCAACGTCTCTAATGTCAACACTGAGAGACATCAGACTCATTAAAATGCTTTACACTCATTTATTAGGTTGGTGCAAAAGTAATTGCGGGTTTTGCTATTCAAATACATAAATTCAAACACATTATCATACTCATTTAATACATTTGTGATAAAAATCATGTATGAAGTCATGAGTTTGTTATTTAACAAGCTAACATCTCATAGAGTCCAATGGTGACTACCAATGACTCAGTTAATTTTCAAACCAAAATAAGTTAGATTACAATTTGTTGACTCCCTTGACTCCTCCAGCCAGGGAAAACATTTCCTGGGGCCTGACTCTAGGTGGCTCACTTTCCTCACCTAAAAACACAAAGGTTGAAACAACCCCCCTCCAATCCTCGTCCTTGGTCCCCCAAGGGTTTCTCTCCAGTATTTTGCTTCTTCTGCAGCAGTCTGGAGTCTTCACCATGAAAAGGGTAACAAGCATGGTGCAATTTTCTGAAACCGTGATGTCAACAGTGCTTTTGAGGTGTCCTTCCCCACCCTAAAGAAAATTCGAGATGCACAGCAAGAAAAAAATGCAAGGCAGCTCCCCGACACATCCTGAGCCACCGCTCGTCCTCAGTGTGCCTCCGACAGTCTCTGCCAGCTCCGTGTGGTCGCTGGACAAAGACGCAGCCAGTAGGTCGCTGGGGGGTCGCGGGTTCGGTCCGCTGACTTGACCACCAGATCCTTTTCTGCTGGGAGTGAGGTGACGGGGAAGAAGGAGAGGAGTTAAGGGCAGGGCTGGGGATTGGACCCGGGGATTGGACCTGGGGATTGGATCTGCCCCCGGGCCCCGGGGCCCCGGCGGAGTCCCTGCGCCTGCGTGCTGGGCGTGGACCTGTGGTTGGACTCCCCGGTTCTGGGCTTGCCCTCCGCCTCCTCCCCCGCCTCTTCCCACCTCCTCCCACTTGACGCGATGACGCACCTCAGGTTTGCGGACGTGGCGGCGGCGTACGGAAGGCGGAGACGTTGGCGGCAGAGGCGGAGGCCGACTAGGTCAGCCCAAGGCGGAGCCTCGACCATGAACTTCCCCGGGACAGCGGGGGCGACGGACCTTTTGGTCATCTCCTCGCAGCGTGTCTCCTGCTAACGAGGACAGGTAAAGATGGTGGCAGGAGGTGAGGGTGGCCCGGTCCAGGAGGGCGGGGTTGGGCCCCAGCTGCGTCCTCACTGGAGGCGCTGCGCTCTCGGCCACAGGTGTGGTGGGTGCTGTAGGGCGGGGCTCGGCCCGCGGGGAGGACACCCCCGAGAAAGGGAAGAACTTCCAGACCAGCCCTGCCAGGCCCTCTTGTCACACTGTCGGGGGAACTGAGGCTCAGAGGAAGGACGCCTACCGGCTTTATTACCAGGGCAGCTCATTTCCCACCCAAATACAGCATTTCTCCCACAACTTTATGTTGGCGTGAAATATTTGCTGACGGCATCTTGTCACATCGCTCAAATGTTATGCCGTGACCGAAGAATCTGAGACGTAATCCTCGCTGACGATAGCAGGGAAAGAAAAACTTGAGGTGTGCAATACAGAGGGGAGGAAGTTAAGTTTTTAAAAATAAAATTGGCCCTGGCAGCGGATAAGGCGCCTTTGATTCTGTCCCTTTGCAGCTTTAACTTGTGCCCTGTGACCCTCTTATTGCTTCTTGCTTAAAGAAGGTCAAGGCGAAACACCCAGGAGCAGCCGTTCTACCGTACGAAAGTGTTTGGGAAACCATTTTCAGTTACAGACTGAGCTGATGAATGCTTTAACACTGTTTTGTGGCCCCTCGTAATCTACGTAGCACGCAGGCTTGTTCCAGGTTTCTGAAGAGGGAATTCGTGCCTTTTTCCTGCACTAAGAGAATTAAGAGAAGTGAATAGAATTGAGCCAGATGACTTAAATATTATGTACTTTCTAATCTCTGAGTAGTAGACTGGAGTGATTGCCTGGGTCAGTCTGTTCACTTCGGTTGGAGACACAACCAGTTCTTGATCATTCAGAATACCCAGTTTTGTAACTGGGTATAGTCAGCTGCCTGCATTTCATTACAAAGGGGAGTGGAGAGATAGTGAGACAGGTGAAGTTCTGACCTTTAAATTATTATTTAGAAATATATCATGGAGAGAGGTTGATAGAAACAAATAGCTAAAATGACTTTGGGGCATTGCTTAGTGATTTGCAGTTAGCTGTACTACTAAGCCAATTTTTAAGTTCTAAGAACAAATTATTAGGGAGAAAGTGTCTAACGGGACAGCATAAGTAGGTCGGTATAGCTACGTGTAAATTGCTGTATATTAAGTCTTAACGTTTTTGATCATGGATGCTTTTTGAGAAAAGCAATAAAAATTCTCCCCAGAAAAATATACATATGTATAAAATTTGCCTGGAATCTACAGGATTCACAGACATTCCCTAGATTAAAGACAGAAGATTAAAAAAAGACTTGGTTAAATGAGTGGAAATAAAACTGTTATCCTTGGAGGAAAAGATGTAGTCATGACTTCAAAACTACTTTGGAGATATGAAATGTGATCGTTTTCTTTAGTTTGATAGCTGTCAAGTTAGGAATCCTAGTTCTTGGTGGTAATGTAGCACTTAAGAGAACAGTTGAAATAATCTACTTAACATATAGCTATTAGTTCTCTATGTTATCTTAATAGGAAATCTTGAGCTTTTAAAGCATTACAATATTGCCCTTAGAGCAGGGTCAGAAACTAGCTTTCAAGGGTTGGATTCAACTATATTAAATGATTTTAAAGCATTTTATGATAAGTATACGCCTACATAGAAAGTACAGGTTGGGTAGTCCTTACCTGAAATGCTTGAGACCGGAAGTGTTTCAGATTTCTTTGGATTTTGGAATGTTTGCATATACATAATAAGATATATTGGGGATGGGACCCGTCTGAACATGAAATTTGTGTTTCATGTTCAACTTATACACATAGCCGGAAGGTAATTTTATATAATTTGTACACAAAAGTTTTTGTATCTGGAACCATCAGCAGGCAAAATTTTGTGTCACTATCTCAGCCACCCTTATGGAAAATTTGTGGTGGTTTGGCATTACCATCATTCCTAACTCTGAATTTATGTGCTACTAGTAAGCAATCATTTTCTTACACTTATTCACACATAAGCGCTTAACAGGAAAAAAAAAAAAAGATACCATTAATACAGTGAAAAAATAATGTGTTCAGGGTACTTAAGCACATCACCAGAATACCTATACAGGTTTAGCATTCCTAATCTGAAGTCTGAAATATAAGGCGTGGAATTTTCCATTTGTGGCTTCATGTCAGCACTCAACATATTTCAAATTTCAGAGTATTTAAGATTTGGATTTTTGGGTTAGGGATCCTCAACCTTTGTAATTTATTGTCATCCATTTTATGCACTCAGATTTTTGGAGCTGGTCTCTTCGGTTTTTTTTTTTTTTTTCCTGTTTCACTTGGTGCTCATCCATAGTATTAAAAAAATAATGAGTCTTTGAGATGTTATTTTGCTTTCGCTTCCATGACATAACACTACCATGGTTTCTCCCTCTTCTGGACACTCCTTGTCCATATTTTCAGGCTGATTTCCTTTCACCAAGATACTGAATGTTGGACTTCTTTAAGGCTCAGTCTTGGGGCCTCTTTTCTTTTTCTATACTCTCTAGGTAGTATCATATGTACTCACAGATTCATTTTCACCTATGTGCAGATTGGTCATGAAATTTTATTTCTAACCTAGACCTTTCCTCTGAATTTGACTGTATAGCCCATTTATCTATTTGCCATTCCTTTTTACTATCTTAGAGGAATTCATAGTCATAGCCATGCACCTACTGCCCCAGCTCCTCTTCCATATCTCAGAGAATGGCACCACAATTTGTTATGTAAATCAGAAATCTTGGTGTGATGCTTAACTTACTCCTTCTCTTCATGTCTGAACCACCTTAAGTGCAAAGTATTTTATCTCCAAAGTGCTTCTTACTACTTCCCTCCATCTTTCCCAACAAGAACAGAAAGCAATCTGCCCCTTCTTATATGAATAATTAACACGAAGCCAAAACTGTGAATGTGGGATTAGTTTTTTAAGTTCTTGGGTTCCTAATGAGAGTAGATCAACTTGATGATGGTGAGTTGAGAGTGAGTATGCAAGTAAACAAAAAGTATTCGTTGATGCATGTTTTTAACTTAGGTCAGCTACCAGTCAGTCTTACAATGCTTTTTCTAAAGTATAAATGAACACAGTGACCTAAGATCTGTTCACAGTCTTTATGGACCATCAGTTGAAGTTGATGAGGACTCTAAGTTGGCTAAAAGGCTTCCAGGGAAGCAAAATCATAACCTGTATAGCAGGCATATCTGCACTAAATATAAATACCGAAGTCCAGGAGGAAGTAGTACAAAAGATACTCCAATCCTGAATGAATTTAAAATGCAGAACAAGCCAGAAAGTTTTGAATTCATAAAAGTGTATGTGTATATAAAACATGCTTTGATTCCATCAGAGCTATAAGTTGTATAGTCACAAGTTTTTAAGACATAACACAATTATTTATCTGATTTTCTTCACATACTCAGAATAAGGGGAATTTAAGATTTTATATTTATACATTATATTTAATGTAATATTTTATAGTATTTAATTTTATAATAAGTTATATTTTTACCAAAAAAATTATAGCAATTTGCCTTTGTTAATATGTAATTACTCCACGTGTTTAGTGATATATGATCCAATAGAGGAGATTACCTCTTCTTCCCATACCTTTGCCTCCACTGCCAAATATGTTTGTTGTACTTTAACAGTTATAAAGCCTGAACCTAGACCAGGCATGGTGACTCACACCCGTAATCCTAGCACTTTGGGAGGCTGAGGTTGGCGGATCACCTGAGGTCAAGAGTTCGAGACCAGCCTGGCCAACATGGTGAAACCCTGCCTCTACTAAAAATACAAAAATGGGCTGGGCGTGATGGTGGGCACCTGTAATCCCAGCTACTCGGGAGACTGAAACAGGAGAATCACTTAAACCTGGGAGACAAAGGTTTCAGTGAGCTGAGATTGCACTATTGTACTCCAGCCTGGGTGACAGAGTGAGACTCCATCTCAAAAAACAAAACAAACAAAAAAAACCTTAAACCTAAATGTTTAAATAACTAATACCATTAAAACAAAAACAAAAGATTGTGTCCTGAATGTACGATGCATGCAGTCAGTCAGTTGGATCAGCTACATTCCAAAATTTTCTCTGCTTTTTTTTTTCCTCCAGATTTTAACATTATGGCAGGGAGGCATCAGAATCGTAGTTTTCCTCTTCCAGGAGTTCAGTCAAGTGGTCAAGTACATGCATTTGGAAATTGTTCAGACAGTGATATGTTGGAGGAGGATGCTGAAGTGTATGAGCTTCGATCCAGAGGAAAAGAGAAGGTCCGAAGAAGTACATCAAGAGATAGACTTGATGACATTATAGTATTAACAAAAGATATACAAGAAGGAGATACACTAAATGCAATAGCTCTTCAGTACTGTTGTACGGTAAGTTTTAATATCACATAATGCAATCCATAAGAAATTAATATCACATAATGCAATCCATGAAATAAATTCCATGTCCTTTTTTACCTTGTTTATTCCTTTCTCCATTTTTTGCTCTTATTATTTTTTGCATAGAAATCTGTATCACATGGGCTGGGCGCGGTGGCTCACGCCTGTAATCCCAGCACTTTGGGAGGCTGATGCGAGTGGATCACGAGGTCAGGAGATCAAGACCATCCTGGCTAACAGTGAAACCCCGTCTCTAATAAAAATACAAAAAAATTAGGCGGGCGTGGTGGCAGGTGCCTGTAGTCCCAGCTACTTGGGAGGCTGAGGCAGGAGAATGGCATGAACCCAGGAGGTAGAGCTTGCAGTGAGCCAAGATCCCGCCACTGCACTCCACTCCAGCCTGGGTGACAGAGCGAGACTCTGTCTCAAAAAAAAAAAAAAAAAAAAGAGAAAAGAAATCTGTGTCTGTGTCACATTTGTAAATGTTTACTTTTTAAAATTTTAACAAATACTTGAATTTCTGTGTATTTCCAAATCCACGGATTTCAGTATTGAAATCACCACTTAACTGTGTTATCTTCTTATTCAAGTGGTAAAAAAAAAAATGTAAAAAAAAAAAATGTGGAAATGTATAAGGAAAAGTTTTTCCCTGTCCCAATTTCTTGAGATAACCAGTGTTAACACTTTGGCATGTTCCTGTACCTTCTTTTGTGCTCCTAAGTATTTATTTATATATACATGTTTTGGGGAGTTAGTAATCTTTGTATTTTTAAACGTGGATTATATCGCATTTTACTCTGCAACTTGCATTTTTCATTTTTTAGTGTATCATGGACACCCTCATGACCATCCCTTAAAGCCTTATAGATCTAACTCATTATTTTAAATGGTTGTATAATGTCTGTAGTATCAATGTTCCAGTATTTTTAAGCCATTGCCCTATTAATTGATACTCAGGATTTTCTTGGTGTTTTACCTTGTGTAGCAAATATTATCACAACTGTATCTTTAAATGGCAATGCCTTTATTTCTGTGGGATAGATCCCAAAAGTGGGATTGCCAGATAAGAGGAATGGTGTATTTTTAATTTTAATAGATACTGTACTCTATTTGGACCCTTTTTCTGTCTGTGTCATTATGTCCATCTTGAGGCCTTAGCAGGATTTTTTTTTTTTTTGAGATGGAGTCTGGCTCTGTCGCCCAGGCTGGAGTGCAGTGGCGCGATCTCGGCTCACTGCAAGCTCTGCCTCCCGGGTTCCCGCCATTCTCCTGCCTCAGCCTCCAGAGTAGCTGGGACTACAGGCGCCCGCCACCTCGCCCAGCTAGTTTTTTGTATTTTTTTTGGTAGAGACGGGGTTTCACTGTGTTAGCCAGGATGGTCTTGATCTCCTGACCTCGTGATCCGCCCGTCTCGGCCTCCCAAAGTGCTGGGATTACAGGCTTGAGCCACCGCACCTGGCCAGCAGGATATTTTTATATCCACATTGATATGGAAACTGGTTAGAACATTTGTTTTCAAACTTTTTGTTCTCATACTCCCAACAGAATTTTGAAATATGTGTACTGTGTACCTCCTCGCACATTTTTAAGTGAACTTAAATTATTCCTCATGACTTAAAATAGTTACAAAGTGTATAATTTTCAGAATGTTGTATTAACATGTAAAAATAAGACTATTAGAGTGCTCTTTAAATGCATCCATGGAATTCTAAGTACTTCCAGGATTTGCTACCTGAAATTTGTATTTTTTTAAAAAGTGGAAAGTGTGTATATGAGAGCTCTTTTATTAATAGCATGAGATTTTATATCATCCCTTTTTCTCATTAATATTTTAATCTTCCCCCCAAATTTTTCATGATGTAAAGTATTTTTATACTTGAAAAACCTCTTATTGACTACCTGTAATACTTTTCTGCAATAGGAACACATGTCTATAAGTTTATATTATATAAATGTATTTATATATGTTTATATTCTAAAAAAATTATGGTCATGAGGTTGTATTTTTTTCTACATTTGCAACTATTGCAATAATTCACATTTCTTATTACAATTCACAATTCATCAAAACATTACAAATTTTGATTTTAAAATTTAATAAAATATTTTATTAAAATGAATTTTTTGATGTGGTAAAAGAGCTGGGTAGTTTTTTCCTTCTACCTTGCTCACGTATGGCAATATCAATTCTTGCCATTATTACATCACAATATATCTAAGTTTATTTCTAAATGCAAATAAACATGTGAGTAAATGTTTTGTAGAGAAATAAGACCATTGATAAATAAATTACAGAATATGTCATAGAAGGTAGATGGTAGAATAGACTTCAAAATGAGAGACAAAGCTAAAAACATCAAGGTACAGATCCAAGAGGAGAGTTTGTGGTTCAGTGGTTTTATAAGATATTAGCTTTCTTTTAATGAACCTAGAAAATAATCTTAGGGAAATTTAACATACCATCTGAATAATTAAAAATAGGTCATATTTCCAATGAGGTACAAAGATGTTTCAGGCATTCAACAGTGATATAAAGATTTCAAGGAGGAAATACGGTAAACAACAAAGGGAATTTTCGTAGGTATTTCAGAAATGAGTGGCACAGACTATTTGGGATGAAATGCTTTGAGACACTGAGGAAAAGTTTGATCCATACAGTAAGGGAATACAGTTATTGTAGGGTTTTAACAGGAGTGATACAGAACAACAGAGGGGGCTGCTGATGAATTGAAGGGAATCCAATAAAGAGATTACTGGAATAATAAAGATGATCAGGACTTAGACTAAAATATTTGTGATAAGGATAAAGAAGTGTTAAAAAATGTATTGGGGAAAATCACAGGATATATCAGCTGATTGCTTATGTGAAGTGAGAATGATGAAAAGTGCTTAACATTAATGGAGAGATGGCATTGGCCACTGTATTAGTCTGTGCTCACATTGCTATAAAAAAATACCTGAGACTGGGTAATTTATAAGAAAAGAGGTTTATTGGTTCTGCAGGTTTTACATAAAGCAGGCAGCATCTGCTTCTGGGGAGGCCTCAGAGAGCTTTTACTCATGGCAGAAGGCAAAGCCAGAGCAGGCATTTTCACATGGCTGGAGCAGGAGGAAGAGCGAGTGAGAGAGGAGGTTTCATACACTTTTAAACAACCAGATCTCACAAGAACTCAGGACATTATCAAGGGGGAAATCCACCTGCATGATCCAATCACCCCCCCCAGGCCCCATCTCCAACATTGGAGATTATAAGATGACATGAGATTTGGGTGGGGACACATACCCAAACCGTATCAGCCACTATAGTGGGAAAGGTGATGAACAGAATTAGTTAAGATAAGCAGTGCATCTTTTTGATGGGAGCATAAGCAACAAAAAAATTATAAAATTTATTATAAAAGGATTTATCATTTAAAAAATACAGTAAGTAGTTAGTGGTATATTCCACTTAGAAATAATCTTAAGAATTATTAAAAATCTGTCAGTTATACGACTGATGAGAAGAATAAAAAGTCCAAGGTTGGAATCTTGAATGCAACCAAGGAAGTTAGCATAGCATAGAAATCATTATAGGGATATTCAGAGAGATAACTTAGGTAGATACTAAATCTTGGAACCTTAATTCAAAAAGAGTATTAAGTAGATTAGCAGGAGTACACAATACCAAGCAAAAGAGCATTTAAAGAGAATGGGGTCAGACTTTGGGATTTGTCAGTGAATCTTCATTTGCTATAAGACAAAACAATGTGAAGGTAGTAAGATGATAAAACACCCTTTATCTTTACTGTTTCATCTTTTAGTTATTGTTCAACCCTTTCCTTCTAATCCCCCCACACATACACTGCAAGATTATTTTTCCAGCTTGACCTTTTTTAGTCTTCATTGTACTTGATTACGAATCTACAGTTGATTCTCTTCACTACTCCCTCATAAAGACCCTCTCTGCTTGACCACTTTGAATTTTCAGGTTTCTAGTTTTCCTACTGTTAACATTTAATAATAGCTAACTTTTATATGACATACTATATATCACTGTTCTGAGTGTCCTGCAAAATTTAAATCATTAATGTTCACCTCAACCCTATAATGTAGGTAGTAGTATTACTGCCATATTGCAGGTGTGGAACCTTAATGGCGAGGAGGTTAAACAACTTGCCCCAGGTCATACAGCTAGAAAGTGTCAAAGCTATGCTTAAAACCCAGTTATCCATGGTTTTAACCACTATTGTATATTCCCTTCCTGGCCATTCTTCATCTCCTTTGTGGATTTCTGTTACTCAGCATACCCATCAAATGTTGGAGTTCCTTAGGGATCTTCTTGTTGCTTTTTTCTCCCAGGCTTTTTCTAGTGAATCTGTCTACTCTTGGACCTCTTTGACTTCAATTACTTTTTTTTTTTTTTTTTTTGAGATGTAGTCTTGCTGTGTTGCCCAGGCTGGAGTGCAGTGGCATAATCTCTGCTCACTGCAACCACAATCTCCCGGGTTCCAGTAATTCTCCTGCCTCAGCCTCCCGAGTAGCTAGGACTACAGGCACATACCACCATGCCTGGCTAGTTTTTATATTTTTAGTAGAGATGGGGTTTCACCATGTTGGCCAGGCTGGTCTTGAACTCCTGACCTCAAGTGCTCTACCTGCCTCGGCCTCCCAAAGTGCTGGGATTACAGGCATGAGCCACCATGCCTGGCCGACTTCAATTATATTTTTGCTGATAGTCCACAAATCTGTGTCTCCAGCTGAGATCGCTCTTGAGTTTCAGGCATATATCTACAACTCTGTCCTGAACATCTTCCACTTGTGTATCTCAAGCAGCTCCAAGTCAGCATATCTAAAATCTGCCTTTGGCCGGGCGCGGTGGCTCAAGCCTGTAATCCCAGCACTTTGGGAGGCCGAGACGGGCGGATCACGAGGTCAGGAGATCGAGACCATCCTGGTCTACACGGTGAAACCCCGTCTCTACTAAAAAATACAAAAAACTAGCCGGGCGAGATGGCGGGCGCCTGTAGTCCCAGCTACTCGGGAGGCTGAGGCAGGAGAATGGTGTAAACCCGGGAGGCGGAGCTTGCAGTGAGCCGAGATGGTGCCACTGCACTCCGGCCTGGGCGACAGAGCGAGACTCCGTCTCAAAAAAAAAAAAAAAAAAAAAAAAAAATCTGCATTCATCCTCTTCTTACCCTCCACAGTGTTCCATTTCTTAATGAATGCCATCATCCATCAAGTTGACCAAACCAGAAATCTAAGCTTCATACTAGACCCACTTTATCTCTCTGACATCAATCAGGTGTTACATGATTACGTTTTAGATTAAAGCGTTGATGGAAATGAATGGGACTAATAGATGGTGGGAGAACCTGGCATACCAATTGGTAATCTGCCAGACACCGCCCTCTTCCCCCAACACAGTGGAATAGGATATACAGACAGGTTATCTCACAGTGGATGGGATAATACAAACAGGTTGAAGAATATATAATATATAGAGAAAAAGCTTATAAAAGTGATTAGTCTTTTTTTTTTTTTTTTTTTTTTGAGACGGAGTCTGGCTGTGTTGCCCAGGCTAGAGTGCAGTGGCCGGATCTCAGCTCACTGCAAGCTCCGCCTCCCAGGTTTACACCATTCTCCTGCCTCAGCCTCCCGAGTAGCTGGGACTACAGGCGCCCGCCACCTTGCCTGGCTAGTTTTTTTGTATTTTTTTTTAGTAGAGATGAGGTTTCACCGTGTTAGCCAGGATGGTCTCGATCTCCTGACCTCGTGATCCGCCCGTCTCGGCCTCCCAAAGTGCTGGGATTACATGCTTGAGCCACCGCGCTCGGCCTGAAGTGATTAGTCTTGAAGGTAGTTGAATAATGCATTTACACTGAGAAGTTTGGGGGGGAGAAATGGCTTTAGAAGTAAGGGGGTAAATTACCAGTTTTTTAAATTCTAAGGTATATATGCTTTTCCACACATTTTAGCATCTTTATTTGGAATGGTGGCATCTTCAATTTTTGGTGAAGTTTTTTTTTTCCCCCTAGATATACATAAAATAATGCTGCATCTTAAAAGTTACGGCATCTTGGTTTTGATAAAATATGGTAGTTTTAGTTGGGTAGCATTTGTCTATATTCCAGTTTCCAAATTGGAATAAAGAAGATAACTACCCATAATCCTTCCTTCACAAATTGTTTACGAGTAGAAGGACTGTGGTATTTATGCATGATGCAGAAAGGGAAACAGCAAAGGATTCTAGGATCTACTGAAATAGCATTAATTAGTGTTACAAATATATGTGGGTGATAGTAGAAAGTAGTGATTTCCTAAGATTGGTAGATCTAAAGTGGTGTAGAATTCTCATCTACAAATAAAATTAAAATTTCTCTGGGTGCAACTTAATACTAATAATAATTAAGTTCAACTGTTTTTTCCTCCAAAAGTAACTAGGATGAATGACTATTGCTACCTTTATTTTGATTTAGAATTCAGTTGTATGTTGCCTTTTTTTTTTTTTTTTTACAGGTAGCAGATATCAAGAGAGTTAACAATCTCATCAGTGATCAAGACTTTTTTGCCCTTAGGTCTATCAAAATTCCAGTAAAAAAGTTCAGTTCCTTGACTGAAACACTTTGTCCTCCAAAAGGAAGACAGACTTCACGTCATTCATCTGTTCAATACTCTTCCGAACAACGGGAAATTTTGCCAGCTAATGATTCTCTTGCTTACAGTGACTCAGCTGGTAGCTTTTTAAAAGAAGTAGACCGAGACATAGAACAAATAGTAAAGTGTACAGACAATAAGAGAGAGAACCTCAATGAGGTAGTATCGGCCTTAACAGCACAACAAATACGTTTTGAACCTGATAACAAAAACACTCAACGTAAAGATCCCTATTATGGAGCAGACTGGGGAATAGGGTGGTGGACAGCTGTCGTGATAATGTTGATAGTAGGTATAATAACACCGGTGTTTTATTTGTTGTATTATGAAATTTTAGCTAAGGTGGATGTTAGTCATCATTCAACAGTGGACTCTTCACATTTACATTCAAAAATCACACCCCCATCACAGCAGAGAGAAATGGAAAATGGAATTGTGCCAACTAAAGGAATACATTTCGGCCAACAAGATGATGATAAACTGTATAGTCAGGATTCTCAGTCACCTGCTGCTCAACACGAAACATAGCAATTAGTTCGTAATCAAATGTTAGTAGTCACGTGTGCATCTGGAATGTGGTGAATCAGTTATATCCAATAATCGCTTCAAAGGCAGAATTTAGAGAGATTGAGGATGCTTTTGTTTTTAACAAAAGGATTTCACACTTTGAACATTTTTTGAGCAACTAGTTGATGTTGAGAGCAGTTGATCCATAAATCTGGTGTGTCAATGTTTCAAGCAGAAATTAATTTAAACGTGTGTCTAGGAAGTTCTTAACTTGGAAGATGTATCATTTTTCCTAAGATGTATGTTTAAATTTTTTTTCAGGTAATTTTTAAGTTTATTAATGTTAAATTTATGATGCAGAATGACAGCATCAGTTGTCTGCAGCTGAAAAAAATTTACTACTATGAACCCCCAAAATATTCAGTTGCAAGAAAGTTTGATTCTAAAATTATTCATGGTAGCATACATAACACACCACTTGAAAACTTTTAAAAATTACATTTAGCACATGTACTATGAAAGCATATGTACAAAGAGAAAGGGGAAAGTGATTTATAATTCCTATAACAGAGGCCAAGAAATAGATTAAAATATTTTCAAGACCCCAAAATAATGTATTATGGTTGGGAAGTCAGTAGAACACTGGAATAGGTGAAGACCTGACAGTAATTTTTGTCTTAAGAATGCTTTCTTTAGGACAGACCCTTTAACCTCACCTCTGTGCATCTGTTTTTAAAATGATTATATTTGTCTCTGATATTTGAAAGCACTTTTGTAGTTTCGATGATGAAAAATATGTTAAACATGTACATATTACCATTATTTAAGAAATAATTCCTTATGTACTGTGATAAATCATTGCTGTTACATACAGCAACATGCCTTAATTATATTTAACGCCTTACTGCTTTATGTAAGTAAATCCAAGTTTCAGAATTAAAATTAAGCATTATTTCAGATGGTCCAGTCAGATTCGTTACATAGGCTATATAAATTTGTCTCCATTTTAACCATCAAGCACAAATAATTGGGTCAAAACTGTCTGAGGTCTGTTGAAGAAAACGGTTCCTTAAGCAAAAACGAGTAGAGATCTTTTATATTAACTGTAACAGACAAATTAGTAATCCCTTAACCTCTGTTTTTCAAAGAGAAAACACCCAATTTAGACTTTTTTCCTGAACTATACATACAGCATCAAATTGGGAAACAAAGGCCAAAGGTGTATAGATTGCTTGAAAGGGCGTGATAGTGCCTCTTTTTAAGATCTGTTGAGTCGGCTATAGTCTGGCCAAGGAAGAAGCATTTGCATACTGATTCCATCATTTAATCTTTAAAAGTATGTGTTCTAAAAATGTAACCAGAATGATTCTTCAATAGAAATGAGATTTGGTGGAGTCTGGATTGCCTGTTTTGTATATAGTATATATTTAAGATATATAATACCACCTCATTTTCTGGGCATTATTTCCTAATTGTTGATGTTTCAGGCTTTTGATAAATCATTTTATATATTTCAAATTTCAGTTGGAATAAGTAAATATTTATGGCACGTGGAGTTTTATGTACTTTCAGGAGAAAACCATCAGGAAAAGACAGGACAAAGAAGTCAAACATTAAAGCCTTTGCAAGTATTAGAGGACCTTAAACAATTACCAAAAAGTGTTTAATAGGAATGTTACAAATTGGTTCTCTTAGCAAATTAAACATTTAAAAAATAGTTTTAATGTGCCTTGGGCATCTTGAAAAGAAGAGTGTGATATAATTTATGCTCAGTGTTAACTGGTCAGTTTACATTGTATTTATTAAGCCTGCTGAAAAATAAGGTTTTAAGGAAGAAAATGCAGATTATTTTAGGGTAAACAGGCCAGGTGTCCTTTGAAGAACTTTGTTTACATCAAATTGATGAAATTACAGTCAGTGATTCCTTACCTTTTTGCTAGTTGTACTTTGAAATTGTTATGGGTTCGATTTCCAAAATATGTTATTTATTTTTAAAGGAATAAGGTGTGCTGATTAAAAATCATTTGTCTTGCAGAGTATCCTTTTTTGAAGGAAATATACATCCTTATAACACATCAGGTAGTTTTCTTTTTTCTATATTTAAATTATATATTTTTGAATTAATTGAATATAATTTGAGTTACATATAATTCTGTATAAAGGTTACATATTGAATTACAGTTCTTATCCGTTTAGAAAAGAATTTTCTAAGCATTTAAAACATTTGGAATAATTTTAGTTTCTAAAAAGTACTAATGTAAGTTAAGTTTGTATCAAATGCAAATTACCTTGTATAACTAATTAACAAGCAGTTATTGTTTAACATTGTGATTTTAATTGTGTTGGCACCCTTATTTGAATCTGCTGCTTTACATGTGGTCTTTGTGTGTGTCTGCATGTGTGCACGCATGCACTTGTATGCAATGTAAAAGTAACAGCAGAATCACTGCATTTGGTTCACTTAAAATTTTGGAGTTAGCAAGGAAAGAAAAAGCTGATAGTTTTATGATATGAAGTCTGGGTTAAAATAAAATTGCTATCCCACTCCTAGGAAGTTACGGGGTTCCTGTTTTCAAAAGGTATGTTAAAAGTGGTTATAGACTCTGCTGGCCACATTAAAAATTAGAAGACTCATGTTAAATTATCTTCTCCAAAGGACTTTTTATTTACAGCTTTTCTTTTGCTGGACTCTACCTGCTTGGCTCAGTGTCCTGAAGAGTTTTTTTTAAATGAACCACTACTTAGTAATTAGTTCTTTTTTATTTAAAGTATTTACTTCTAAAATTACCTAGTTGGAAATATGAAGGATATGCTTAGGTTTAGAAATATCATGAAGCAAGGATCTAGTCAGTGTTCCAGGATAAAAGTGGAGTTTTTTAAAGTCTGTATTTAAATGGTGCACTGATGGGATTCATTTTTTATTTGAATTACAAAAATGTTGCTCAGGTAATCCGTATTTTCTTCCACATATGTGCATATTGCACTGTTAGATCATAGAAATATCTGAATGCTTTAATTTTTATATATGCAAAATCTATCTTTTGTATAATGTATTTTATACAAATGTAACTAGAACATTATGTTAGCATGTACATCTGTAAAATGTTTTTAAAATTTTTTGCCCCTTTTCATATTCTGAAAGATCTGTAACATGTAATAAAGTTTCTATTATTCAATCTAAAATGGAAGCCAGGGAATTTAATTGAATAAAGCAAAGCTTTTCTCCTCTACTTTCAGACTAATACAGAGATATTATTTAAGATACAGCAAATTGCCAGAGGTTTACCAATTCAGATTTCTTATTTGCTACAGTGAGGCAGAATACCCTGGATTATCTGTAAGACATAGATAAAACATTTTAGATGAATGTTCTTTGGGGGATTTTCCTCAGGGTAAGATCTGGTAAGGCATAGTCCAGGAATTGCTATGAAGTTGTAGATGAGTCATTATCTACAGATTATAACCTGCTCTATTTATATGTAGTTTTAATTTACTATAAAACAACCTCAAGAATACTGTTTAAAAGATTCTTAGCAGAAAAATTGAGAAAGTTCTTTGGAGCTTTTATTTGATGGAGGAATGTGTATAAACCCCGTTTTTTTCTTTTCCCCATTTTCAAGTGCATCTTGATCTTAAAATTGTGTTTTTTAAATAAAATGGTAATTTTTACTACAGGGGTTTTATTTTTTAATTTTTTTTTTTCCCCTGAGACAGACTCTTGCTCTGTCGCCAGGCTGAAGTGCAATGGCATGATGGTTCACTGCAGCCTCGAACTCCTGGGGCCAACTGATCCTCCCATGTGAGCCTCCCGAGTAGCTGGGACTACAGGCACATGCCACCACACAGGCTTGAGATTTTAACCATGTAAAAGCAAAGCCATCGACACTGTACATTTGAAGGTAGTGAAGTGAAAAGTTTAACAAGAATCTTCTGAATGTCTTAACATTCTCTAGTATCCAGTATAAGTCAGCCCAAGCACAAATGATCACACTAAATTATATTGTCTGCCAAATCTCTTAAGTTTGTTGTCATAACTGTGTGTGTGTGTGCGTGTGCGTTGCCATCTTGGCTCACTGAAGCCTCAACTTCCTGGGCTCAAGCAGTCCTCCCACCTCAGCTTCCTCTTGGCCCACTGAAGCCTTGACCTCCTGAGCTCAAACAGTCCTCCCACCTCAGCCTCCCGAGTAGCTGGGACTATAGGCACAGACCAGCATGCCCATCTCACAACTTTTTTGAATAATCATTACCCAGAGTTTTGTTGTTTGTGGTGATTGTTTATTCAAGAATATTTGGAACAAGCATCCCTGCTTGATAGTTACTAGGTAAGATCTGTATTAACAAATTAGTTTTCTCTACCAAATAAACATTTAAATAAGTTCAAAACAAAATATCTTACTATAAAATGAACACAATTTTGTTTTGTAAGAATTTAATGTGTAAATACAGAAAAATAAGCATTACAGCAACCAAACAGTTTTGCTCATGATAGCAATTTTTAAAGACACTTCAACAAATTCTTTTATGTAACAGGCTAATTCTGCAAAATAACATTAACTTTCCTATGGAATAACTTCACAGTCTCAGATTTTAAGCCAGAAAAATGAGATTCATGCTGGTAAAGCAACCTGCAAATCCTGCTTGTTCTCACAACTACTATACCTTAACATTGTAAAAAGATCTTTCAAAGGGGGAAAGGCTCTGAAAGGGTATGGCTGGTACCTCCCAGAGTAAATCCTTGCCCCAAGGGGCTGCCCTGCTATCTGCAAGACTAAAATGGTCATGACAAATTCAAAGCTAAAAAAAGAAATAACCTTTATCTTCAGTGTATTTGCCTGGTTCAAGTGGTTATCTGCAGATTTATAATAAGTAGGTAAACAGAACAATATTGATAAGATTTCTGAGAACTAAATGGTATTTGGCTCTGGTACTAAGGAGTTGAAAGAATAAAACACCTATGTTAATTATCAACCACAAATGACAACTTTTTGTGAAGTTTCTATTCTACGGCTTACTTTATTCATATATTCCATTTAGAATCTTAAAAATTTTTTGACAACTTCCTTTAAACAAGAAGTAATTCACAAATGGTTAACACAGCTCTAAACTAATAAGATAGGTCCTCACACCCATCTTGAATTATTTAAGAAAGTATTGCCATTGAAAGTGATCTTTTTCCTGAGAAATTCATGTTGCAAAATGGCACAAGACAATACACATTTTCTCCAGTTTTCTGCATGAATACAAGATAGGAAAATAAGATGATATTTTGTGAGGAAAATAATGTTTCTTAAAATTGTGTTTTCAGTTACTCTCCAAACTACAAATTTTTAGAGGGTGACGGCCAAATGTAAATTAAGAACTGATCTTTAAGGCAAGAGAATGAATACATATGGTAAATTTTGGTTGGTGTTTAAACAGTTTTTATAGGAAATTGTTTATGAGTGGAGAAACTAAGGCACAGAAACAACCAAGCTTAGGTTCAAGGCTGAGTTTAATAGTACAGGTAGAAACAGAATCTAGGGATCTGATTCTAACATTAGAGGATAATAATATCTTCCCAAAAGGGAAAAATAAAATTGTTTCTTTTGGTAGATAACATTGATAAATCATTTTTGAAACATATAATGTGAATTTCCTTGAAAATCTTTGGCATTTGTGAGAGAGTTTGTAGGCTGAGGTTTTTAGGCAATTTTTCCCAAAATATAAAGTTAGGAGAGCTAGCTTTAAACAACAAAAAAATTAATCTTAACTTCAAAATGACCTGAGTTCATTTTGCGTTTTTATATAAATCAATTGTACAGCTTGAGTACTCTGAAACATAAAAGGCCACCACACTTCACTTCATAGAGTTCGCACACATGCATTCTACATGATATTTATATGACCAGAACTTACTTCACATTTTATAAAATATAAAATTAAATACAATGTCTTAGTCAAATTTTTCATAAGCCCAACTATTTGAAGATGTCAGTTATTACAGTGGGATGATTAATTCGTATATCATACAGTATTTAGTCCCAAATTCAAGTATTTATAATATTGACCCCATGTGAGAGTTTCTTTATACTGGCTAAGAGTGAGTTGTGAAATTTATATTGCTCAGTTTGGTATTTTTCCCTGTGTGTATGTTTTCCATCACAAAACCTCTATCTCACAATTCTGTACTTTTAACAGCTCAGGTAGGTTTATGTAGTCATAATGCAGTAGTCTAGAACACACCATGTAAAGGTAAAAAATAAAATTATTTTCAAGTTTCTTTGTTTTTAAAGTGCTCCATGTGCTATATTGTATCAACTTTCAGGTTATAGAAATCCATTATGACTAGCAGTAGTTTTACAAAAGATCAGCAGTTAAGCAAGAATGATTTCTTCAAGTACATATACATAGACTAAGAGAGCAAAAATTCTTTAGGCACATTCATATTCAAATAAAAAAAAAATCCATGAGAGTACATAAGAGAGATGGCAGAGGTGTTTAGAAGGAATGTCAGAATGTCAGGGACTAATTTGTAAGGTAACTAGTATGTAAACTCAAAGTGGTTTTGAATATTTTGGTAACAAGTATTTGTCCAAAACAAAACAAAAATAAATATTTGTTCCTTATCAGAGACAAAATACAAATCAAGTCTGTCCAAATGTTCAGAAGCTGCGTCATAAAAATATTTTTTGAAAAATTTCATGCCTAATAGGTTGCTTCATCCATGTTGTCATCACTGTCTGCGCCAAAATCATCTCCATCTTCGAAGTATGAATTAATGTAGTCATTTTCCTAAGTGAAATGATATATTCCTTTGTCAATATTAAAATGAATGAGTAGTAAGAAAATATTCCAGGCTCAAAAGTCTCTGCTTTTTTATCCGCTGCAAAAACACAACAGTTTTCACTTGTGTTTACCTGTGCTACTTTCTTCCTTAAGACCACCACCTCCCACTCTTGTCAGGCACCAACTAGCTAAGAGAAGATGAAGGGTTGCCCGCCCATACCATCTCGATAGGATAATATAGCTACTAACATATTACAGCTTACTGGGATGATACATAGTTTAGTTAGCTAAACCTCTAAACACTTACCCAAAAAATGCACAGACACTCAAGAAAAAAAGCCAGTTTACATTAACATCCATTAGACTACCCCAGTACTGAGATTTTTAGTCACAAAGCATAACTGAGCATAAGCCAGAGACACTTTTACTTCCTAACCAAAAAAAAAAAAAAAAAGCCTCATGATACCAAACCAAATCCAAAAGATGCCTATATTATACTCTATCTAGGGCTTCTTAGTTTTTCTTGTGGCTGAATGAGACTATCGTCCATGCAAGTAACCCAGAAAATATCTGTGCTTTCTATCAAAAATTCAAAATCTTACTTTCTTATTTATTTATTTTTCTGGGCCTCCAGTATCTTGCAACCAAAAATCCACTTTGGATATAAATTAAACCTAAGAGTTATTAATCAGTTGCCATGTATGGATTGTATTTGAATTCTGTTTGAAACAAACAAACCTTTTGAGACAACCAAGAAAATTCAATACTGGCCTGATATTTGATGAAATTAAGAATTATATTTCATTGTATGGGGTGTTATAATGATACAGTGATGTTGCTAAAGAGCCCTTATTTTTGAATCCATACTGAAATATTTGTGGATGAAATGATATGATGCCTAGGATTTTCTTTGCAATCCAAGGCACATGGGGCACAGGGAATGGGATGGGTGGACAGGGAGGGGATTGGGTAGATGAATGAGTGGTTGAAAGATTAGCTATGAATTGACCATTCTTAAAGCTGAGTGATAAGACCATGGGTGTTTCTTTTACTAGTCAGAACATTTTTGCACATGATTGAGATCTGCTATAAAAAGAGATTAATCTCCACATCTCTACTATCTATAGTAAGAAATACAGACTATTCTCAAATTTTATTAATTTTTTAATAAATTTTCTCATATCAATTTTATTAATTTTTTTCCAATGATTTTTTTGTTTGTTTTTTACTATCTGGATAGTGGGATTTTTAATATAAATGTATTTACATAATGCAAGAAAAGTAACATTATTCACTGTATATGCATTATTTAGATAGTTATCTCATTACTTTTTCTTCCCTAGATACTGTAAGTTTCTGCATCCAGCTAAGACCATTCCCATCTCTGGAAAGTTGGCCTGGCTTTTCTGGTGCCCAAAAACTTTGGCAATATTTAGACACCTGGGTGAAGCTTGGGGCCTGTATACCAGGGGAGGGTGGCATGGTTGAGAGTTCAAATGAGGTCTCATTGTAAAGGAGACCTTTGGTAAGAACACTTGAGTAGAAATAAAAGTAAGCCGATTTGTACATAAAGTGGAGATGAATAAGGAAAGGATACTCTAGTAGTCTAAATCAAGCATATGTCACTTGTGTTTTAGACATGAATACCTCCTCCAAGTTCTGTTTAAGTGTTTCAAATTTGGTAATTGTGTAGTGTTAGTAATCTTGATACAGGTACCAGGTAGCAAAACCTATAATTTCAGTAGTGAAACTGATGGCTTAAATGGTTCTAGGCTCTCATTTGAGCCCTTGTGTTTTTCTTCAATTACAACATTCAAAAGATTGAAGAAAAGTCTTTATTTCCTTGATTTTACTAATAGGTGTTACCAGATAATTTGCCACATTTTATTCTTCAAAAGAAAATGCGCCATCAAATCCTCAATACATTGGATAAATTACCACAAACTTTAATTAATAATTGCTAAAAAAGAGCAGAGAGGAGTAATTTTAAATGTAGAAAGGTGTTAATGAAGATCTCCTTTCCAACCCTCCTCACTCAGCCATACATGCAGAACACACATTTATCTATTAAAATGGGGAGTTTTTCTGTTGTTTTTTTTTGTTTGTTTTAAATGAAATGTTATAATAAACCCACTGGTGTTAATATTCTGCTAAGGCTCAATGAAGAATTCTAAAACTACTAGAATCCCAATGTTTGTTTTTGTTAAAGGAGATCTTAATTTCAACACAGATATAGTTCCAACTCAACTCAGTGCAAGCAGACATTGTCAACAGAGCATTGCAAATGCCAGTCTTGTCTAGAATATTGACCACACAAACTAGAACCTATAGCACCACCACCCTACTACCCCCATGCCAGTGTGACAACCAAATGTATCTCCAGACACTACTAAATATCCCTTCAAGAGTATTGAAAACCACTGGTTTACAGCAATAAGCTTTCAAATATGACCTAAACTTGGCTCTTCCATTCAAAGCAACTGAGCTTTCTAAAATATAAGCATCATTATACCATTCCACTGTTTAAAACCCCTCAATGCTCCCCACAGTGCTCAGGATAAAGTCAAATTTCTCAGCTTGACATTCAAAGTCCTTAATGACCTGCTCATCTCTCCAGCTTCATCTCTCAACATAAGCCCAGTTACACCCTCTACTTCAGCCATACCGATTTATATGATCAGTTAAATTAAGATGCTACACTCTCATCACCTGCAAGCCTCTCTCCATGTTCTTTTTTCTCCCTGTAAGTGTCCACTCCATTCCATGTTTCTATCTTGATGTGATTAGCTCTTCAGATCACCTAAATTGTCTTCCTTGAAATATCATCTTTGATATGCCTAAAATAGACTTTGGTGTGCCCATAGCATCTCTTATGTGCCGCTACAGCATCCTGTACTAACATATCAGCGTTATTGACTGTGTATTAACTGTTACCTTTCTTGTCTCTCTAGTGATTTCCCTGAGAGAAGAACTGTATCTTATCTTCATATTCCCATTGCCTAGTACAATTCCAAGCATATACTTAGTGTACACTTACTATAGGTTGAATGAAAAAGAACTGAGGAGTTACACGTCTATACAGGGTAACTATGGGGAGGGATGCAATCAATCAGAGAGATTATGGCAAGAAAAAGCAGCCCAAGGGAAGAACTCTGAAGAATACTGACATTTAAAGACTAGAAAGAACTCAAGAGACTACAAAAATGTGCCAGAAATAGGAGAAAAATGAGAAGCATCATGTAACAAAAATGAAGGGAAGCTAACATGTTTGTCTATGACTTAGCAATTAGCACAATCCCTGACATATAAAAGATGCATATAATTGCTGAAAGTTGTTGAATTTAAATAAAGGAAATTATAAATATATATATTTATATATATAAGTATATATATATATGTTGCCCAGGCTGGAGTGCAGTGGCACAATCTCGGCTCACTGCAACCTCTGCCTCCTGGGTTCAAGCGATTCTCCTGCCTCAGCCTCCCAAGGAGCTGATATTACAGGCACTTGCCACCATGCCTGGCTAATTTTTGTATTTCTAGTAGAGACAGGGTTTCACCATGTTGGCCAGGCTGGTCTCGAACTCCTGACCTCGTGATCCACCTGCCTTGGCCTCCCAAAGTGCTGGGATTACACAGTAAGCCACTGTGCTTGGCCAGGAAATAGTATTTTAATAATAGAGCTATCAGAAGTGTTAAATACTGCAGAAAAGTTAAGTGACATAAAGGCTAAAATTTGTCTATGGTGAGCGTGGTAGCAATAATTTCTTTCTTTAACCTACTTCTATTTGTCAAAAGCAATAATTTGAATAGGATGGAGGTGAAACTAAGATTGAAAAGAGAGCTAATGGTGGAGGAGGGGGAGGGTGATGACAGCTAAAGAAGCTTTCCAAGAGATGGCATGAGGGAGAATGTAGACACCATATTTTACAATGGGAAATGAACATGTTTTAATTCATGAATGGAAGAGACAGACAGAAAAAGAGGTTAAAAATATGGAAAGGGAAATGACCTGAGGACTATGGTTCCAAAAAAGGATAGGACCATTAGCCCCAAATAGGATAAAGAGGATTTCCTCCCTTGATAAAAAAAAAAAGAGGAGGAGGAAGGAAGACACTGAGTTTGCAGGCAGAGGACATGAAATTAATAGAGTTTCCTCTTGATGACTTCATTTCCTGTATGGAGGTACTATCATCTGCTAAGAGTGAAAGAAAAGGTAGTAAACAAAGAGAAATAAGAAGAAAGAAGTTGATCTAAAATAATTGCTGTAAAGAGCTGACTTAAAAAGAGAAATAGGAAACATGGTAGCCAGAAAAATGAGGCTAATGTTTTTTGAGGGGCATCAATTTCTGTGATTCCCAAGAAATGCTCAATAGGTCAGATTTGAAAGGGGAAAGAGATAGAGAATGGAAATGATCAAAGTTGGCTTTGGTCTAGAGTGTGCGCTGGGAGGACAAGAGACAAGAATAATGGCAAAAAAGAAGATGAAGGGTGAGCAAGGGTCTAAGTTTCTTAGAAAAGAAAATTAAAACAGAGAACCAGTAAAGGGGAAAGAGATGATCAGAAGTACTGACAGTCTCAATCGTGTCAGAGAGCAATGGAAATAAAAACATGAATGATCTGAAAAGAAGGCTGGAGACAAATGTGATCTACCACAAATGTGACATATTTAATTTTTAAATGTTTAGACTAAAAATTTATCTGAAAGAATAGACAGAATATTCAGGAAAATTGTGAAAACAAAAGAGCAGCATGGAAGACATGCTCTACAAGCATAAACAAATAATCAGAAGCTTCTACTACTTGGAACAGCTTAGTGTTGATTCAAAATAGATCAATGGAACAGAGAACAGAGGTAGAAATGGGAATCTAATAGCTGATATAGGAAGAATTTCAAAACCAATGAGGAAAGCAAATCATTGAAGAAATGAGGTTAGCAGCTGGCTAGCCACTTGGAAACAGATAAAAAATGTATCCACAGTACTCTGTTTATATCAATATAAATTTCAAAAGATAGCAAATTTAATGCAAAATAAATATAGTAAAGATTTCATAGTTGGAACAGTTTCTGAAGAAGCAAAATTTGAGAATGTGGTATAAGAGGCTGAAATGGAATGAAGACAAAGGTCACCAGAATAGAGAAGAAACTCGCCACCTAGGGTTACTGTCTGAGGTGTCTACAAAGTCCCAACGAGGCTGTGGTCTGCAAAGTTACCCTGCTAAAAATACCTGATTGACTCCAGCTAATTCTGAAATGTACTATGTGCATTTCATTCTAAAACTTAGGCATCCCAAATCGAAAACACAGGGTCCTGACTCAGCCAGATACCTGAGGTTAAATTATCAATCTTCTCTGATAGTGTCCACACGCACTTTGGAATTTTGAAACACACTGCAGGGATTCTCCTCTAGACCTATGTGGTTAGGCCCTCCATTACCTGAATTGCTGACTTAAATTTTTATGTTGTTAAATCTTAACTGCACTAATCTGATCAATCTCCTTAACTTGCAGATTTATACTTACAAAGCTGCCAATCAAGTTATTTTTATCTCCTATATTCAATTTGACATCATTATAATTTCAATGCTATAATAGTTCTCTTGATAGCAAGGAACTGATGCCATTGATAATAATATACTTCTGGTTCCCATCATCTTGGTTTCTGTTTGTTGATTTTAGTACATACTATATATATGATTCCTTATTAGATAAACCTTATTTATTTTGCTGCCATCCCCAAATGAACCATTACCTCTTCTTGCTCTTCTTCATCATATTCCTCCTGTTCTGCAGCATCATCGTCATTGTCATCATCACCTTCTTTACTTTTCTCTTTGCTTCCTTCTTTATCTTCATTTTCCTCGTCTGATTTTTCACCATCGTCTCTTTTTTCCAATTCCTGGTATAAGCGTGTTTCATTAATTTGTATGGAAACCACTAGACTGCTGACTTCCCTGCTTAGCCTTAAGGGAAGAGTTATGTATCACCTTATTCTAATCCCATATTAACACCACCTCCAGGTCACCACTAGGAAACTATCAGTCAACTCAAGAAAGAAGGAATTTACTATCTCACCATTGAACCAGCATTTTCTTTGATTTTGTTACTTAATAATTGGGTTTCAGATTAATACTGGGCTTATCAGCTCTAATGCACAATGCTTAATTTCCCTCCTACCTTCTCTTTTTTTTTGAGAGAAAGTCTCGCTCTGTCACCCAGGCTGGAGTGCAGTGGCATGATCTCGGCTCACCGCAACCTGCTCCTCCTGGGTTCAAGTGATTCTCCTGCTTCAGCTTCCTGAGTAGCTGGGACTACAGGCGCACACCACCAAGCCTGGCTAATTTTTTAGTAGAGACAGGGTTTCCCCATGTTGGCCATGCTGGTCTCGAACTCCTGGTCTCAAGAGATCTGCCCACCTTAGCCTCCCGAAGTGCTGGGATTACAGGCATGAGCCACAGTACCTCGCGGTCTATCCTACCTCCTTCTAAAATATTTGAGGTGATTTAGTTTATGGAGAACTTTTAGAATGTTATTTTGTTTTCCTTCTAACATAAAAGGAAAAAAAAATAAGGTACTAGTATTTCAAAATGTCTATGTTTCACTTTATACATGAGACCATTTAACACTATTATTATAATAGCAAGTCATCCTGGGCTAGATTATCCTAGTTGCATTTTATCTGTGTCTTTATCTCTTTTCTCTCTCATTATTTACTTCCTGTTGCCAGGAATTCTTGTTTCTTAATATATCTGGCAGATGGAGAAGAAAAAGAGAAATTAAAACTCAAATCACAGTCAATACTAGCAATTATTAGAAATTCTAAAAGAGAAGACAAAAGAGAGATGCAGTTTGGAAAGCTTTGATTCCATGAGAGTTCCACTTACCCACAAGTGGAACCATCAGGGAATAGTACACAAAATTAACTTTAAAATTACATCTTTAGGCCGGGCGCGGTGGCTCAAGCCTGTAATCCCAGCACTTTGGGAGGCCGAGACGGGCGGATCACAAGGTCAGGAGATCGAGACCACCCTGGCTAACACGGTGAAACCCCGTCTCTACTAAAAATACAAAAAACTAGCTGGGCGAGGTGGCGGGCGCCTGTAGTCCCAGCTACTCGGGAGGCTGAGGCAGGAGAATGGTGTAAGCCTGGGAGGCGGAGCTTGCAGTGAGCTGAGATCCGGCCACTGCCCTCCAGCCTGGGCGACAGAGCGAGACTCCGTCTCAAAAAGAAAAACAAAAACAAAAAACAACAACAAAAAAAATTACATCTTTGTATTTTTATTAGGACTACCAACAATTTTTTTCATTTAATAAAAAGTGACCTATGTTCATTACTGTCACTATTTGTTCACTAAATTGTACTATGCTCAATTTGCACATATGACAGAATTTCACAAGTTTTCCAGGAGTCAATAATTTCACATATTAATACTCATAATTAAGGCATAAATCACCTCAGCTAAAATGTGATTAGTCCCCTAAACAGAAATTGGAATATTAATGCATGAATCTGCAAACACTCCATCTCTATTATAAGGTATTTGCTTTGTAGACTACATATAGAGAGAAAACAGGTTTTATATCTGGAATAACTACAACTTAGCTATTCCTTTATTGGTTCTTAAATGCGTATCTCTAAAAATCGTAATTAATTCAAATTTGAATTTAAGGAAACCAAAGACAATAGAGAGACTACATTAGATAGGCTCAATTTCTAATCAAAATTCAAACTCCACCTTTCCTGTCTGCTTAACCCACTTAGGCAGAACAAATAACACCAAGGTAATAGATATAAGATGATTTATCTTGAGACTGACTCATATGTTGTCTTATATGAGTTATTACTACAATATAATGTGTGCAATTTTTCCAAATGGCAATCCTTTTGGAAAAGTGCAAGTAAAGCGTGCTTATGGATCTTTTGCAGCATCTATAATAAGATATACACACATATATGATGCTATGTTAATATTGTAACTTTTTTTTATATTTTAATCAGATCACAGTAAAAAGACCTGCAACCAATAAGTTTGTGTAGTTAATAGGAAATTGTAGCGCCATATTTTTATTTAGCTCTGTGCAGGGTACACACTATGTCTAAAAAATCATGCTATTATTTTATAATCAAGAACATAGTTATTTAAACCAGTTATGTAAAAGTACTTTTTTTTTTTTTTTTTGGAGAAGGAGTCTTGCTCTGTCACCCAGGCTGGAGGGCAGTGGCACGATCTCGACTCACTGCAAGCTCCACCTCCTGGGTTCACATCATTCTCCTGCCTCAGCCTCCCGAGTAGCTGGGACTACGGGTGCCCGCTACCATACCCGGCTAATTTTTTTGTATTTATAGTAGAGACGAGGTTTCAGTGTGTTAGTCAGGATGGTCTCGATCTCCTGACCTCGTGATCAACCTGCCTCGGCCTCCCAAAGTACTGGGATTACAGGCATGAGCCACCACGCCTGGCCAAAAGTACTTTTTAAATACAGTATTCATTCAGTCCCACATAGGAACTAGGAAGTCTATATTTCTATTATTGCTATCTCAAATGTCTTTAAAAAAAATTCTCATCTTTATTTCCACCACATAGATCTAAATCAGACTCATAAAATAGGTTAAAAATAGCAGATTTATACAACTTTTTAATAAAAACTGATCTCAAAGTCACATACATTGTCTCACTGCTTCTTTCCTTTTGCATTAAGCTACTAGTTTCAGCTCTTCTACTTACTAGTCTCTATTTTCTCTCCTGTTGAGATTTAACCATCTAACCTTACTACTTTACAGATTTAAGAATACAGTGAATAATATAAAGACACTGAAAACAGTGTTCAATTATGGACAGAGAGCAGTTCTTCTGGTTTAAATATTATACAGCCTTACAGGCACCATACAGAGCCTCCTGTTATGCAGAAAAAAGAAACCTCAGATATTAGTTTACCACTAATTACTCACACATTAATCATGAGATTCGAATGTATGTCACTCCCTATCCATCCATTAATGTTCTATTATAAAAAAATTTGGAACTGCTTTTGCTGAAAAAATCAGCAATAAGAGAGTCATCTGGGAACAATTTTTGTTCTACTAAACTCATTGGTATTTCTAGATTTAAATTTCCAGTTTTGCCAGTGTGTGTCCTGAAAAAGGTGTTTAAATGTAGAGAATATGGAAACACAATTTGTTACCAGGAAAAACCACACCCAGAGGTCCAGATCAATCTTCCTTACAGCACATGTCATCTTAGCAAGTTTTCTCCAGGAAGCTTTAAGCATAGCCAGAACCTGAGTTCAATCAATACAAACTGGCTAGAACTGCAATCCCATCATTCCACTATAGTTAAACCTGACAGTTAGCACTGCTCCTTCGTCAGTACTCTGGCTTTATTTTTCAGACATGTTATCTCTAACTCAAGTACCGGTCAAATAATAAAATAAAAATATGAGTTTCCACTACCAAGTAGCTGTGCCTACTTGGCCAGGCAAGTAAAAAATTTAAAGCCTTGACTTCCTCATCTGTAAAGAAGGAATAATACCCACCTCTCCTTGTTGTTATGAACTTTTATGAACATAACATATGTAAAGAGCTCATCAAGGAGGCTGGCACAGAATAAGTTTCAATAAAGTGTTAGCTGTTACTGTCATCATCACCATCAAAGCAAGACAATGCATGCACTGATAATGGTAGTTAATTGGTATAATCTCCATAAAGAGCAATGTAACAATAGCTATCCATTTCATACAGTGCACGTAAGTATTGACCAAACAAATACTTGTAGAAAGCTACCCTACATATGTGAAATGACATACTTAACATGAATTCATTGCAGCATTGTTAATAACAGCAAAACACTAGATGAAACATAATGTCCGTATGTCCAATTATGTAGGACATTAATTAAATAAATTAGTTCATTTTTATAGTGCAGCCAAAAAAAAGAAAAGGATGAGGTAACTCTACAGAGACTGATATGGAACCACATCCAAGGTATTTTATTAAGTGATAAAATGAAAATGCAGAATGTAATATGCTACCTCTGTCTTTAAAAAGAAAAAAAAAACCTCGTATTTGCTATGTATGAAATACTTCTGAAAAATACATATAAGAAACTAGTAACATTGGTTGTCTATAGGAAGGGAACTGGATGACTAGGGAAAGGAATGGGAGGGAAAATTTTCAGTGTTTTAACCTTCTGAATCTTACATTTTTATTTGTGAAATATTTAGATAAAGAAAGCTATAAAAAAATATGTTCTATAAAATACAGTTTTCCCTCAATAGTCAATACTTAACATAAGACCAAAAAAAGCATTAAACAGTACATATTAACCAACAGGAGGAAAAATGAGAGGTTTTTAAAAGAATTACATATGTAACTCTTTGTAAAACTTTTTCATGTTTCTCTCCCCCTGCATGATTCAAATACAAGCGGAAAGGGGGATACAGTGAAAAAGAAAGAGGTGACAGAAGATGAGGTAAGTGGCCAGGCAAGTGCTAACGAAGGACAGGACAGACCTTCCATATCTCCCAGCCCACAAAGTTCAAACCTTCCCAGTTACCTTATATGCTGGGTTCGCTTCTGCCAAATTTACATTATTAAAAAGTAAAAGAATGCTGAAAGGTTGAAACAAGAAAGCAAAAGGAGGTAGGATCTTTTACATTTTTTCAGTTCACTTGTACAGTAAGAAGAAAACCTTACCTCAATTTTTTTCAACACATCTGCAGTATTAGTGAGTGATGTGCCTTTCCCTGCGTCTTTTGCCTTTTTGGGTTTTGGGCCTGCTGAAGTAAAACCACCAGTTAACACATTTTTCTGCAACTGCAACTGTGTATTATATTTCCTTGTCTTTGCGTATGCTGTCCAGCATTGTGCTACTGCATCCTAGGCAGTCACATAGTTTCCAGAGTAAATTAATTTTCTCAAAGAATAAACAAATCACACCTCACCAATTTTCCAATGATGAGGAATAAATGATGATCACTTAATAGGATTTTTCTTTCTTTAACACTGAAGTATATTTTTTACTAGTACTGAAAATTGGTACTGGCAATTAATATCATTAGGGCCAAAACTGCTAAAATGTTGCCTCATAGACAAGTACCAAGAGTATAGTGAAAGGCTCCCACAAATCCACCTGCACTGGCTTCTCCTTCACTGATAAGTGTACTTCATTCTAAACAGAGGAACCTTACCAGGTGTGCAAAATAAAAAGGAAGGGCAGGATAAATATTCTTTTCGGCTTTAAAGTCAACTACAGATGTGTGATCCTCTAGGACATGACCAGTATCATTCAGGCACAAATATTTTATTATGAAAATAATATACTTGCCCAACAAAAACCAACGGTATAAAAGACAGAAGATAAACTGCCATATCTCAAAATTCTGCATTCAAGCTAAATATGATTATATGCTGTATCTTTAAAGTAAAATAAAAATATGTCTGCCTTAAATACATATGTGCAAAAAATGTAAATTGTGTATGTACTTCAAATATGTGCATTTGCCAATGGTGAAAGAGATGACAGTGCAACACACAAGTATCTTTGCAATAAAGATTACAATAGTTAAACTGAATACACTCATCATATGAATCTGAAAATTCAAAAGCATATAAGTGAAATAAAATGTTGTAATGGCTTTGGGCTACATAGTTTCTTTTTTCTACTCCTATCAAAAATATTGCATTTTGAGGCTATTCTGAAAGTGCAGGGTGTAGAGAACTATTTCACATATAAATTCTGCCAGTCAGTTACCAAAGCAATATGATAAGCTACAAAATTGTCCCATTGTGGTCAGAGTATTACAGTTCTTTTCCAAAATAAAACTAAACACTTAGAAATTACTTTGTAAGAGGAAAATGTGGCTCAGGAAGATGTAATTTTGTTAAAGATTAACATTTAACCTACAAAAGAAAATTTTTAGATTGTGGTAGATGACCCATAACTGATGGAATTACAATTTACTGTGTTATACTGAATTGCCCCTCAGGGAATTACTGAGCTCAGAGCTCCCAAACATATGCATTAGTGAGGTTCCTCAAACAAAAGTAGTAGTTAAATTTAATGATGGGTAACTTTCTCTGACCCCCTTGAGGGCAAAGACTGTTTAATATGAACTGTAACAAATAAAATATAGCATCACATATGAACAAGATCTCAGTAAATATTATAATATTAATGCCAAAAAACATTAGCTAAGAATGTATTCTACTTACATCATGAAGTCTTTTTCTAAGAACTTTTTATCAAATTATTTAATTTCATAACATAAACCTTTGTTAAAGGGATACTAGAGAATATGGTCAGATAAGTAAACTAATTTTTTTTCCCATCTTTGACCAAGTATCTGCATATATTTGAATAGTTTCTTTTAACACATGGCAGTAGCTGGTTCTTCAAGAAACAACTGTTTTCAGCCTTTGACTCTACTGTTATTACTGTTTACTTCTATGTAAACCAATGGAGGACATCTTAACAAAAAGGAGAGTCCAAGCCTATCGGAACCAAGACACAAAAACTACACAATATGTAATAAAAAATACTAGAGCAACATGAGAAACAAAGTTTCATTGTTGCTTTGTTTATTAACAAATGGAAATCCTGATACATTGGGAGCTTTTACTAATGATTAATTTGGGTATAAAATCCCAGGGATGACATATTTGAAAACGTTAACTCCTCCAAAATGAACACATTCTTTTCCGCTTTAAAGTCAACTACAGATGTGTGATCCTCTAGGACATGACCAGTATCATTCATGCACAGCTATTTTATTATGAAAATAATATATTTGCCCAATAAAAACCAACAGTATAAAAGACAGAAGATAAATTGTCATATTTCAAAATATTCTACATGCAAGCTAAATATGATTATATACTGTATCTTTAAAATAAAAATACACAAGTACAAAAAATGTAAATTGTGTATGTACTTCAAATATGTGCATTGTATTGTATGTCAATTATATCTCAATAAAGGTATTAAAAAGGGGAATGGGAATTCCTTCTCTTCTCTTCTGTTAGTTGATAACCCCACTGTTCTTAACTTTGCTGGTACCTTCCTTTTTCACTCTTCACTCTTCATAGCAAAATTCTAAGAAGACTCATGTATGCTAGCTGTCTCCATTTCCTAAGCTCCATTTACTGGTTAAGCCATTCCAATCTGGATTCTACCTCTGTGAATCTTTCAAAAAGCTCTCACTGAGGTCACCAATAACTGACACGTCAAAAATGAGCGAACATTTTCCTGTCTTCATCCTATTTGACCTCTTAGCAGCAATGTCTAACATCTTTTAACATTGCTGACCACCTTCCGAAATACCAGACTATCTTGTGTAACTCTGCTCTCCTGGTTCTCCTCCTCCCTCTCTCTTTCCAATTTCCTTCTTTGCCATTCAGTCTCCTCTACCAGCCCATTAAATGTTGGCATTCCTATAAGCTCAGGTTTAGGTCCTCCTTTCTTCTAATTATCTAATTCTGCCCTAGACCATCTCACCCTTTCTTTTGATCTCAATGATCGTATCTCTGATAATGACTACAGTCTCCATTTTGAGGTCCATTCCCCTGTGTCCAACAATATATTTAACATTTCTATTTGTATATTTCAAAGGAACCATAAGTAACACTTTTGAACTGAACTTCTGATTTTCTCTCACAAACCTATTATTTCCCTATTTCCTCTCCCACAACTGTGTCTCAGTAAACTCCTACTCATCCTTCAATCTCAACTCCAATTCCATTTCCTCAAAGAACCCTTCCCAATGAGGACAGGGTGTTTTTGTTTAATGATTTTACCTCATTTGACTACAAGCTCCATGAGGGCAAGGATTATTCCCACTTTGCTCGGTTTTATTCCTGTCAACACAATGTCTGGCAATAATAGATACCTATTTACTGAATGAAATTACTAAAGGAAAACAAACTGCAAACACTCACTTTGGCATTCTTCTATACAACATAAAGCTCTATTTTATTGGTTTCCCAATTTTAAAATGTTTTAGTAATAATTCATAATGTAGCCAGTATAATAAAAAATCTGCAATTATGCCAATGAAAAAGTCCACAGTAATTGAAGAGTCTTTCTTAGCATCTCCAGAATTCCACAACTAAAGGAAAATCCTAAGTGAATAAATACAGAAAACCAAATATTGCATGTTCTTACTTATAAGTGGGTGCTAAACACTGAGCACACATGGACATAAACATGGGAACAATAGACACAGTGAACTACTGAAGTTGGGAGGGGAGGACGGAGTGGAGTGGGTTAACTACCAACTTCATGAACTACTGAAGTTGGGAGGGGAGGACGGAGTGGAGTGGGTTAACTAACTACACTCACTACCTGGGTGCAATATACCAATGTAACAAACTTGCACATGTACCCCTGTATGTAAAATAAACACTGAAATTTTTAAAAAGATATAAAATTTAAAAATAAAAAATAAGACACACACAAAGAAAAGGCAACAACTAAGAAAAAAAACACCCAAAAGATAAACAACAAAAAACAAGCTTTAGCAAAATAGTTACAATGCATTTTTATATATACAGGGGGACAGAGAGAGGGAGAGAGAGAGTCAGGGTCTTAGAGTGTCAAGGTCTTGCTCTGTCTTCCAGGCTTAAGTGCAGTGGTGCAATTTGGGTTAACTGCAGCCTCTGCCTCTTCGGCTCAAGTGATCCTCCCACCTTAGCCTCCCAAGTAGCTGGGACTACAGGTGCATGCCACCACACTTGGCTAATATTTGTTTTAACTTTATGTAGAGACAAGTTCTCACTATGTTGCCCAGACTGGTCTCAAACTCCTGGGCTCAAGTGATCCTCCCACCTCAGCCTCCCAAAGTGCTGAGATTACAGGTATGAGCCCCCTTGCCTGGCACTGGTCTCAAACTCCTGGGCT